>NW_012141635.1:5447452-5562957 GCF_000956105.1 Propithecus coquereli
TCTTCCCTCCCTCCCTCCCTCCCTCCCTTCCTTCCTTCCTTCCTTCCTGTCTTCCTTTGTTAAAAGTGATTTTCTCTGGTAGCATGTTTTAATTTCTGACTTTTTATATTTTGTGTATCTGTTGTAGGTTTTTTGATTTGAGGATACCATAAGGCCTGTAAAAAAACATTTTATAATCAGTTATTTTAAACATATGGCAATTTTGCTTACAAACAGTGAAATAACAAGAAAAGAGAAATCGAACAAAAATTCTACACTTTAACTTCATCCCCCTACTTTTTAACTCTTTGTTGTTTCCATCCATATCTTTTTCTACTATCTATCATTCAAGAAGTTGTTATAGTTATTTTTGACAGATTTGTCCTTTAGTCTTCCTACTCAAGATATAAGTGGTTTATACACTGCCATTACAGTAATAGAGCGTTCTGTATTTGTGTACTTACTGTTACTAGTGAGTTGTATACCTTCAGATTATTTCTTAATGTTCATTAATGTCCTTTCTTTCACATTGAGGAACTCCTTTCAGCATTTCTTGTAGGACAGATCTGGTGTTGATGAAATCCCTCAGCTTTTGTTTGTGTGGGAAAGTCTTCATTTCTTCTTCATGTCTGAAGGATATTTTTGCAAAATATAATATTCTAGGGTTAAGGTTTTTTCCCTCAGTATTTTAAATATGTCATGACACTCTCTCCTGGCCTTTAAGGTTTTCACAAAGAAGTCTGCTGCCAGGCGTATTGGAGCTCCTTTTTTGTTGTTGTTATCTTTTCTTTTTTCTTGTTTCTCTTAGGACCTTTTCTTTATCTGTGACTTTTGGGAGTTTGATTATTAAATGCCTTAAGGTAGTCTTGTTTGGGTTAAATCTGGTTGGTGTTCTATGACCTTATTGTACCTGAATATTGATATCTTTCTCTAGGTTTGGAAAGTTCTCTGTTATTATTTCTTTGAATAAACTTCCTACCTAGAGAGAATAAATCTTTCTCTCTACCTCCTCTTTAAGGCCAGTAACTCTTAGAATTAGCTTTTGAGGCTATCATCTATGTCTTGTAGGTGTGCTTCCTTTTTTATTTTTTTCTCTTCTAACTATGTATTTTCAAATAGCCTGTCTTCAAGTTCAATAATTCTTTCTTTTCCTTGGTCAATTCTGCTGTTGAGAGACTCTGATGAATTTCTCAGTTTGTCAGTTGAATTCTTAAGCTCCAGAATTTCTGCTTAATTTTTTTTATTATTTTAATCTATTTGTTAAATTTCTCTGATAGCTTTCTGAATTCCTTCTCTATGTTGTGTTGGAATTCATTGAACTTCTTCAGGGCAGCTATTTTGAATTCTTTGTCTGAAAGGTCACGTATCTCCTTCACTCCAGCATTGGTCACTGGTACTTTTTTAGTTCATTTGGTGAAGTCATTTATTCCTGGAAGTTCTCGATGCTTGTGGGTACTTGTCAATGTCTGGCCATTGAAGAGTTAGGTATTTAATCTTTACAGTCTGAATTTGTTTGAACCTGTCCTTCTTGAGAAGGCTTTCCAGGTATTTAAAGGGAATTGAGTGTTGCAATCTAAGTCTTTGGTCATTGCAGCTATATCAGTACTGTGGATGTCCCAAGCCCAATAATACTGTGACTCTTGTAGACTCCTGGTGGTACTGCCTTGGTGATCTTAAGTAAGATACAAGAGAATTCCCTGGATTACCAGGCAAAGTCTTTCTCTCTCTTCCCTCGCTCTCTGTGTTGGGCTGTTGGAGTTGGGGGGAGGAGTGACATGGGCACTCCTTGGTAGCCACCAACACCAAGTCACACCTGAATCTAGCCCAATCTAACACAAAGCCCATGGTGACTGTTGCCTGGCAACCTCTGATGTTTATTCAAAGCCCAAGGACTCTTTAGTCAGCAAGTGGTGAATTCTACCAAGACTGGGTCCTCCCCTTCAGGGCAGTATGTTTCCTTCTGGCCTAGGGTAAGTCCAAAATGCCATCCAGGAACTAAGGTCTAGACTCAGGAGCTTCAGGAGTCTGCTTGGGACTTTATTTTACCATGGCTAAGCTCATACACAAGCTGGAAAACAAACTCTTCTAAACTCTTCCCTTTTCTTTCCCCAAGTGGAGGAAGACTCTCCCTATAGTTGGGGGAGGGGTGACACAGACACCAACTTGTTCACCACCACTGTCATCTCACTGGGTCACATGTATCCCAAGTCCACTGGCTCTGAGCCAGCACAGCTACAGGAATTGCTCAAGGATTGCATCCTTTGTGGGCTGACTGCCTAACAAATTTAGTCCAGGCCCAGGCTGTTTTTTGTCAGCTGGTGTTTGGGCTGGTGAGAACTCAGATTTCAGGGTAGAAGATTTCCCTCTGGCCAGGCTGGTCTAAGTGCTTCTTCTATGCGTACTGGCAGAATTCTGACTGTTCTATGTCCCTGTGCCAGGGGGGCCCCAAGTTTCAATGCAAAGTCCCACAGTCACTTCACTCTCCCTCCCTTAGTCACACAGATTCTCTCTCCACTCAGCGGTGCGCTAGCACAGCAATGCTGGGGAAGGGTGGGATGGGGGAGGGGTGATGTAAGCAATGCAAGATTGTCTTTTCTGCCCACTTCAGTGGCTCCTTCCTTGATGTAATATTAAAACTAGGTTGTATGATCGCTTCTCTGATTTTTGGTTCTTCTGAAGGTGCTTGCTTGCATGAATAGTTGTTGAATTTGGTATTAGAATGGAGGGATGATTGCTAGAGGTTTGTATTCATCCATCTTTATCCACTCCCTCTCCCCAAAAGGTCTCTATGATCTTTTTTTATTCCTTCGATATCAGTTGAAATGTCTCCTTTTTATTTTCTGATTTTTGTTATTTGAATCTTTTCTCTTTTTTCCTTAATCTAGCTAAAGGTTTGTCAATTTTATCTTTTCATAAAACCAACTCTTAGTTTTGTTGATTGTTTTCTATTCTCTATTTCATTTATTTCTGTTTTAATCTAATTATTTTCTTTCCTCTGCTACCTTTGGACTTAGTTTGCTCTTCTTTTTCTAGTTCCCTGAGGTATAATATTTAGTTGTTTATTTGAGATCTTTCTTCTTTTTTAATTTGAGTGTTTCTCGTTACAATATCCCTCTTAGCATTGCTTTGTTGTATGCCATAAGTTTTGGTGTGTTGTGTTTTTATTTGTATTTGTCACAGGATATTTTCTAATTTTCCCTTTGATTACTTCTTGGACCCATTTTGTCTGAGAGTGTGTTCTTTAATTTTCACATATTCATAAATTTTCCAGTTTTCTGTTTGCCATTAATTTCTAGTTTCATTCCATCATGGTCAGAAAATATACTTGTATGATTTTAATCTTCTTAAATTTATTAAAAATTGCTTAGTGACTTAACATGTGATCTACCCTAGAGAATGTTAAGAATGTTCTTGAGAAGAATGTGTATTCTGCTGTTGTTGGGTAGAATGTTCTGTGTATGTATTTTAGGTCTACCTGGTCTGCGGTGTCCTCTGTTTCTTACTGATTTTCTATCTGGATGTTGTATCCATTATTGAAAGTGGGGCATTAAAGTCTACTATAATTGTGTTACTGCCTATTTCTCCTTTCAATTCTGTCAATACTTATTTCATATATTTGTGTGCTCTAATGTTGGGGGATATATATGTGTGTGTATATATATATATATATATATATATATATATATATGTATATATATATACATAAAATTTTTGTACCTTCCTGGTAAATTAACCCTTTTATCATTCCATAATTTCTTTCTTTGTTTCTTTTGACAGTTTTTGATGAAAAGTCTATTTTGTCTGATATAAGTATGGCTACCCCTGTTTTCTTTTGGTTACCATTTTATAGAATAACTTTTTCCATCCTTTCACTCATAACCTATAGGTATCCTTAAATCTAAAGTGGATTGCTTGTAGACAATATATAGTTAGATCTTGTTTTTCTAACCATTGAGCTATTCTGTGTCTTTTGATTGGAGAGTTTAATCCATTTCCATTTCAGGTAATTATTGATAGGAAAGGATTTACTATTGCCATTTTGATACTTATTTTCCTCCTGTCTTGTCCCTTCTTGTTACTTTTTCCCTCTCTTGCTGTCTTTCTTTATGTTTCGTTGATTTTTTACAGTGACATGCTTTGATTCCTTTCTAATTTCCTTTTGTATGTCCTATTTTCTATAGATATTTTCTTTTTGGTTACCACAGGGCTTACATAAAACATCTTACAGTTGAAACATCCTATTTGAAACTGACAACAATTTAATTTCAATCACATAGAAATAGTCTACACTTTTCTTCTTATTCCACCCACTTTATATTATTTATTTCACAAATTATATCTTTTTATGTAGTGTATCCATTCGCATATTTTTAAATCTATAGTTATTTTGTACACTTGTCTTTTAACTTCTATCCTGAAGTATTCTGTATGTCTATAGACTTAGCTTTACCAGTTAACATTATACTTTCATATGGTTTTGTATTGCTGTTTGGTTTCCTTTTGTTTTAACTTGGACTTCCTTTAAACAATTTGCTATAAGACTGATAGAGTAGTAATGAACTCCCTCTGCTTTTGTTTATCTGGGAAAGTTTATTTCTCTTTCATTTTTGAATGATAGTTTTGCTGCATGTAGTATTCTTGGTTGGCATTTTTTTTTCTTTCAGCACTACTCTCAGATACTATCAAAGAGTCTCAATTTTTAGGTAATAAAATCTCCAGTCCAGTCTGATGTCAAAACTCCAAACTCCAATCCAATTTGTAAGGTCACACCTCCTCTAGCTCATGTATGACACAGGCCAGGGAGCCTGAATTGAGAGAGGGGGAATGGATGATTTCACCCTGTTCCCATTTTCTCAATTTGCTTTTTTACTGGTTTCTTTTTAATTATACTGTCTCTGAATTCCACAGAGCTGGAGCAGTGGGCAGGAGAGAGGTAAGGACCAGGAATAACCTTACCTTTGGAATCTGGTGTGGTGGGGTATTTTGGATTCTTTGGAATCCGAAGAATTGGAATTCCAAACCCTCTATCATCACTGGGATCTCCTACTTCAATTCTCTTTGCAAAGGCAATACCTCTTTCAGTGAGCCGCTTATGGTTCCCCTGCCTCTGGTTTCCAGTGGTTGCACACACACACCATACTCCTGTTGGGAGTCAGCGTGCCCCTTCAGACAGTCCTTTCAACCTAAAATATAGATAGATAGATAGACATAGGCATACATAGGTCTTCTGCCCTATGAAAAACACCATAGAGCTTTGAAATGTCAGCAGCCTCACTTCTTTGCTTAGCTACGAGCAGATTGCCCCAACTAGACATTATACCTCTTAGGCCTTCCAGATCCTCCATCTCCTAAATTCCAGAGTGACATACTTACCATGTTCTCCAAATGGTTCACTTGGTTTGATTTGAGTTCAGGCTACCCTTCCTCTCCTCCCTTACAGGGAGCCTACAATACACTGTTCACTCTCTCCAGAAAAAGCCTCACCACCAGCCTGTTCAAACTCTGGATGTATTCAGGGCCTTTGACAAAGTTTAAATATAAACTTTATGATAAAAGCACTTAGAAAACTAAGAAAGAAGGAAACTTACTCAAACGGATAAAGAGCATCCACACACACACATACAAAAAAATATTACAGCTGTCATCATAATTAATGGAAAAAAAATGAGTGCTATCCCTTAAGATTGGGAACAAGTCAAGGATGTCTGCTCTAATCACTTCTATTCAACATAGTACTGGAAGTCTTAGCCAGTGTAATAAGGCACAAAAATAAATAAAAGTCATACATAACAGAGAGGAAGAACTAAAACTGTTGCTATATTCAGACAACATAGAAAAATCTCAAGGAATATACAGAAAAAAAAACCTCTTAGAACTAATAAGTAAACTTAGCAAAGTTGCAGAAAACAAGGTTAACACACAAAAAGCCAATCACACTTCCATATGTTAACAATGAAAAATTGCAAACTGAAATTTAAAATGAAATTACCATTTACAATCACTAGAAGAAAATAAAATATTTAGGTATAAAACTAACAAAGTATGCATGAGATCTATATATCAAAAACTACAGAATACTAATAAAAAATCAAAGAAAGACTTAAATAAATGAATAGATTTGTTGTGTTCATGGATTGACAGCCTCAACAAATTGATCTACAAGTTTGATGAGATTCTCATTGAAATTCTAGAAAGATTAGTTTTAGACATAAACATGCTGGTTCTAAAATGTATATGGAAAAGCAAAGGAATTAGAATAGCAAAAACAATTCTGAAAAAGTAGAATAAAGTTAGAGGAATCACACCACCTGATTTGAGATATACCGTATAACTACAGTAATCAAGACACTATGGTATTGGCAGATGGATAGAAACATGAATCTATGGAACAGAACAGAGAATCTATAAGTAGATCCAAATAAGTATAGCCAACTGATTTTTGACAAAGATGTAAAAGCAAATTAATAGAGGAAGGATAGTCTTTTCAACAAATAGTTTTTTAATAGTTGGACAATCATAGGCAGAAAAGAAAAAAAGGAAACCTCAACCTAAGCCTCATACCTCATATAAAAACATATTCAAAATGTTTCATAATCTAAATGTAAAGCATACAACTACAAAACTTTTAGAAGTAAACAACCAAAAAAAAGTTCATGACCTAGGGTTAGGGAAATAGTTCTTAGCCATGCGATCAATGACAGAATTCATAATAGCAAAATTAATACATTGGATTTTATCAAAACTAATAACTTGCTTTGGGAAATACCCTAAGAGGATGAAAAGACAAGCCACAAATTAGGAGAAAATATTTGCAAATCATATATCTGACAAAAGACTCATATTCAGAATATATAAAGAACACTATAAACTCCCCTGTAGGAAAACAAAGAGTTCAATTGTAAAATGAGCAAAGTACTTAGACACTTTGTCAAAGAAGATATACAGATGGCAAAAAACACATGAAAATATTTCAACATCATTAGCTGTTAGGGAATTAAAAATTAAAACTACAATGAGACACTACTATATACCTATCAAAACAGCTAAAATAAAAAGTACTGTCAGTACCAAATCCTAACAACGATGTAGAGAAGCTGTATTCTCATATATTGTTCATGGGAATGCAAAATGATATAGCCACTCTGGAAACAGTTGGGCAGTTTCTTATAAGGTTAAATATACATATACCATATGGCTGAGCAATCATGCTTCTGGACATTTATCCTAGAGAAATTAAAACTTGCAGTCACACAAAAACCTGTATATGAATGTTCACAGCAGCTTTATTTTAATACACAAAAAGTGGAAATGAGCAAATTGCCCTTTAATAGGTGAATAAATAAGCAAAGCATGGCGCACCCACACAATGGAACACTAATCCATGATAAAAGCGAACAGACTCTTGATACACGCAATGACCTAGATGAATCTCAGGGCAGTTATGCTGAGTAAAAAAAGCCAATCTCAAAGTGTTAAATACTGCATGATCCCATTTATAGAATAACCTTCAAGAGACAAAGTAAAGCGATAGAGAGTAGTTGCCAAGGTTGAAATTGGAAAAAGACTATGACTATTAAGCTGTACTATGAAGGAATTTCTTTGTGTTGATGGAGTAGTTCTATATTCTGAATGTGGTGTTGCTTACTCGAATCTACACACATGATAAAATTTCACAGAAGCATACATTTTAAAAAGTTCACGTAAAAACTTGTAAAATCTGAATAACCCAGGTTCATATCTGAGTCAATAATGTTGTACCAATGACAATTTCCTGGCTTTGGCAATGTGCTATGGTTATGTAAGATACTATCATTGGGGAAATCTGGGTAAAGTATACACAGGAACACTCTGTATTATTTTTGCAACATCATGTGAGTCTTACGCTATTTCAAAATAAAAAGGTATTACATATACACACTCGCAAACACACAGATGTGATGGTGTCCCTTCCTTGTGGTAATGACTACACTTTGCCAATAGAATTAAGTGCACACTACTTCGCATGATATTCAAGCTCTTTAAAATGTTTTCGAACCTACATTCCCTGTTCCATCCTCTTCCCTTGCACTTCTCTCTTATACCAAGGACTGTTCTTGCCCAAATACCCTGTTTTTCATGCAACCGTATCTTTGTGTGGGTTATTCCTTTCCTTCCACTTTTCTTAACAAACCCCGATCTATCCTTCACAGGTATGTAGGAAAATCCTCCCAACTTTCTGTGTCTGCTTACAGAGAAGGAAAACACCCAACACATTTCTGCAGACACTTTCGGGATGCCCCTAAACCTTCTCTTCCTTCCTGACTTCTCGTCAAAGATGGAGAAGGTGGTAGCAACCACTCTGAGTAGGAACAGCCTAATGAACAGGGGCTCTTTTGTTAGTGGAAGGGGTTCTTTTATATCGAATGAGACTGTTTTGTTTCTTTCCCTCCTTTCCCTTTTCTCACATTTTGTATTAAGAGGAAATTTTCTTTTGCTTCATTTGGCTCAATTTTTTTGTGGGCTAACCCTAAGCAGCCAGAATCTCAGAAAGAAAGAGGTGTCGGTGCTGGCACTTGGTCCTCCAGTCAGGCCTTGAATCTGTAGCAGAGACCCAACCCAAATGCTCCATCTTGTCCTAGGCATTCAGTCACCCACCTCAGAGTATTTACATTATAGCACACGGTGTAGCAACAACGTGCCATGTGACAGTGGCTTCCACTGAACTGTGAACTCGAGGGTAGCATTCCCAGGTCTCTTTCATCTTTGTATTTACAAGAAATAAAAGAAAGTATGGCATAGAGCTACCTAAAAGGAAATCCATCTAATGATGAGAAGAGCAAACACAGGATATTATAGAGTCCTGGAGCCAAGAACCATTTGCTGCAAAATTATCTCAAATTCACGTTGCATATGTAAGGAGTTAGAATTTTCAGGAGAAAAGAACTCCTGAGGGTATTCAAGATGGTGGTTACCCTTAAATAGGAGCAGAACTCAGAGTTAATCAGAGATGGAGTTACGGGATAAAATGGGAAAAAGGATTCCATGACAGAGAACTGGTGAACAGGGCCAGGGGCAGCTGAAATGGACCATTAAACACTAGCATTTTTGCCTAGAAAACTCCCTCAGTGAGCATGCAAGATAGGGCTTTCAGCCTCATTTTCCATCAAGCTTCTTTTCTCTACCCAACCACCTCTATTTCTTTGTGTCCAGGATATTTTCTCATCATATTCTACAGTCTTGCTCTGTCCACAACATATGTGTGCATGAAAAACCCTAAAGCAGTAGAGATGGCATCATCAGAGGCACACAAGGCCGAATTCAAGTCTGGCTGATTTTGTTTCCACCGTCGGCAAGCAGATCTGCCTTCAACAGGGCAGCCAAGCCACACTCGTTTTCAATATACCACTAAGATTTCTTTGGAATCAAGCAGTTCACTGTGTGAAAGCTTTTTTCTTTTTCCTAGAAACATTCTAGCTGGCTAACATTGAATTTATGGTTTTGCAGAATTCTCTGAGAACAGGTGAAGTGAAAAATTGTACCCATGTTGTCAACAAATTCCAAGAATAACGTTCCTGTCTATCCATCCATACAAGGAAGTTTACATGCCATAAACATATGGATGAAAACAGTAATTCACTCTTATCATAAGAAGGTATTTTTTTAAAAGTGTGGGAAAAACATGGTGAATTTAAAAACCTACTAAAAAAAAGTAGGATATAATCTTCCTGCTCCATAATTTTGCATCTTGTTCTTCACGCATGTGAAATATGTTTGGAACACCCAATGTAAAATATACATTCTTTACAATTGTATTCAGGCAAAAATGGTCAGTTTCTTCAGAAGAGAGTAAAACTTATCAATGTATTCATTTCAGTAGAAGGAACATATTACACAAGTATAAATTTCAGTATTTATTCATATTTATCTGCCTGTTTCTCTCATAGTGAGTGTTTATTCATGTGCATGCTTTTGTACAATAAATTTTTCAAAAAGAAATTATTATTGTTACTATTATTATTTTTTGAGACAAGGTCTTGCTCTGTAGCCCAGGGTGCAGTGCGGTGGTAGCATCATAGCTCACTGCAGCTTCAAACTCCTGGGTTTAAGGGATCCCTCTGACTTAGCTTCCTGAATAGCTGGGACCACCACACCCGGCTAGTTTTTCTATTTTTTGTAGAGACAGGGTCTTGCTATTATGTTGCTCAGGCTGGTCTTGAACTCCTGGCCTCAAGCAATCATCCTGCCTCAGCCTCCCAAAATGCTAGGATTTCAGGCATAAGCCACCATGCTCAGCAAGAAATTTTTTTAAGAAGAAAGTTTCCACATAAATTTTTATCTTTTAGCTAGTCTATGTGTGTGATGAGAAATTACAGCTGCAGAGATTGTCCTAGCATATCAGATACTAGCTCTTCTAATTGAGCCTTCTCACATAATATTCACCCCCTAAAGATTCTGGTTCTAAGATCCTCACAGACTTTGACACTAATAATTTTTTGTGCCTACACACCTGCAAAATTGGACTTAAAATTATTCTTAAAAATCATAACTCAAACATTGGCAGACACCTTAAATATGAATCATGCTTGCTTTATATTTTTTAGAAAATGTCTTATATTGCTCCTAATTCAGAACCATTAAAATAGTGGGCAGCCAGTAAATATTATTTCTGGTTAATAACTTATGCATATTCAAAGATTCCTGCTGCTCTCTGCTCTGAAAGTTAGGTATAGCAATTATTTTTGACCACACTTTAGAGAAAGAGAAATTGAAGAAGAGAAGGAACACATATTGAAGTTATTGCCTTAAGAGTCACAGGTAGATTCTGAGACAAGATGTCATTTCCAAACACACCAAACTCCAGTCTTCCCTGCTCCTACATTGGCTGAGGAGGTAGCAGCTATTTAGCCATATTAAACCAAATAATAATAATGCACTTTATTTACAAGTCACTTGTCCTCCATTGGCATGCAAGGTGTCTGCCTTGAAGCACAGCAGTAAAACAATTAAACTGTATTGAGCTGTCTAATGTCATCCCCATGTGGAGGTTGGTGTATTGTAAGACCTTGCTCAGGGCTCTTTGTGTAAGACTCGCGTTTTCACTATAACTACCCTCGATTCTTTGTGTATCTCTAATTTCTTTCCATAACATCAATAAAAGAGAATATTGAGAGGAGAAAGGTCTCTTCCAAACAGGGGGTCTGACTCTCGGCTGTGATTTGCTTGGCAATTGGAGATTTTGTGTACAATCTCTTACAGCAAAAGGTGAGAAATGCAGAAGCAATGGCTTTTATAAAAACACAGAGCAGCAGGAAGCCCTCTCTGCCCAATTACAAGGTGATCCCAGTTCATTTTTACGGTTTGTTTCTTTTTTTTTTTTATCACATATGTTTCCAAACACAGTCTTGATATCCTGTGGGGCTGCTTTTGTAAAAAGCCATAGCTTCTGATTTAAGGAGCTTCAAAAATAGCTCTCTGCTTCTCCAGTCTGAACGAGAGCAGTCAAGTTACAGCACATTTATTCTCTTTGAAAAATAGAAAGATGTCAAAAGCAAAGTTCACGGCAAAATTAGGCTGATTTGTTTTGTGTTTCTGTGATTCTGGCTATAGAAGTAAACAGGAAAAAAAACCCACAGTGGTTTGTTTAATAAGCAAAAACTGCTATTAAAATGAATTTTGTGCTGAAAAACTTATCCTGGCAGGAAGAATCATCAATTATACAAGCTTTGGGAGAGAGGGTGGGGTAAAAGCAAAGCTTAATATCCACAGTCAGCACACAATTCAGGCATCACGTTCAGAAAAAGGACAACCTCATTAGTCTGATACGAATGATCAGTGGTTCTCAGAGATTCTCTGCGTTGGCTGTCACAGACACTGAGCAGAAACCTGATATTAAAACTTCTGTAGTAAAAGCAGCTTTGGCTGAGAGTGTCAAAAGGGTGGCCCCAATTTGGAAAACTTTCAGGAGATGCCCAGATGAGACTCTGCAGGAAGCGCCAGCCCAGGAGGAGGCCGGTGAAGCTCCGACAGAAACAGCATCCACAGCACGGGCTGACTTTCTCCTGAGCATGCTTTGACACTGCCGTCCAGCAGTGACAGTGCTGCCGCCCCAACCTCGCATTCCTCTCAGGATGGAGCAGCGGCATATTCCATGGTTTCTGCAACCCCTGTCACCCCCATACTTTTCTTGATTGGTATGCATGGGGCTTAGAGTGAAAGTCAGGTTTAGCTCTAATCCCCAAGAAAGTAATCCTGTGATTTCTCCAGTGCTTGCCCTGATGCAAAAGTTCCCTCTCTTTGAAGTGATACCATTTCTGGGAATTGATTGGGAAACATCGGTCCCATTTTCAGGTAGAATATACTATTCCGTATTGAACTGGACTGTTGTATACTGAAAGCTCAAGGTTTTGATGGCTGTTTCTTTGTTTGCTTTCTGCAGCCATTCCTGATGAGAGGGAATGGGAAGAGAGCATACTGAATCTTCTTGGTTAAGTCTTTGTGACACTATTAGCCATGCAAACCAAACAGCTTTTTTGAACTTCTATCCCTGTTTTCTTCCATGAATATTAAATTACCTAACATATCTGGGAAAAAACTTTGCACTCTGCATCAATACAAAGGTTTTCCAGGAGCATAAATGTTTCCTGAAAGTGCACATTATAATTTCATGTCTCTCAAGTACACCAGGCTCCCACATACCATAAGGCCATTGCACATGCCATTCTTTCTGCCTGGAACCTTCTTCTACCCTCTGCTTTGTCCAGTTAACTTCTGTTCTTACAGTAGATCCCAGCCCAGGAATCACTTCTTCATGGAAGCCTTCCCGATGGCCTTTTGTCACATGTGATTAGTAGCATGAACCTCCCCTTGTTAGCACTTATCACAGGCGTAATTTTACAGAATTTGAGTAATCCATCCTTTGATTACTGTCTTAAACATATACAGAGACTAGAAGGTAATGAATGCCTGTGTGCTGTATGCATGGCTAATTTTCAATCAATCAATTGTCTAGAGGTTCACAATTAAATCAGTCAATCCTATAGAGGTACACAACTCAATAAATCCACAGATAATTTAAAGACCACTTTTTAACTAAGAGCTTTGGTCCTCACCTCATTTGATCTCTTATGAGGGTACAAGTTAAAGAAAGAATCAAACTAACTCACCTGGATTTCCACTTTCTCTGTATTCCCAATTCATTGTGTCAATTCTAATGAAAGTTGAAATTGTCACCAGCAACACCAAGTAGGAAGGAAGATAGGATCCTCAGACTGGGAAATGGAAACTGAATACCATCAGTTAGCTTGAAGGCCAGCAGTGCAGGGCACTCAAAGATAGCCCTTAGAGTTTAGACCATGGCTTTTGATAGCATGGAATAGAAGGAAACTTAGCATTTTTTTCCCTATCTCTAGCTCTACTCTTTGGATAAATGCATGGATAATCTAGAGTCCTTTTAATTTTTTTGGTAGATAGATATATAGTCCAAAAGACAGAAAGTAGATAGACTGAAAGATAGGTTGTCCCACATTGTTATATACTTTATGCAATTCTATCCAAGAGTATAACTGATACTGTGTGAACTTTCAAATATTATGGACGTGGCCTCTTGTAACTCCTGCTTTTTCTCTTTTAGCTTGACTTATCTGCTTCATTTTACAGTAGAATCCATCTTTAGACACACTGATGCCTGGCATTCCCACTGTTTGCTCACCTGGGGCCAACAAATTGCTTTCCTGAGTATGATTCTTGGTCCTACTGTTACAAAGTTGGAAACTGATGAGAAACATTAGCCTGCCAATGAGATGGGCAGTATCCCATAGACCACTCTGGGGGGTCTGTGTGGAACTTGTTCAGCTTCTTGAGGAGCTAAGATGATAACAGACCTGTTCTGAGATTGGAGCTGCAAACCACAAAGTACTGCAGAGGCTGACCAGAGCTCCAGGATGCAAAAGGTTTTCCATGAGAAGCAAACCTATTCCATTTGTGGCTTTTGCTAGTTTTGCACTATCAAGAAATGTATTTTTAAAAAACCTTTTCTGCACAGCTAGCACAAGCCACAAATCCGATACCTTTGGTTTACATGGAAAACATGATGCCTAATTCAGGTTAGATTTTGTACTGCATTAGCTAATGTAATAGAACTTCTTCCAAGAAGTTCCGAGGTCAACCAGCTTAACCTCCACATTTCCAATACACTTTGATTTGAGACCTCAGCCAAACATTCACAAAGTGCTGGATGGTGATGTAATTGTTGAATTTCAACCTTAAAATATTTAAATGATGCATCGCCCCCATCCCAATGCTGTTGATAAACTCTCATGAAAATCATGGGCTTAACCTGACAGTTGATTCCATTAATGTGATAGAGGCAAGTTCATATCACAGAAACAGGAAATAATGCAGGTTGGAATCTTCATTCAAATGTGACATGGGTAAAAGGCATACAGTATAGAGGGACTCCAGGAAGAAATCTTATAGTTAGAAATAGTTGAATAGCCTTAAATTGGGGTGAAAGGGGCATGTTGTAATATCATTTTTAGGAAACCTACAACAGGCCTTATAGGCTGTTCTATGACCCATATTAGATTCTGAAATCTCCATGAGTGTTGGTCCTCACTACTGTTTTCCTCCAGTCAGTTTTGCTGTCTCAAAACTGGGCTCAGTTGGATTTCCTAAGGCTCTTTTTGCCTTGCCTTCTTTTCCGTGGGGATTGGTGACAACATTCCACTCTGCAGCATTTGGGCTCACTGCTTTTGTGGGGTAAGTAAAACTGTTCCCATTATCTTGCTTATAATCTGTGAAGTCTACATTGTATTATTTAGCATGAAAGGTCTAAGGTATTATTATTTTTAGCAGCATCACCTAGTGGAGGAATGGATAAGAAACATCTGAGAATTTACTTGTCTTCCCATATTGACTCTGTTACTTGTGATTCTACGATTTAAAAAAAAAAAAAATCTTGGAAAGAGTAATAGTAGAGAATTTAAAAAATATATCTTCTTTATCTCCCAACACATCATTAAGCTTTGGATTCACAGAAGCAAAATGGCCTTAGATGATGAAGATATAGATTATGGACTGAGGGCTACATAATTAAACATGTAAGATATCAAGGTAAACTACCAGAATACATAAAGAGGATAATTTCTTTAGTCAGCAAATGGGCAATAACAGGAAAAGAATTTTTGTCTTGGGATAGAGATCAGTTGTATAAACATATGATGCAAAGGCTTTTTCAAATAGACATAACATTGCCATATGTTCCATCCGAAAACTGCAGAGGGACTTGGGAAAATCAGAATGATTTAAGATCGCCTATATACATCTCTGCCACCACTTGGTTAGCTGAGCCCAAGCAGCTAAAAGTAAGGAGTGTAGTTAAATAGGGACATGTTGAGAGACCATAGTGTGCCCCAGAGATTGTTGTGTTGAGATAAAGAAAGCCATCAAACATCACCGACAAACTGCTGCTTCCCTTAAGATATGGTAGAGTGTGTGCACTACCACTGGTCGTTCTGTTCTGCGGTGCTCATGGAACGCCTTCCTACAGATTCAGGCAGGAGCTGCTTAACATGGAGAAAGAGGTTTGGACTGTGGGGAGCATATGGATTTGCCCTTCTTCAGTACTTAGTTGTGAGAAAGAGACAATGTTGCCAGGGTGTCAAAAGACCACTGACGTAAACAAATCCCTCTACACAAAGGGAAGGCAGGGTAGGATGCAGGCACAATGCAAACAACAGCACCTCAATACCAAGTACAGGCCGTGTCTGCACAATATCAAATCAACCAATGGAAGAGTGAAAAATTTAACATACACTAATGTTTTGTCTGCATAACCTAGCCAGTGTGTTTGTTTTCTCTTTGTGACTGGAGGGAACAATTGTTTTTTTATATCATGTAGGCACAGCCACTGTGTAAAAAACTGGTACCTGAAGATGAGCCATTGAATGTCAGTAGTATAGACCACCACTCTGCATTTCATAGAGTGAGAGGGCGGAAATGATATTGACGTGGGAAGCATATTATTTAGTAGCAGTATGGATTGCAATGGGAGATCTGTTCCACTGAGGTGGTTTCATTAATCTTCACGTGATCTAATTAATCGGTAAGATGCCCAGCAATGATCCTTCCGAAAGTTGTTTTTCCCCCATTCAGAGGATCAGATCCATTAATACATAGATCTTTTTACTGTCTAATTCTTTAAAAAAGAGGATAAAGTAATGACTTTTCCTGGCCAGAATTAATCAGGTGGCCCTTGAAACTTGAATTTAGCTGCTCATTCCTCAAACATTCCCTTCAAGTTGCCTCTATTGCTATCCACAGAGTCTTTCCTCAAAAATAAAAACAAAACAAGATCTGTGCAATTTGAAACTACTGAACCATAAGAATATAAATAATATTATATTGAGCCAAACCAAGCTACTCAAAATGATGTCCCTGAAACATGCATTCATACATGCATGCATTTTCTTGTTTATTTTTCATTCTGCACGGCACTTGATGGACTCTCAACTGGAAATCTTTCTTCAGTTACAAAAATCCTCACAATTGTTTCTTCCTATGTTTATTCCCCATCACATTCTATTTTTCCTGTAAGTCCTACACGGTGGATGGTGAAACCCCTAGATCTCCCCTTTGTATCTCTGAAACGCCTCCCCTCACTTAGACTCACTGATTCATTCATCAGGTGTAGCCAGGACACTACTCAACCCACTTAATGAATTTTTCATTTCAACAATCATGTTTTTCATCTCTAAGAAGTTTTAAACTGCCAGATTTTGTTTCTTGAGTACTGCTTGTAGTTTAATAATCTCTTGTTCATCTGTCATGTTTACAGAAAAACTTCTTTATCTCTCTAATGATATTATCTATACTTCAAATCATTTTTGGATTGTTTCTATTATTTGTCATTCCTGGGGTATACAATTTTTCTGCTTGTTGTATTGGTGGTCTTTCTTTGTGTTGGCTGTCCTTAGATATTGGGTACTTCTTGGGTTGCTCACTGCCTTAGTTAATGTTCCCTCAACACAGAGCCTGTCAGTTGGTTGTTAAGTAGTTTATTTGAAAGGAATCCCAAGGAGACGCAATGAGGGTGAGATATAGAAGGAGGAACCGTCAATTAAGAGAGCACTGGGGGTTGTTCAGTTCCCCCAGGACCTCTAAGGAGCATATAGATTGCCTCCCAGGACTGTTTGCTAAAGGACTCTCATCCCCATGAATTGAGTGGTGCCCTGGGCATGCTGACTCCCTCACACTTTTGACTCTGTTTTCCTATAGGCCAAAGAGGTCCCCTCAGTTCTGGAGAAGGCCCTGGGTCATTAAAGAGAAAAGATCTGCATTTCAGGTAGGACCTGGTCGTGTGTGCCCAGACATACATGAAACTGTACAAGGCTGCTGCAGCTGAAATCAGAGGTGGCCAAAGGACCCTGCTTCGCACACTCTTATGTGGAGGAATTGTCAAGCATGTGTCCTGGGTTGTGATAGTTCCTGATAGAATGACCTTTCTGCAAAAGTGGCCTTTGGGCAGTGCCATTAAGCCCAGCCTTTTAGCAGGAGCATCTGATTTGGCCTGGCAGTGAGGGCTGCCCACCTACTGCTGTTTTTTCAAAGTGCCTCTTTTTTACTAGTCCACAGGGAGTTCTCATTCTCGCTTTTAGAAATGACTATGAATACTTTATTTTTTTAAATGTTCTCTAAAATATCTCACGGGAGAGAAAGATTTCCACCTGTGCTCAGCCATCTGCCTAATGTGTAAATTAGTCTCTTCTATCATCCGTCTTAAAGCATCACTTCCAAGATCACAGAGATTTCCCTGTTTTTCAGCAACCTTGGGTTTCAAGAACATGCTCACATTGATAATATTCATCTCTACTTGGTTTCACAACTGCTATCATCTCACTTGTATTCAAAGTGGTAATTACTGGAGGTAACTCCCTGATCCTCTGAAAAAGCCTCACAAGGACTGTTCAGGTCAGTCCATCTAAAACATTCCAAACCCAGGACTCAGAAATACTTTATTAAATATTTGATATCTTCACCCTTTTCCCATTAAATAAGATTGCTTTGAATTGTTATCATGTTGTGTTACTTTGCTAGGGCTGCCATAACAAAGTACCACAGACTGGGTAGCTTAAACAGCAGACATTTATTTTGACGCAGTTCTGGAAGCTTTAAGTCCAAGACAAGGTATTGGCATGGTTGGTTTCTCCTGAGGCCTCTCTCCTTGGCTCATAGATGGCTATCTTTTCCTGTGTCTTCATATGATCTTCTCTCCGTACTTATCTGTGTCTAAATCTCCTCTTTTTCTAAGGATCCCAGTCATATTGGATTACGATCCACTCTAATGCCTAATTTTAACCGAATTACCCCTCTAAAGACTCTATCTCCAGACATAATCCCATTCTGAAGTTTTGGAGGTTAGGACTTTGACATAGGAATTTTGGAGAGACACAATTCAGCCCATAACATATTCTATTAAGAATTCTCCAGATTTTACTCCAGAGTTGTTCAAATACAATGAAACATTATTCCAATCCCCATTTCACTTTAAATAGAAGGAGTTACCATTGCCACAGACTTGGAAACCATGGTATTATTTTCTCCAATTTTTACTAGAAAAACATTTCTCTTAATAATTCCTTGGAGTGTGCAGAAAGGAGCACAAGAACATATAATAACTGAGAGGATAAAGTCTTTAGGTCAAATCTAAATACAGCAAAACCTCTTTAATATGAGCTAATATTCTTCAACTTATGTGAAAGGATAAAACTAAGTTTTAGAATAGTTTGAAATTTATTTTTTAAATAGTATATACATCTTGTTAAAAAAAAATTAACCAAACAGTTCAAAGGGATATAGAGTGTAAAGAATGTCTTCTCCCACCTCAACCCTCAGTTCCCACTTGTCCTTCCCAGAGGCAACCACTATTATCTGTTTCTTAATTATCACTCCAGAGATACTCTGTGGGAATGCAAACATGTATATTAATGCATCCTTTTTGCTTTATACAGTTGGGGGTATACTTTACACACATTTTGTATCGTGCCTTTTCCAGTCAACAATCTTTGAGATTATGCCATATCACAGGAAGAAGCTATAACTAATTATTTTCAAAGGCTGCATAATATTATGTTGCATGGATGTACAAATAATTTTTTAGCCATACCCTTCTGATGGACCTTTAGGTTATTCCAGCCTTGTGTTACCATCAGTAATGCTATATGACTAGCCTTCTTAATACAACTTTGTACATATGTGTAAGTACACTTGAAAGATAAATTTCTATCAGCGAAACTGCAAGTTCAAATGTTATGTGTATTTTTAATTTTGAAATACGTTGAGAAATTTCCCTTCAAAGAGTTGGCATCCCTTTGGAATCCCACCAACAATCTATGTGAGTATTTCCTCACATCCTGTTAATACAGACTATCATCAAACTTTTGAACATGTGTCAATTTTTTGGCAAATAGTGGTAAGTTATTATTTTTCTAATTTGCATTTCTCTAATTATAGGCAAAGTTGGGCGTCCTTTTTCTACACTTAAAAAATTGTTATTTCTTCTTGAAAAGGCTATTTGTTCATAATTTTTGTCCATTTATCAATTGTTTTTCTTTTCTTAATTACTAAATAGGTTTTAAATAACCATCATGGAGTATTTATTATTTCTAGAACAAATATCAGATGAATAATACAGGTTTCCAAGTCTTAAGTCTCCTATGTCTGCCTTGATAAATAAATAACAGGGAATAATAGATCCACCACTAGCTAAGGAGTCTCAGTGCTATCACTATTGCAAAACACTTTAATAATCTGAATAAATGGAGAGATACACCATGTTCACTGATGAAATGAGTTAACAGTAAAAGATGTCAGTTCTCCATAGCTAATTTCTACACACAGTGCAATTCCAACAAAAATTCCAAGCAGAATTTTTTGAGGAACTCTGCAAATTCATTCTGCAATATTGTGAAAGAATAAAAGTATACGAATAGCCAAGTCAATTTTGAAAAGCAAAGAAAAAGAAGCATGCTCTATCATAGAGCAATATATCTAAAAAGCTTTAGTAAGAAAAACAATAAAGAGTAAAAGAAAGTTGATCAACAGAATATAAAAGATCTCAGGAAAAAAATAGGAAAATGGCATATCGTTTAGAAAATAATATAGGGAAAACTCATGCACTCCACAGAGAAAAATGATCTTGAATTTCTACATTCACCATATTCAAAGTGGATGCCAGATGAAATAAAGACCTAAATATGAAAGGTAAAATTAAAAATGTAACCCTGGTATATTGTTGGTAGGAATGTAAATTAGTACAGCCATTATGGAAAACAGTATGGGAAGTTCCTTAAAAAACTAAAAATGGAATTACCATATAAACCAGCAATCCCACTTCTGGGTATTTACTCAAAAGATTTGAAATCAGTTTGTCAAAGAGATGTCTGCACCCCTATATTCATTGCAGCACTATTCACAATAGCCAAGATTATGGAATCAACCTAACTGTACATCAACATATGAATGGATAAAGAAAATGTGGTATACATACACAATGGAACACTATTCATTCTTTAAAAAGAAGGAAATTCTGTCAGCTGTGACAACATGGATGGAATTGAAGAGCATTATGCCAAGTGAAATAAATCAGACACAGAAAGACAAATCCTGCTTGTTCTCCCTATATGTGAAATCTGAAACAATCAAACTCATAGAAGCAGAGAGTAGAATGGTGATTACAGAGGCTGGGGTGTGGAGAAAATGGGGAAATGATAGTCAAAGGGTACAACATCTCAGGGGGAATATGTTATTTTTCTTTTTTGAGTTCTGTTGCATAGTGCTGTGAATATTTGAGATGATGGATATGTTAACTAGCTTTATTTAATTATTCTGCATTATAATCATAAACTAAAACATCATTTAATACCCCATAAATTTATATAATTATAAATTGTAAATCTACAATTCAAAAATACTCTAGAATTAAAAAATAAATTTAAAAAGCTAATAGAAGAAAATGTTGACATGCTTGAAACTTTGGGGGCAAGAAGGGACTTCCTCAATAGATGCCCAAAGCACAAAATGTCTAGCTGTCTATAAAATAAAGAGCATTATAAACACAGTTAATGGGCAGATGATGGTTTGGCAGTAGATATTCGTAACTTCTAAAACTGAGACAGGATTAATATTTAGAATATGCTACAAACTCCTGGTCACCGAGGACTTCTGTGGAAGCTATAATTATCCATTTACTTCAAAATTGAGCAAGAGCATACCAAGATACCCAGGTGGAACTTCTGGGTGCTAAATAAATTCTTTGTCACTGTATTCGGTACTAGAAGCCCTATTTCCTCCCGAGTCCCAGTTGGTCTGATGCCGTGTTACATGGGGTCCCATGTTGGTGGATCGAACACTCTGTAAACTCTCAGACAGTGGTGCTGGAAAGGCTGTGAGAGAAGGAAAGAATATGTGTCTATTTTAGTGAAAACAAATAGGTATCCCTATCAGGGTGGAGGATTTCAAGGTACTCCACTTGCCATCAAGAGACGGTGCCAATTGGCAGGGGCTCTGTCTTGGTTTCTGCTGCTGGCAGGTAGCTCAACTTTCAGCAATGACAGTAGCTGGACAGCCTGGGTTAGTAGGATCCCAGGCTATGGGGCCCATGCATAGCTTCCATCCCTGTCACCGTGGCTATTTCACTCCCATGCCCATTGTGCCAGGCACTGAGATAGCTGATGACACAGCTAGTTCACACCACCTAACCAAGTTATTGTGCCAGCTTGGTTGTTTAGAGCTTCCTCCATGACAGATGCTCTCTGGTGGGCATTGTCATATTGTAATATTTTCACATCTCATGCCCACTCCCATATGTCAAGTCATATGCCTCTACCCCAGACCATGTTGTTCCAGATCTTCCAATCATGCTCTTTCAGGGCCCTGATGAACTGGCTAAATCATTTGCTATTGCCTTAAGTTTATATATACTCAAACCTTGGGCCACTTCTCTTCCTACCTTAAGAAGACGACCAGGTGTATCACCCAAAATTTAGTCCATTTGTAGGATTTCCCCTTACAAATACACTTTAAGGCCATCTGTGATGGAGCTGTGTTGTGGCTTTTATTCTTGTTATCTACTGCTATATAACCCAAAATGTAGTGGCTTAAAACAATATTTGCTTTTCTCATGTATCTTAAATTTGGGCAGGGCTTGGTGGGAACAGCTTGCCTCTGCTCCATGTAACAGGTGGGGCAGCCAGCAGCTGGGGCGGAATCAGAGAAGGGTTAGTTACTCACTCACACGTTTGCTGGTTGATGCTGGCTTCCCGCTGGGTCCTCAGCTGCTGCTAAGGTTGAAAGACCTACACGTGGCCTTTTAATACAGCTATTTAGCTTTCTCAAGGCACGGTGGCTTGGTTCCAAGATCAAGCAAGGATCTCAAGAATAAGGAAGAGCCAGGAGGGAAATAGAGCACCTTTTATGACCTAGCCTTGGAAATCATTCTGTGTCACTTCTGCCCCATTCTATGTTAGAAGTGAGCTAGTAAGGGCATCCCATGTTCAAGGAGAGGAGAGTTAGACACTATCTTTTGATAGGATCTACAGAATGTCAAAGAATTTCCACCACTGCTTATGCTCCTGACCACCAGATTCCTAAAATTTCCTTAATAAGATTAGTCCTTAATCTTCATAGCACTCATCTCAGACCCTCTTAAGCTCATGTGTCTTAACCATGCCTTCCAACGTTCCAGCTACTTCTTGCCACATTTAGTCAAGTTAGCATATCATTGATGTAATGGAAACATATGATGTTCTTCAGGATGTCTAGATAGTCCAGGTCTCTTCAGACTTTATTAAGATAAAGGGCTGGATTATTCATATTTATTATGTACAGACTGTAAATGAGTACTGTTTTCTTTTCCAAGTGAATGCAAACTATATCTGGTCCTCTCTTCTGATTGAAGTGGAAAGAGTACACCACCAGATAAGAGGCCACATCCTACATTCTTGAAGTCATCTTAATGTGTTATAAAAAAGATAGCACCCAGGGCACTGCAGATGAAATGAGGCTATAGTTGGTTGTATTTGAAGTAGCCTCATGTCATCCTTCAGGCTCCATCTGACTTTTGTAGGTGCCGGACTTGTGAATTAAATAGAGATATGCTAGGGATGGCCTCTGAATTATTTAGGTCCTTAAGGGAAACACTATTTCTGCTATCCAGCACATCCCAAGGTCACAATTCTTCCGTAATTACTACATTGGTGGGGTGGGCACAGTTTCAGAGCTTGCCTTACCTCACTGTGACAACTCTTATCTTACAAAAAAAGAAATTCATACAGGTGTCTGCCAACTCCCAGTTATGTCCATTTCAGGGGCCCATTGGATCTTCCATGAGCCTGACCAGGGCCAAAATTACATTGATTACTTAGTTCCCATATGGCCACTCAACAATGGGGCTGTGAGGACTCTTAAGATCCCTTTGAGGAAGCACTGGGGACATTCATACCATATACTCTGCAACAGTGGTGCACGGTCCTTTTCCTGGGAATCTGGATTCCCTCACAGTTCAGTGAATTTCAGGTCAGAAAACTGGCTCAGTTTCAGAAACTGGACAAAAAGATTTTATTTGGGCAACTATGTTTAGTCTCCTAATCAACCATCCTTAGTTTCTTTTGCCTGTACACATTGTGCAATACCCTTGCTGGCTTTCTGTCCAGCTTGTCTCTAGGGACACTGTGTTCATTAATCATTTCCATAGGTCCCTATAGATCATGGTTCTCTGGCTGCCACTCTGATCTACCACTCAGGTCTGCCACTCATGGAAATAATCACGTCTGACTTGCTTCTGATAGTTAAATACAACCACCTCAATATCTCTGAGCCAGACATCTCATGCCTCTATTATTTTGAGATCCGATAATCTTAATTATTATCAGTAAGCCCAACTCTAAAATGTTATTCTGGTTATCCCTTTGTGCATAATGGTAAAAAGACGATCATTTTATTACGCTTCATGATATTGGGGTTAGGAATTTTGGCAGAGCTCAACTGAGCAATTCTTCTCTTTCAATTGACATCAACAGGTATCACTCTGTGTCATTCACCTGGCTGCTAGAGCGGTTTAGAAGGTCCCAGATGGCTCCATGCACAGGCATAATGATAGCAGGGATGAATGGGCCCTTCCCTCTCTATGTCGTCTCAGGGGGTTATCTCTCTGGCAAGGTAGTTGGACCTTTTACATGTTGGTTCAAAGTTCTAAGAGCAAGTGTTCCAAGAGGCCCAGAAAAAAACTGCAGTTTTTTTCACCTTGCCTTGCAAGTCCCAGAACTTCATTTCCTCTATTTTCTAATGATAAAGAAGGTCACTAAGGCCAATCCAGATGCAAAAGAAAAATTAGATTCTACCTCCTAATCAATGAAATAGTAAAGTATTTGAAGCCACTTTTAATCTATCACAAATAATATCTTACTGTCAACATTATATTAGAAAAGAAAATCACTTTGGGGAGACAAATTTCTGTAAGTCTTTCAAGTTTCTTTACATCTTGTAAGCAGAAGCACTGACTGCCCCTGTTACAGATTATCTTTTCAAAGGTGTTTGTATAGCAATCAGCCTTGGAATCTAGAGATATTGTCTCTCCCAGGGGCAAAAGTCAGGCAGGCTTACTGTCTGTTAAAAAGAGCAACCCTAAACTCAAGGTTCCTCTCCTGTAATGCAACCCATTATATATGGAAGCATCATCTGGCCCTCTTTGCATTATTAGCACTTTCCAGGAATTACCCTTGAGGGAAGAGAGTTTGACAAGTTAGCCTACAATAATGTCAGAGTTGCTTGCAGAAGATACAAGACTCCTGGGTCAGAGACAAAAGACTTCGTTGTTCACAGCATTTGCAGTAGTGAAAATATTAGCATTTGCACCAGCTCTCCAATGTCCAATTGGAGGAGGTGGGCTGCAATGCAGTCTCCACAAAGGCATCACCTGACCCCACAGAGAACTCTGTAGGTGGGATGGTCCTTCTGAGTTGTCTCAAGTTAGTGTGGGGGGGCAGGGCCGATATGCCCAAATAAACTAGTTATTGGATGTAAACTATTTCTGGAAATGTGCATAAACTTGGACAAGGCCACTCTGTTCCCTCAAGGGTAATTCCTGGAAAGGGCTGACAGCTGAGAGCCATCAGCCAGCAGCATTCCCAGCTCCTGGAGAAGCAAGTCCACTCCTGGAGAGTATCTGGGTATACATCACAGCATCCACCACATAAGTATGGAAAGACATCCAGACTTCCTCATAATAAGAAAATGCAAATTTAAACCATTAGCTACCTCTTATCTCCATCAGATTGTCAGCAATAAGGGGAAACAGGAATCTTCATGTAGTATTGACACAAATATAAATAAGTACAGGTATTCTGGATATGATCCGGCAGTGCTTGAGAAAATTAAGTAGACATATGCCCATGCCCCATCAATGCCATTAACAGCTCTCACACAGGTCTGTAAAGTTCCATGAACAAGAACATATTCATGACAGTGTTGTCTGCAGTAAAGGGATAAACTAGGTATACATCATTAGAAAAATATGTGTGCAAAATATGATGGTTGCAACCATAGAATTCTATGAAGTATTGAGAAGCAAAGAACTAGTTATACATACAGAAACATGAAAAACTGTAAAAAAAAAAAAGGAGCAATAAAGAACTGAGTGAAAAATATGTTAAAATAGCAAAATCTATAGTATAATACTAGTTTTGTCAATGAAAAACACATCACAGAGCATATTTTACTATACACATACTCGCATTACAGTACACATATTCACACATTCACATATGTCAAACCTGTCATAGGGAGTGCCTCCAGGAAAGAGGGCAGGGGAATAGGAAAAGGGAAAAGAAATAGGTGAAAAATAAACAAGATAAAGAGGGGTCTCACATGGACCAATGATCAACTCAACCCTTTGCACCTGAGGTCCAAAATGAGACAACAGTAAGTATATTAAACAATTTAATGCAACTCTGCTTTAACATTAGTTTAAAATTAAAAATCCAATAGGAAGAAAGTTAAATTGTTTAGTAGAGTGGTCCTAGAAAAATTCTCTCCAATTGGAAAAACACCTCACATGGCCTTACATGTAGGATGATGTAGGTTCTTACTTAGACAGTCGTGGATATCCACAGTTGCTAGAACATAGAGGTATTCTGCAAGTTCTGAGTGCATCAAGTAAATAAAGAAATAAGTGAATGAATGAACAAGTGAATGAGTGAACATCTGACTAGATAATTAAATGAAATGAAGATGAGAGGGTGACAACAGGTACAAGAATAAATCACACTGTGGAAGATAAACTAGTCAATCAATCTCGGCACCAAAAGTAGTTTCTTCTCTAAAAAGAACACAGAAGAGCTAAAATAAGAATCTAAAGGGAGAAAACTTGCATCTGGTTGTCCTAGCTCCTTTGTTCAATGAGATAGACATAGATTTGATCTCGGACAAACCTCAATCAAAGCTAACCACAAAAGGTGAATTATTTGCCTGTTAAGTAAACTGTAAAAGATTACTCGTTTCTCTTTAATTATTTCATAGAAGAAGAAAAGGAACATGAGCACCCACCCCAACAAGGAGAAGAGAAAGACCCTTTGTCACTTCATGACACACTTCCTTATGAGAACACAAGGCTCCCCTAGATTCTTTTCTGGTCTGGGAGTCATCATTAATACCCTCACTTCAAATCCCTCCCTTCCATGCTTATTCCAACACACACCACTTGCAGTGTTCCCTTCCCCAGTGGGTAAGCCATCCTTGATAGCTCCCAAGGCTTATCAACTGGAACGAACATAATAAAATCATCTGGTCAGCCTAACAAGAGCCTTTGAATCCTAAATCAGTAGGAATTTGGAAATAGAAATCATTAACTCCTTTTTCAAGGATGAATCCCAATAGGGATTCTTCTAAAAATTCCCAAGACCTGCCAGGACACGTTCCTGCCCCTCTTCTTATCTGTGTCTCTGCATCTTCTAATTTAGTGGCCTCCAAGAAATTCCACTGGAATGCAAAGAGAAAATTATATAAATTCTTATTACATTTAGTTTCTGTCCCTTTTTTAAAATAAAAAGTCTATATTTGTGTGTGCTTTATATTTTATATACTATATTATTACTGTAGTACAGATATCTACCTTAGATAAATGTGTGCATATATATACAAATATATACATTTTATATATATATATATATATACACACACACACACATATACACATATAAGCAAAGCATAGTCAAACAATTTTACTGATGAGGTAAGATCCAAAAATCTGGAACCTCTGCCCTTGGACTCCCAGTTTTAGACAGAGTCTTGTTCTTTTTCCCCATTCAGATGATTAGGGAAGTTCTGACTTGCTCCTGACAGCTGTTTTTTCAGCCTTTCTATTGTCTTTGCCTTGGTTCTATTCCTGCAAAATCCTCCCTTTGTCTGGCACATGATCTTTTCCCTCCGTTGTTAAAGCTCTCATCTCTTCCCCAAACTGAAAAGGTTTTGTTTCTTAGTGTTCTTTCTGAACTTACGATGGAGCTGCCCCACCTCATCTGGGGCTTGGCTTCTGATCACCATCCCTGGCTGGGTGGGTCAGAGGGGATGAAGTGGGGAGCACAGATCTGCCCTCATTTTCTTGTGCCCCTTCTAGCTTCCTCCTAGCTCCTCTACCCATGTAATTGATCCACTGGTTTCTCACAACATGCTGCAAGAAAAAACACTACAACCACTTCCTGTGGAAAATGTCCCTCCCACTATTTTAGAGGCTCTCTCCTCACTAGATGTTATAGATGCAAACATCTTTATTATGATGTATTGTAGAACTGACTCCAACTTATCTTCTGCTACGCAGCATAAATAGAATCTCAGTAGAATGTTGATGCATATATATGAGAGAGATTCAATTTATAACAAAGAAGGGAAAGGAAAAAATCTAAATAAGATAAATGCCAATAAAAATCAGAACAAATTATAGACTAAATCAAAGTACTAAAAATAAGTGCTACTATGTGCAAGAAGCTTGAGAATCTGAACATGGCGACTTACCCATAATAGGTGTTCAATAAATATTGATTATCCTGATTGAACATTATTTATGCAAAGGAGAAAAATAATCTTTTCCTTTATACATTGCTTCTGTGTTTTCATTTAAAAATCCATAAATGTATGATTTTCTTATAATTAGTCACAGAGCACATAACAGAGTCAAGTTTGTATGAATCGAACACCTTCCCACCTGAGCAGTGAGAGCCGAATTTTGGAAAGACATAGAGGCAGTACATTTATAGCTTGGAAAACCATTTTATTTATTGTCCAAACTGGGGTACTTCTGAGAGTGTACAAGAAATAGAATGGGATAACAGGTACGATGGGATTACCCCAGGCAAACCAGACATCATATGGTCATCCTATCTATGACTGGCCAAACCAAAGGCAACAGTGATTTGGACCCAACCATGCAGTGATTGGTTTCTCATTAAGCAATTTATTGTCACTCAGCCATTCACAGACCCAGTACTTAAGGGTTAGTCAACACCAAATGGAAAAGAAAATTTTTCATTTGAATAAATGACTGAAGTCTACCATAATGTTTTTGTTAACCTATGATCAGAATTGAGTTCTTTTCCTCTTAGTCTGTAACACATTTCATTATCTGATTCTATTCCTAAATTTTATAATTGCTAGCAGTCCTTATTTACTTTTTAATTTTTTTTATACATACAACTCACATTTTTCTGAACCCTATTTTCTTAACCTCTCAGCAACTTTAGAAACTCATTCCTACTCACTACTTTAACCACTGTATTTCCTCTGTTTTCCAATACCAAACTCCTGCCCCTGCTCTGCCCTGGTTTCTCTCCTTCTCTGGACCCTATTATAGTCTATTCTTTCTCCATCTGTTTCTTCTTTTCCCACTTCTGATACGCCCCCGGGAAGTCCAACTGGATCTCCTAGTTTCCGTGGCCACCTACTTGTAGCTGACCCTTAGATCTTCACCCCCTGTCTAGACCTCCATTTGTTCCTGAACTCCAAACGTATATAACTGACTTCTCCACTTCAATGTCTCCCAAGAACCCCCAAGAATTGAATAAAATTCATTATGTTCAGATCTGTATTCATCCTCTCAACCATGGCCCAACTACTCGTCCTTCAGTGTTCCCTGTCTCAAGGACGACAGCAACATTAAACCAGAAACCCATGCTTTGTCCTTGACTCCTTACTCTGTTACTCTCCACACTGTTGGATCACCAAGTCCTGTCAATTCTATCTCCCAATGTCCTTTTCTCTCTATCTCCACATTACCAACATTGATTAAACTAGCACCAACTCCCCATCTCTCAACCAGTCATTCCATCCCCAGACTTGCCCCCTTTCTCGTTCCTGTTTAGATTGCAGCAGGAGTGATTTCCAACCACGCAAATTGGATCATTTGGCTTTTCTGCTTAAAACTGTTCCCTGGCTCTTAGATGCATTTCAAATAACATGACCTCCATGTTCCTGCACTATCCGGCCATACCTGTTTCCCCAGACTCCTCTCATGCCTCTTTCCTTTGGCACTACTTACTGGAGTTTCCTGTACAACAAGGCTCATACTTGCTTCTGGGCTTTAACATATCCGATAGTCACCGTTGGGACATTTCCTGCTTCACCTGGCTCTCTCCTACTCATCCTACTTCTCTGGGCCCAAATGTCATTTCCTCAAGGAGACATTGTCTGATCCCAAAACTATATCATGTTTCTTCCTATGTGCTCCTATGATACACTTTCCTTATGTTGGGTTGAAACACATGATATTGCCTAGTTGTGAGTCAATAACAGTCAAGTAAAAGAAAATTCATATAGTTCAAACTAATACTTGGACATGCTAGACTGTAAATTTCCTGAGGCTACGAACTTAGTCTATCTTGTCACACTGCTTTACACAGTTCCTGGCACATGGTAAATACTCAATGGGTATTTGTTAAATGAATGAATGAATGAATGAACAAATAATTAACTACATTTTCTCGAAATGGGTCATTTTAAGTGGCCTAATCGAAGCTCTAACAATTTTCTTTTTAATACTGACATACTTTTTCTATTGTACAAGTACTTGCCTACTCTAGTTTGATTAAACACTGAATAAATATATACTGAGTTTTTAACAGAGTACAGTTATGTGAACCAATAAGCAATATCTTGGTCCACAGGGCACAAACCTGAGTTAATTTTATAAAGGTCACCACTCTTCATGAGTATGAAAGAAGGCAAAGAATCCAGGAAAAACTGGACTCAAAAACTTGAATAAACTCTAAAATTGTTTAGCCCCTATAGAAAGTCTTATAGTGACACCTTTGAAAATGGGACTCCTGAGGTTCTACTTTAAAAAAGACCTTCAGAATGGGATATTTTCAATAAGGATCATTCAACAGGCCTATCACTTTGAATATTGGATAGCCTCTCAAAAGACAAATATGGGCATGCTAGCACTTTGCTAATTTCCTTTAACTATGGCTGTCCTTAGAGAATTGCTGCATTAATGAGGAAGGCATTGCCTATGCAGTGCCTGCAAACAGAGGAGTTCGTCTTTGCTTCAGTTCTTCTGACAAGTGTAGTTCTGCTTTAATTATTTATGATCATACACCACAGCATAGGCGCGCTCACAAATATTTTGTATGAGTAATGAAGTTTTAGTAATAAGAGCCTTCACTCCATCTTGTTGCTGTTAAAGCTTACAGAGGAACAGGGTGAGAATTTAAGGTTTTTGTAGATTAGTCAACTAGGAATTAGCAGGATTCCCTAGGATAGAGTTCTAAATAATACAATGAAAATAAATATCTACAAGTACGATTCTTATTTTTTTCAAGCTCTTTAACAGCCCTCTGAAGACCCTAGATGAACCAAAAGGAAAATGATAAGAAATGAAGCATCTAATGATAACAATAATTATGATAATAATATTGCTTATATAACTCTTTATGGATGTGTCTACACAAACATGTGAGATGGATATTGAAACAATTTCTAAATAATTCAGAACAAATAGCTTACAAGTGCTTGGCAGAGAGAGGCTGGAAAGAAGACAGTTCATTTGGTCAGAATCTTCCAGCCTATATTGGTCAAATTTGCTGAATGATTTATCATATCACTCCTTAAAATTTCCAATGCTACTCTTTAATTTCAATTCTGCACATGATTTTCTTTAGACTAAAGCCAAGTGATTTGATCTCTCTAAGAATAAACTTCTTTTTGTTCAGCAGAGTGAGATCCAGCTTAGACTATTTGCAACATCTTTCCCAGCCCTGGTGTTTTTTGGTCTATGACATTCCTGATCATAGATTTATTGTCACCTATTCCTTCAATAATAACCTATTGAGCAGCATTTACCATATCATAAGGGCCAAGGAGAAGTGCATCCACAGAATTGTCTAAAGACAATGTTAAGTGTTCCCCACGAAGCCTGTCTTCACCTCCAATCTTCGACCCTTCCACCTCGCACACACATATACCTTGTTTTGTTTGTCATTTGTTTTAATCAGGATCATAGAAAAATATAAAAGGATATATAGATTGTTTTCAGACCCAAGGAAACTTGAAGCATAGGTATGATGTATGCTTCTCTCTTTTTTAAAGCTTTATTAGAGGTACAGTTAACAAATAAAAATTGTATTTATTTAAGGCATACAACTTGATGTTTTGACTTACGTGTACCTTGTGAAAGGATCACCACAATCAAATTAACATATCCATCACCTTACGTACTTACTATTTTCTTTCTTTCTTTTTTTTGTGTATGATGAGAATGCTCACGTTCTACCCTCTTCACAAATTTCAAGTATACAATCCAGTGACCATGCTACACGTCAGATCTCCAGGATTTATCTATTTTGCGCAACTGAAACTTTGTACTCCTTGACCACTGCTTCCCATCTCCCCTCCTCCCAGCCTCTGGCAACTACCATTCTACCCTCTGCTTCTATGGATTAAACCTTTTTTTAGATTCCACATACGAATGAGATCATGCCATGTTTGTCTTTCTGTGCCTGGCTTATTTCACTTAGATGGTCCTTCAGGTCCATCCATGCTGTTGCCTTCTTTTTTAAAGCCAAATTTTATTCCATTTTTTATCTGTACCACATTTTCTTATCCATTCATCTATTGACAGACATTTAGGTTGTTTCCATATCTTGGCTATTGTGAATAAGCTGCAATGAACGTGGGAGTGCAGATATTTCTTTGGGATCCTAATTTCATTTCCTTTCGATATACAGCCGGAAGTGGGATTGCTGGATCATATGGTAGTTCTGTCATGATCCTCCCTTTTCCTCAGTCCTCTTAGGGAGGCTTACTGGATTTCAAACTCCTCTGAGTTTCTCGTCTAGCACCAGACCCACATGCAGCCTGCTGTTCTCACTCAGCTAAATACAAAGACTGTGAGAGCAGGGGACTCCTAGTACTCAACAACCAGAATGGAAATGAAACTACTGACAAAGGCTATGGTCATTCCACACCCACGTGCTACTCCCTAACCTTGAAGAACAAAAAGTGAGCCAGAAACACCATAGGGTAGTAAGATGGCATAAAATGGCTGCATTGAGTAATCTTCAGTAGCTAGTGAGAGTGGCCATGTTGAGCTGCCCAAATAGAAGAACAAATAACAATTCAGCTTGGGAAATAAAATGAATGGAAGATACAGGGTAGGAAAAAGACATTGTAAATGACTGGATCTGCTAGATTGAGTTTTTCAGTTATATCATAGCCTTAGCCAACCACACTAAAAGAAAAGGAGAAAGAAAAACTGATCTGAGAAAAATTCGCTGCCTTAAGGATACATGTTCAGCCTTCACACTGCTGCTGAGCCCAACCTTTGGATAAATAATTATATATTAATGAGAGGTTTCATAGCTTTTTCTTTTGCTGGAAAATTGTATGTGAGACTCCTTAATCTTAAGTATAAAGGAATTTAGGGCTTGAGTCAACACTTCAATGTTTGGTCTTTCTTGTAACATCTAATATCCTCATTAATATTAAAAAAATTGGCAATTTAAAAAATGATTATATTCAACAATTCAACAAATATTTATTGAATGCCTGTTATGAGTCAGACCCCATTCTTAAGAGAGAACTATGCGACAGGGACAAAATAGACGTGGTCCCTGACCTAATGAAGCTCAGTCTATGGGGGAGACAGACAATAAACAAACAAAATAAGTAAATATAGAATTGCAATTTGTGAAAAACCAAACCTGGGTTTTCTGAGAGAGCCTAATGGTGACAGGGGTAGGGAGCATCTAATTAAGGAAAGATTTCCCTGAGGAAGTGACAGTTGATCTGAAACCTAAGGGCTGAGAGGGAGTTCGTAGGGGATGAATAATTAGGGCACATGCCAGCTACCAACCATGCTGGCATTGGAATAGGCTCGACATATGGAGAGAACTTCCTGTGCCTGCACGTGGAAGTTTACATTTTCAAAAAGTTGTTTTGTTTATAAAAATAAAATGAATGCTTGGTGATTTTCAGGCAGAAAGAGACTGATGAGGTCAGAATAACTCTGATTGAACCTGAATAGTCTGATTTGTTGTCAAGGTCAAAACACTCACCTCTGAGTAGTAAAATGCCTTCCTCCAGATATTTGTCTTATTTTCATGCTCAATTTTAAAAATTATATCTAAAGAGTTCCAAAGATACTTTCTATAACCTTCTTTAGTAGTTTACTCCAATACTGAACTACCCTCAGTGCCAATATGTTTCTTCATAGCACACTCATCACGCTTTTTGTTTGTGTCTCCAGTAAGATTATATGGGAGTGTGTACACACATATTCACATGACAAAATCTAATCAGCACTGTCTGCACAACAGTCTTTTGTATAATTTAGAAGACTATTAGCAAACTTTCCTTCTCTTTTCTCTAGGACATACTATAATACAGGTTATTATGAGTGTCGATAATTATTCTGGAGTATTTGTGCAGCTTCTGTTCTAGTCTTCATGAGCAGGAAATCAGCATTTCGTACACACATACACACCAAAAAAAAAAAAAAAAGAAAGAAAGAAAGAAAAAAACCAAACACTGGACCAAAAAACAAAACAAAGAGATTGTTAATAGGCAATGAGTTACAGTTTAACCTGTGAAATGGGGCACAAACCAATTGTCATCTTCAAAATATCCCTATAGAAAAGCTATCTAGCACTACAAAGTCTTAGTGTTCCTCCATGATCACTTCCCAAGGCTGTTCTCTCTTTTCAGATTCCTTTTCTCCCCTTCTGGCCTAGTGCCACACTTGCATTACCAGGGTTACTCATTTATATTACTAACCTAAACCTTTTGGTAATGTCTTTTGTCTCATCTTATGAATTACCACCACATGCACTCAACATTAACATTTTCCTCCTACATTTATTCATTAACACTGCAAAGACTCTCTCATTTAAAACCAAATTCTTTATCTGAAAAACAGTAAATAGAGCAGAGGTGTTCCTGAAAGGCAATATTGCTTTTATATAATTATATAATCGTATACGTATTGTGCTTGTAATTTTCCTGTATTTATGCGCCTGTTCAATTTCCATCTTGTTTCTCTATTACTATATGTATGCAACGTGCTTATGCATGTGTCAAAAAACACAACATATAAACTCAGAACAGGTTCAATGAACTGTTTCAGCTGCTTTTTCTTCTCATTTCCTTCTACTCGCTTCAGGAATCCTTGGGCTTTGACAGTGGGAATTGCAAAACCCTCAGGGCAAGTCCCTTTGTGGCTCATTCTGCATCTTATTTAGTGCTGGTATCCAGAGGCTATAAGTAATTCTGAACAGGCCAGTGTCACAGCTAGCTCAGGTGACTCGCAGATATCATTCAAACGTGTCGGTATTCTCCCTAACTTTGCTAGAATCACGTCAGTCATCAAGGACTAACGTGGCGGGGAGGGCAGTTCAGCAGCACGGGAGTTCGGTCCCAAGCGCCGGCACGTGGATATCGCAATGTGACCGAATTTGGGGCTCGGTGAACAACTCTCCACTCTCCACTCAGAACAAAAGAAAAGGCTTCAAGTGCAGCAGGATGGATTCAAGTTAGGCACAAAGATAAATCCCCGGAGAACATGGGTTGGTAAACATTGGAATATGTTACCAAAGGAAGCAGACAATATGTTTTTCTTAGTGACTTTTTATATATTTTTTTAAGTCTATTTTCTCCAGCGCCCGGAGACAAACGGTCCTCTTCAAACCCAAGGAAACATGTGGGATGGCCTTTAATGTATACCTGGCGTCTCATGTCTCTCCTTAAATGTCGCTTTTTTCTTTAGAGAGGCCTTTCCCTCCCATCCATTCTAATTAGATCCACCCTCTTTGTCTTTCTTTTATTACCCTGTTATTTTCCTTTCCATCTCTTATAACAACTTGTAATTATACATTTATTGACTTGTTTTTTCTTTGGAGAGCCGGTTGTTAAGCATTTGCCAGCACACCACTGCTCCTAATCATCCTTCCTGCTTCTCTCTTTGCTCCCACATAGAAGGCAAATGGATCCTCTCAACACTCGAACCCTGCTCAGAAACTCCCAGTGGTTTCCCATCTCACTCCATTAGAAACCAAAATTCTTACCATAGCCAAAACGTCCCCATAGGATCCACCAAGCCCCGCTCTCCTGTATTTGACTCTGTCCTTTTTTCCCTGTGGCTCACTCTATTCCAGCCACATTGTGGCTCTGCTGGTCCTCAAACGTCCGTCTGCGCAGGGTCCGCCTCGGGGTCACTGCATTTGTTTCTCCCAAACAGAAGCATGGCCCCTCCCTCACTTTGTGCATGTCCTCCTTTCCATGCTTATCACCTGATCAGAGCCACCTTCTCTGAGTTTTCCGTACAAAGCAGCACTCCCACCACCATGCCACTCTCCACTCCCTTATTTTTCCTGTAGCAGGAACCATTGGTTTACACTGATCCGCTTCTCGCCTCTCCTCCCCTCTGCAAACTACCTTCGCTTGGTTCCCATTGCTGACTGACTGCCGGCGAGGTTTAATGGGAGGCACGATGTGCTTGAGATTGGAAGCAAGAAAGAATAGAGAGGCCAACTCCTCTCGCTCTCTCCCTCTCTCTCTCTCTCCACACACACATGGCACACCCCACTTTCGGATGGCATTGCCAGCAGTGACCAAGTCTCCCCCATGACTTCAGACTCCCACCAACAACTCCACCCTTGGTGGTCCCAGGCTCTGGCTCCTGGGCTCTGGTAATATCGCCTTTCCTGTCATTCCCCAGCCCTAGAGATGATGGCAGCTAATCTTGGGATTGATGCTCAAATGCCTCTAAGGCTTTTCAACACTTCTAAAATATTTGAAATATACTAGTCATATTAAATTCCCTATTTTGAAACACCTGGAATGGGTTCAGTTTCCCTGATGAGCACTTAATGGCACCCCCAGTTATCTTCCCCACTGAGCCAAGGGAGACTGATAACTAGTTACTCATCTGCACCAGGAACTCTTATTCCCACTTTTTATGGGGGTTGCTGCACTTCCTTAGAGGGGCCTTTTCCTCCCGGCCATTCTAATTAGATCTCCCCTTTGTCTTTCTCTGCTACCTTGTTATTTTCATTGCCATCTCTTATAACAACTTGCAGTTATACATTTATTTACTTGTTTATTTACATAATGTCTCCCTCCCCTACCCAACTAGACAGAATAAGGATCTCGCCTCTCATTCAACACTCCTTCTCCAGCTCCTGCTACCATGTCCAGTCCACAATAGATGAACTAGAAATATTTTTTTACATTAAGTAAAATAATGATTTTGGACTGGATTTCTCATTGTAACCATCATAATACTTTAGACCCAGTAAAGTTCTCAATAAATATTTGTAGAGTTGATTAGTATATTTGGCTTTCTCCAGAAAATTCACCAGGACTGCCATTATACCAAGGTTTTCCATTAATCCTGGAGGATCTATCTTTAATGGTATTCTCCATATACGTGCATACTCGTTTATACATTTCTGCATATTACCATGAAAGAGACTTCATTCCCAGGACGCAACATTAAAGCAAGTAAAACAAAGGTATTCATATGATTTAAGTATGCTTACTTGCCCACTATGGCAAAAATGAAGAGAGAGCTCAACATGGAACTGTGCACAAACACTAAGGTTTTTCTTCTCAGAGTTTTTTGGTGCTATTGTTTTTTTTTTTTTACATTGTTTTAGTTTTCGGGTTTTTTTTTTTTTTTTTTTCTCTGATCTAAAGTGGCCTAAGCTATCAAAGAGTAAGATCAAATTTGTGCTTGACAATTTCCTTTTTGTTGTAAACAGTTACCATGTTTGGGTTGTGTTATGGATTTTCCACGTGTGTCAATTCGTCTTTGTAATGCCCTAAGCTCCTTTCTTGCTGCTAAAGTAAAGAGAAAGCCTTGACGAACACAGGGAAGTCTATCATGCATCACTTTTTTAACTTTCCAATTTCTATTTGCTTCTTTATTCTCCATACTTCTCTGTCCTCTCTTTTGTTTAAAATCTCATTTAGCATTCTCTTGAGGGGAGAACACGAGATTACAATCTAACGATTGTAATGAGAATGGGTTAAGTTGGTGCCGTTTCCCGTTTTCATTACAATCTTGGTGGCAAGAATAATGTAACAGAATTTTTAATGCCTCATATATTACCTGAACATTTTCCTGTGAGCTCCTGTTCCTTTTCTGCGGACAGCACTGTGGCTGTGTGCTGTAGGACTTTGATCTTTTTATATTCTGCATTATAATCAATTGGCCATTTCACCCCTTCCCCATAGATTACAGTCAAACAAGTGAAAAATATTTTGATCTATAGCATACCACTGCATCTCATGACTATAAAATCCTATCACCTGCAGACCAGTACCTGCAAAATGCATGGAGCCAGTGATTCAAATTGGACAGAAGGCACAATCCGGGTGTTCTTACGGCCAGGCACTTCTCTGAAAGGCACTCTGGGAATAACAGTTTTGTGATTTACAGCATAAATATACAAAGTTTGTTCATTTAAATATCAGGAGCTCTTGGGGAACTAGACTTTGAACTCTAAGATGCTCACCCTTGAAATGGAAAGCCTCAAAAATCCGTGTTACTCCAAGTGCAGTTCTCTGACCAGCAAGCAGCATAAGCATCACCTGCAGAAAAATGCAGCATCTCAGGCCTCAGCCAGCCTGGACTTCCTTGATTAGAATCTAGATTTTGATAAGACTCTTAGTGACTGGTCTGCACTGCAGAGAAAGCCTACTTAGAGGGCCTCACAGGCTGTACTTTGTACAGAAATTCAAAAGTAGCTCCCCCTCCCTGAATGAGCCCTGGTGCTTGCTGTGGGCACCCAGTGCAGGGCAGGGCCCCAGGATCCCAGAACCCTCCCACCTGGCTTCCCAGAATCTCCCTGTGATGTCATCTCCACTCTACCTTTTAATGAACCTTTGCTTATCATTACTAGCCTTCCTGGTTTCCACTTTTGAGGGGACTAAAACCTTCTGACAAACTACTTCTCAAAAGGCCTTTCAAGCAGAAACATCTCCATCCAAATCTTAGCTCTGCCAGCATTGCCATGAGGAGAGTTATCCATCTTCTTTGTGGTGCCTCAGTTCCTTTATTTACAGCCGGGAGATAATAATATTTATGACATTAGTTAGAGAGTAAGAACAAACTGCTGTCATAAACAGACCCCCAAAACACAACAGTTCCAACCAGATAGAAATGTCCTCATCTCATGGAGTAGCCCATGTTGGAGGTTGGCTGGGCTACTGCACTATTTCAGAAGGTGTGACTTTTCTCAACATATTTCTCTGTGATTCCCTAGGGCATCATCTTTGTTTGCATGGCTCAAGCTTCCTTGCACCAGGCAGAAAGAGATGGGGGTCTTTGCAATGGCCCCTGCCCAGCTGCAAGGGGCCATGCATGAAGTGTAGTCCTCCACTGGATGCCTGCTCCAGGTCTGTGACTGTGGAAGCAGGCTGGGCATCTGGATGGACAGCAGCAGTCCTGTCTACACGCACCCAGAAGGGTTATTTCAGGAGTGAAAGGGATTATGGAGATAAATTGTATAGCACACTGCCTGGCACCACACACATTAGGTACTCTATAATGGTAGCTATCATTTTTATCATCTTATTATTAACACCCCTGGTAAGTCTTCCTCTTGTCATTTTTCAAGGCTGTTCAAAACTTCAACTTATGCAATGGAAAGTGAATGAATTTCAATCCATTCTCCTAAGGGTTCCGTAGATCCCTAGATCAAACCACAGTGGCTTAAAGTCAAGTTTGTGTGACAGTGGCACCCACTTGGACATGGCCCAGTTTCCAGAGAGGTTAATAAGTAACTCTTGGATCCACATCCACCTGTCCTCTGTACCTGTATGTCTTTGGTTGAAGCAGGGTCTGATATGGGGAACTGAGTGCTCATGGTTCATAACTGGAGGAATGGATCTTCAGAGAAAGGGTGTGAGGAAATCTGACCTCACAGGGAGCTCTGGAGCAAGAGCAGGAGCGGGACTTGCACTATAAAATACGCCCCCTTTATACTCCTGTCCCAGTCAATCTATGGCCACAGGCTGCATGGGGGTTGAAGGCACCCTCACCAGCCAACTCTGCAGCAACCCATCAAAGGGGGTGCATGCAGGGCCCAACAGCAACCATTTGCTATGGATATTTACTGCTTACTTTTAACATATTAGAGAAACAAAGTGCTAGGGCAAATCAGAGTAGGAAAAACCTTATCTAGGTAGGTAGATCAAAGAAAGTTTTGGGTCTCATGGCCACAGACTAAACCACTAATTCCAGCCATCACTTGGACACAGAGGGATCACAAGAAACATGATTCATTCAATGTAATTTTGTACTACTACTGCAAAAATGATTCCTACCTCATCAAGCAAAAAAAAAAAAAAAAAAAAAAATGTTTTCTGCAAATAGGCATCTAAGCTACTTATTATTTAACCTGTTAATACAGTACTACTCTTAACACCAATTGTATGACTCCAAACAAGAATATGGGTTGATCCTGGCTGGGCACAGTAGCTCACACCTGCCATCCCAGCTACTTCGGAGGCTGAGGTAGGAGGATCACTTGAGCCCAGGAGTTAGAGGCTGCAGTGAGCTATGATCATGCCACTGCACACCCACCTGGGTGACAGAGTGAGGTCCTATCTAAGAAAGAAAGAAAGAAAGAAAGAAAGAAAGAAAGAAAGAAAGAAAGAAAGAAAGAAAGAAAAAATAAGAGAATATGATTATGAGTTGATCCAAATCGCCACCTTTAACAGGTCCTCAGGTAAACCAATCAGAGAGGGATTCTTTGGGAATGCTTAAGGTGCTCTTAATCACAGCCAAATGTCCACCTTCCTTTACAGCATCTCTTATATCCAAACCTACTTCTCCCTTCCTTGTACCACTGTTCGAGACCTTATCACATCATACCTAGATCACAACCCATGACATAGTCTCGCCTGCCCATAACTCTGTGACCCATCCCAAGCACTAGCTCCACCTCAAATCAGCCTGACTTTGGACCCTGGTCCTAGTTCCTAGGCTTTGTATCTTTCTTTGTGTGCAAGACACCATATGCCCTGTTCCAAAAACCAGATCAACACTTTCTCCACTGCCTGACTTTCTGCTTTAGCTCCTGGCCTGATGCCCCAGGTCCCTTGGGACTGGGTCCTTGTACTCCTGAGCCTATTCAGAGATTTGCTTGATCACCAGTCCTGTGACTTCCTGCTGTTTAGTGACAGATTCCCTGGGCCACCTGCCGCTGCCTACCCACCTGCCTGCCTGCATCTGCACCTATTGTCTACTGCCAGACAGCTCTCCTCCCCATGGATGTGAAAGAACAGATGGAATATTCTTGACAAAGTGGTGTAAAGAGAGAAAATGCCAGCTAAACTACTATGGAAAATGAGGGTTAAACTCCTTATTAGAAAAGGGGGGTTGCTAAAGACGGAGGCCAAGGAAACGGGGAGGCTGTGGGCACTCGGTCCTGATGGATGTTGTCAGTGGGATTGGCACCGCTTGTGTCCTGGAGTCAGACCTGACACACATCTCAGCCCACCACTCACTACCATCACCCCCACAGAACTGCTATTATTCTTGCTGAGATTAAAAGAGATACTACATGTAAAGTCTCTTACAATAGTTCCCTAAGCATAGGCCTGATATACAGGAAATAATATTAACAAGCATCAATTCTAGAGGAAAACATACATGTAGGGTAGATTTTGTTTTGGGAGAAGGAACGTCATATATTTAGAATAGAAGCCTAAGCTAGGTGATTCACCTTGTAAAAGATCAATAAATTCAGAAAATGTGGAAGCAACCAGAATCAGCAAGGTAAAAACCAGAGCTGAAATCTGATACCAGAGCAGAAAGAAGAGCTCAAGAATGGCAGCCCTAGGATCAAGAGTGTCAGGGTAGGGTGAGCAGGAGAGCTGGAATTGAACCAGAAAGGCTGGAGAGCCAGAGGGAGTGGGACCCTGGCTGTGGTCTACAGAATAAACATACTGTAAAATGCCCCCAAGGCAACAGAGAGAGCTAAGAGAGAAAGAGGAAAGGGGAATCAAAGACTATGGCAAATTTTATTGGAAGGGCAGTGATGGTGGAGGGAGCTACGACAAAGTATTCAGAACAACTCGGAGAGGGAGAACGTCTGGAAGTCCATAGAGGGAGAGGTAAACGAGCAGTCAGCTGTGACAGAGAGAAGAGGCAATGAAGAAACATCATAATATATAATGCTATTGCAAAACAACAGCAGGGAATAGGGAATTGATAGCGAAGCAATAAATACCAGCAATGAGGGAACTAAATACCATTAAAATGCACAATAGTTAATAACAATGAAGCTGAAATCAGAGGAAGCAATTAATAAATTAACAAATAATACCATAAAGTTTAAAACGAGTAAAGAGAAAAACGAGGTGGTAAGTATGGCCGTTAGCGAGAGGAGGGCAGGGTTCCTTGGAGGAAAGATGGGAGAGGATGGATGATTCAGCTGTATTGCAGAAGGTTCTGAGGAATGAAAAGAGAAGAGAGGACAGAGTCCACCCAGCTACAAGCAAATGGCTAGAAGGGCAGTGAGTCACTCCCAGCTCTCCCCACGAGGCTCCTGTCCCCAGAGCTCCTCAGCCACCATTGTCATAAAAAATGGCCTCAGGGACGACTGGCTACATCGTGCCAATTATGGTGCACACACACTTGAGCCTTCGTTCTAAAGGTGGTCTCTGAAAATAACTGCTAGGGAATTGTCCTAAAATGTATGTCCTGGACCAGGTCACAGACCCCATCCTTAGAGTCAGCATCTTCTCCACTAACACTGTCAACCTCAATACATCTTTTTCAGTGGTACTGGGAGTCAGTAGTGATCCCCAAGTAAAGATGGGGGACCCCCAGTGGCTACATTGACCACCATCACTGGTAACCTCAGCTGCAGACCTGAAAGCCGCAGTCATTATGAGAGCGCTTCACCCTCAGGACAGCTTCTACCCATGTGGTTTGTTTTCAATATTTCTCTTTTTCCAATATAATTATGATATTTGAGGGCTGCATTTCTTTCCAAAGCACAGGTCAAGACTTTAATATTCTCTACTCTAGGGAACACCTACAAAGCAAGAGGAAAAAACACAATAACAAAAGTTGAGGATTTATTTTACTCTTCGCAAACTAGATGAGAGCAAAAACTTCAACCAAGCTGGAGAGATGGACAGCGAAAGGAATGGAAGCTGGTTAGGCAGGGTTTAATAGGCTGGCTCTGCCTTTTCTTTTAAGAAGTTTGTCTCTTCCCCATTTTTGTGTGATATCAGGTTATTATTCTTGTGGCATTTGCCCAGAGATAAGTTTCCAGAAGGCAGGATCAATCTCTTGCCCTTTGCCTGCCACACAGTACCTCCTGTTTATTTTTCCACATTGTTTTTCCTGCTCTCCTCCCCTCCAGGCCCAGCATCTCCTATTTAACCAGGATTTAATGGCTGAGACTATGGGATTGGCTATATCATAGACTTAGCCACTCTAGTTGTCCAAAACAACTTCCAATAGATGGACAGTTCCTGAGCAACCACATTTCCAACTCGCCATTCAACAGTAAGAACAATAAGACATCAGACCCAGAAAAGAAACAGCTGGTACACATAACAGATAATTCCAGGGTTAGTAAGGAAAGGATAAAAGGTAGGAGAAAAGAAAAGGGAAATGAAAGAAATAGTCTGCATGAAGAGGAAGGAAAGGGAAGAAAATGAAAAGGAAAAGAAAGGAAGAAGAGAAAGGGGGAAAAAATGACACATTGAGAGTTTCCGAAGAATGGGATATTAAGAATACCAAGATAATACAACTTCTACATTTGCATAAAAAGAACATTAATTGATCATCCAGTCAATTAGAACTTGAATACATTTAATTTGTCCAAATCAAGTAATTTTTATTGTGTGGGATGCATAATATATAGGGTAATATCAGTTGCATTCATTAGCAATAAATATGAAAGAATATTTTCCTTGAATCTACTGCTGCAGAACAAACATAGCCTATCTCTCTTAAAGAAAATAAACAATTGTTTTGGAGTCCGTTAGACTGAGGCAGCTCCAGAGCCCTGGGTTCCTACATAAGCAAACCAAAACCCAACTCAGTGTAAGCCTACTGTACACCAATCAGAAACCACCAACCAGTCCCCAACTTGAGACTTTCCACTGGAATAAATTCTTTGCCTTACTTCCACGTTCATCCTATAAAAGTTGTCCCCTGTGCCTATTTGGTGGAACCTCTAACTGCTTATAGTCTGGAATAACCTGATTCATGAATTGCTATCTTCTCAAATGAACTCTTTAAAGTTTTAATGTGCCTTAGTTTATCTTTTAACAAGAACTATTCTGAAAAGAATGAAAGTCCAAGGGTGTAAGTTATAGCTCAACCTTTCTGACTTCAGTAAGTTCCTGATGAACTTACTTCACCTACCAGAGCAGACGCTAAGCTTTGTTCTGGGATTGGCACATGGGGTCTACTGCACAGGACTGAACACGGTGCATTGATCATGTCTTACCAGTGATCATAATAATCACCATCAGGTCTGAAGGCAGTTAACAGGCAGATGGGGTGAACTTTTCACTTCAGAATCTAAATTATTTGCTATTGGATAAGCAATTTGTTTTTACTGGATTAGACATGAATTAAATTGATTCTAACTACTTTAAGTTTGATACAATTGATATGCTATTGTATTGTCTTTTAATGTTAGATTGCTTGCATGTGCTGTATTTCACTTGCATATAGGTATAAAGAAGTCCATTTTCTGATCTTTTTTTCATCAAAAAGAAAGCCATCTTGAACAATTTTACAATGAAATCTGCCCTTAAGTGAATGAAAAACAGTAAGAGAAGGAAAAAACAGGACAGTAATATCTTTCTCATTAAGGACTTTAATAATGGCTTCTGCTCTCTGCACTACTTCTTCTAGGAAGACATTTAACAACAGCAATGAAGTATGTAACCTCAATATGGGCCGAATAACTATAGTATCATTGTTAAATGTTCATATAAAGGAGTGCAACAATCTGAGTTGTTAAATAACATGTAGATAGACTATGGATTTGTAGATAGACACATGGATAAAAAAATAGTCCAACTTCACTGGAGCACGGCTCATTCTTCTCCAGCCTCTGACATGTGTTCAAACATCTCGGGTGCTAGACTCAGAAGAGGCTTGGAGTCCAGTTCTACTCCTGCCACTCAGTTGTTTTGTAATCTAGAGAAATCTCATTCTATGTCTAGCCCACAGACAGGTCCCCCACCTGTGAAACACACAGAGTGGTGCACACCCCTCCACATCATGGGTGTGTTAAGGATAAAATGAGGAAAGAAAGAAGGAAGTGCATTGAAAAAACTGCAAACATCAGAGGCCTTTATGGTGAATTTGAGTCAGAGAGCAGCAATGTCAAGAGAAAACAAGATCTAGTCTAGGATGCTGATTTCAGAAGAAAGAAGAAGCCTCTAAGGGCTGAAGTCCAAGGTCAAACAGCTGGTTACCAATGAGCTGAGATGGACACCAGGTCTCCTGGCTCCCTAGTCTGCTCTCTTCACTATACCACTTACTTGCCTAAGTGTTGATCATCCTGTTTTGCCAGTATTACACCATTAACCTAATAATATCAGTGTTAAGTTGTCTTCCAACATCAGTATTATGAAAGAATCACACTAACTATTCTAATTATGTCACTAATATTTCTTATAATGAACAGGTGATATTTTAGAATGCAAAAAATGGTGATTTCCAACATACTGAGTGTCATTATTTAAGTTCACACTGTGAAATATTAGCTAATACTTGTTGAGCACTTAACAGTGTGCCAGAGTATACTACGGGGTTTCTCATGATCTCATTTAGTCCCCGCAATGATCCTATGAAGCCCACACTGTTTATTATCCCTCTTAGGGAGGAGGGGAACTTCATGTGTTCATCCATGTACTCTGCTTAGTTTTGTAGGGAGACTAAGCCCAGTAAACTCAGCTTCCCAGCCTCTGCCAGAGGCTTCTGGGTGCAGACAGCCAACGCTGGACACCGGCAGGACACTGGGGCAGCAGCCAGGGAGGAGTCAGAGTATTTTACCTCCTCTGCCTTGGCAGCTCCCTCTCCCAAAGAGGCTGCTTCTCAATGGTTCCAGCTCTTGCCAGACAGCCCCTCCTTCCCTGAGTCCTCACTCCCACTGGATCCTGGTCCCTGTTAACACCATCTCTCCTCCTTTTGCTCCTCTGGTACCAGCAGAGGTAGCAGCTTCCTGGTGTTGCAAATCTTGGTGCTGCCTCGCTATTTCCTATTTAGCTTTTTATCCCTTCCAACACCTTTGCACTTAGTTCCCCACATTACATTCCCTCTGTTGAACTACCTGGCATTTTCCTGATTGGAGCTGACTAATACACTTAAGTAAGCAAGTGACTTAAAGTTAAAGAGCATAGGCTGGGTTTGAACTTGGGCTGCACGACTGTGAAGCCTCTGCCCTTAATCTTGAAAAGCTACTATTCCACACAGTGCCATGGATTAAGCTAGAGGTCTCTAAACTTTTTGTTAACTTTTTTGATTGTGCACCTTTATGAAGAAAAAGTATGTAAGCATGGAACCCTGGCACGTGTATTTATTTATAAATTATATGTAAGAAGTACTACAACATCATATGTTAAATACTGGTAAAGCTTAATTGTTTTCATTTTATATTTTTTGCTATGGTATTTTTCCCCATGCCAAAGGAAGCCATCATATTGAGGTTTTGAGTATAGTAGAAATGTGCCTTGAATTCTTTATTGCTGTTGTATAAATTCAGCCACTTTATTCGAAAGCAGAGAGACATTCTCCAGAATTGTACCAAATTTTCTCCTCCTTTCTTCGTTTTCTCATCCTCTATCTCCTTCACCTCTAGGACGTGAACAGCAAAGCTAAGGAGTGAGGTGCTAGGGAGGAAATCAGGAGAAAAGTGGGGCAAGAAGTTCCCCAAATCTTTTTATTCCCAGCTTAAAACCAGCTCACACTCCAGAAACAGTTAAGAATTATCAATATCTTTTTATAACAGTTTTACTGAGATATAATTCACATAACTATGAAATTTATTCCTTGAAAGTGCATAATTTAATGCTTTTTAGTACATTCACAGAGTTATGTAACCCTCCCCACTAACTAATGATGGCACATTTCCGTCGTCTGAAAGAGAAGCCCACACCCCTCATCAGTCACTCCGCTTTTCCCCTCACTCCCAGCCTCTCCCAATCACTAACCTACTCTCTGTCTCTATGGATTTGACAATTCTCAACATTTCACATAAATGAAATCACACAATACGCGGCCTTTTGTGATTCTTTTCTTACTCTGCACAATATTTTCAAAGTTTATCCACAGTGTAGCACATATTAATGCTTCATTCCTTTTTATGACCAAATAATATTCCATTGTATGGATATATGACATTTGATTTATCCATTCATCAGTTGATGGATATTTGGGTTCTTTTCACTTTTTGGCTTTTGTGAATAGTGCTGCTGTGAACTTTCAAGTACAAGCTTTTCCATGAATATAGGTTTGCATTTCTCTTGAGTAGGAGTGGAATTACTGGGTCACATGATAACTGTATGTTTAAACATTTTAAAGAAGCACCAGACTGTTTTCCAAAGTGTCTGTGCTTTTTCATATTCCCACTAGCAGAAATATCTGAGGGCGCCAGTTTCTTCACATCCTTGCCAATGCTTGCTATCTTTTTGATTTTAGTCATCCAAGCTGGCGTGACATGCTGTCTCATAGTGGGTTTGATTTGCATTTCCCTAATTATTCAACATCTTTTAAAAAACTAAATAGTTATTTGATTAACATTAATAAAATAATTTATTAATGCAAATTAAATATTAATATTTCTTTTCAGTGAATGAAACACGGAAGATGGCCAATTTCATCTACGCACAGAAGAGCATTCCAGTGCTCTGATAAAATGTGTAAAAATCTCAATATGAAAGGCAAGGAACCATTCCATTTAAAAATGTAAATGTAAATTTAGAAACTGCAAATTTAAAATGCAATATGACTAGATATTATATATAATATTGCATATAATTGGATATGCAATTTAACCCTCCACCCCTGGTCTCCACAACATCTTAAAGATTCTACGGACCCGCTGGTCTCTTAAAACAGGTTTTATGTTCTTAACCACCAATTCTAATTTAATTAATTAGGCCAGACATTTGATTAACATTTCCAACTCATTCACCAAAACTTCTCTTACAATGGACTACATTTTAGAACACTATTTTTTCTCTGTTTTTATCACTCACCTTTAGTTGAAATTCAGCATATTATTATTGTTAATTATTGATATATATCAATCCTTCCTTTGCTTATCTAACACTTTCGAAAATAAACAACCATTCGTAAAAGCCTCAGGAAGTGGTGGGTGTAGTGGGCAATAATGTTCCTATTACATGGCTGATAAAAGCATTTATCCCAGAGCTGGACGTTGACTACATCATTAGAATCGCTCTACTGCTCTTGGCCAAAAAGGGCTGCAAACCTTTCAGTTCCAAAAGTTTAGTTTCAAAATGAAACAGTACCAAACCAAAGAGTAATCTATCCATTCTACCATTCATTGAACAAATAAATATTAAGCATTTACCATGTGCCAAGAACTGTTCAAGGCTCAGAGAACACAGCAATGAACCAGACCTTCAAAGCCCTGCCCGCAAGGAGCTCACATTCTGATGAGATGCCTCTCACCAGCCTTCTGCCGCAGTTGCGTGAGGAGTGGCGCCCGGCTCTGTGGCTGCCTGCTCACCCCTCTGGGGACAAAAGCCAACACACCGTGGATGACAGAGCTTCAAAACGGACAGAAACTCATTTAAATGAGTGCGAACGGCTCGAGGCCCCAAAGCAATTCACTTTCAGTGGCCAGGGTTTTTCTGCTTCTTATTCTCAGGGCTTAGTTTCAGAGCACTAAGGTCCACAGAGGAAAAAAAAACAAAACAAAACAAAAATAAATAAATGAAACTCACTCAGACTATCCAGATCATGGCCCCAATTGCTAGCTGAAACTCTTCTGAGGCGAGAAAGCATTGAGAAGATGTATTTCTCTAAGAGGCGTTTTCCGCACGCACCTGTTTTCACTGGAAATACCCCACTTCCAAAACAATGCCTTGTCTCCTGGGGTCAGTTAGGTGCTCTCCTTTCTCTTGCAAAGCTCCCAAGTAGCCTACAGTAGTTCTGATGCAGCTCACCTCAAACTGCTCAGAATCTCTATAAAAGCCTGAATTCCCAAAACATTTCTAGCTCAAGTCTCTAAGTGTACCTGTGCTCTCGGGGCATAAATTGAGCAAGACTTTGGGGATCTCTCATCTGATACCTTTTTTGATGGCTCAGGGGGAAAAGATACTAACAAATGGAATTTAAAGGGCCCATCACAAACACAAAAATCCTAAAAACACCCAGATTTAATTAGGTCTCCCTGTTAAATACTCTCATAGCACCTGACACTTTTCCTTTACGGCATGTATCACAGCTTACTATTCAATGCACATTAGTGTGTATGTTCGATGCATAAAGGTGAGAACCTTATCTGTTTTGCTCACAACTCTATTCCCGGTGGATGAAGGAAGGCATGTTTTTATTCATTCATAGGGCCATGCAAGTCTAAAAGAGTTCGGAAAACCGAACTCTTTTAGCTTAGGGCACGTCCTTGCCCTTAAGAATGGAAGTTTTGACATTATAAAGCAAGTTGATTTCCTATCCATTGCCTCATCGCCCTAATAATTGACAACTGGGCATCCTTATAGGCTTACCAACTTCAGGGACCACACACCCTAGAATCTCTTTTCCAAATTGCCCACGTGTGGGTTAGCGTTTGGCGCTTTCCTCTGAATATGCTTCCTTCTTCCCATTGCCTGCCAAGCCAGGAATGAGTTTCCAGCTCTCTCTAAAGAAGATCCTTGAGATTATATACTGTGCAGCCAATTGCACCTAAGCTTAGTTTGGGTTTATTCAGCTGCCAAAACTGCCAAAAAGACAGTTGGCAATATCTGAGATGCTTTTGGGATGGAGTATACAAAGTACCACGTATTCAAAATGTTTTTTTCCCCTCTATTTATTATGTAGAACATCTTAAAATGTAGGATTTTTTCATCATTTGCATTTGAATCAATAACTGTTACATCACTAATGTTATTGACATTCTGAGTTATAATGTAAATGGTTTAGTAAACATTAAAAGGTCACTTTCCAAGACTTGGGTCCACTCAGTACGGTATCATTCTAATCCCCTGTAGCATACACTTTAGCGCCTTCGTTCTCCTAGGAAACTTGTTCTTAAACCTAAATTTAAACCTATGCTAAACACATGAGGGGACATTTGTGTACAGAAATAAGCAGGACAGAGATGGCTTTACCATCAAAGCAATAAGGTTCAGCTTCAGGGCCCCTCACATCCTTTGACCAAGGCCCTGGGAAGGTCCCTAGCAATGTGCTAACCAAATCAAAAATGTTTTTATAAATTTGGGAAAAGTAAGATATTTATGTATTGTTTTTATCTCAAACCTCCCCAAATTGTACAAGCTTAACAAAACCTGTATCTATGACCAAAGCTGAATATTTGATATTGATCTGTTTCTTACCACCTAACAGATGATTCATTTCAGTTGAAAAGACCTATCTGAATTGTTTTGCCTTTTTTAAAATAAATAAATAACCAAACCATCCATTCTTGTTCTTTATAAAGCAAAAGAGATTGCCAGATTATGCTCTAGGGTTTCCTTCTGAGATGCAGTTTATTCTTTGTGGACATGTATTAATAGCATTCTATTGGGGTAAAAATCTGCATAAGGTCTCTTCCAGCTGTTCAACCCAAAATTAGTCTTTGAGTGCCAACTGGTTCACTTCAAAATAACCAGAAAATTATTATTGTCATTTTTATTTGAGAAGGCATGGCCCCTTCAAGACCTGTGCTGAAATAAAATGATTATCTCTTTTTTATGTATATTTGGAGAAGCAACAGTTTCAGTCACAGAAATATACATACCTACACACACATATGCATAAAACACACACACACAAACATACACACAAACATAAAACCTTTAGAAAAGAATATGTTTCGACTGCGGGGATGGATTTTGTATGAATAGAACCCTGAGGCATGTAACAGCTTAAATAATGGTTTCTATTCCAAAGAAGAAAAAATATTTTTCCTTGATAGCACTTTTTTATATTCACTGCACTGGAATTACTTTTTCAAAATTCTGCCAGTGAAGACTTATCATGTGTGGGTGCCATTGCTGTAACATAAAGATAAGAGTTGAAGCAAATTCCACTCATAAGCTCATGAGCCTGTAAATTGGAACTATCTTTCACAACACAAAGCATTTTACCAGTCCAAAAATTTTTCTTAAAAGCAAGACAGGAGTTTTCTCCTACAGAATTCTCCCTCTTCAACTGCTTAAACTTTTCAACTGCTAGAATCTTATGTGTTCACAGACTATTTAGGAGAGAAAGATACAAATAACACCTATAGCCTACATAAAATGTAGAAAATAACTTCTGATTGATTTTTTTATCATTTTTAGATTCAGATAGATACCAAAGCATTTCAATAAACTGTATAATGTTATTTCTACAGATTGAGGAAAATCATTAAAATCTATACAAAAGCCAATAAATAATGTATTTAATAATTGTCATTGAGGTTTTTTGAAGGGAATAACTTGATTCAAAAACGGTGTCAGAATGTCCTAATAAGCCACCCACAACCCCAAGTTCTTTAAGCCTCAGCCTAAACATAGGGCTATCACTTCTTACCCAACCACCCCTCCGGACAGGTCAAACTTCCCATTAGATTCTTTATAGAACCCTGCAATGAACCTTCACCACTGGGGACAAGCGAGTGGTCTGTGCGGATATTTGTTTCATGTTCTTGTCTCTGATAAACTATAAGCTCCACAAAAGCAGGGGTACTGTGTAGCTCACTCATCATTATACTCCCAATCTGACCACTCTCTAGGAAGAGGGTCAATAAATATTTGTCAGGTGAATGCATAAATGAATAGGCGATAGAAATATTAAATAGTCCTTCCTTGAATCTGTTGTTCTGAGACAGGGAGAAAAAAAAATCAATGGAATGATATTTTTGCTATCATTTGCTATGAATTCTTACTCTTACCTTAATAGATTTTAAAGTTACAGGGGCTCCTAACAACCCTCCATCCACCCACTTTTGTCTGATGCATTTTGCATTCTCTTTATCTTCTGAGGAGGCTGATGGGTCTGTCTAAGACAGTTGTAAATACCAACCTTATGTTTTAAAATTATAATCATTGCATTATACCACGAAGAAGGAAAACAAGCTAGAAACTCATGCTTCACCCTATCTTACTGCCTCACTCATGACTGTAGGATATTAAACCTCACCCAAATGCTCAGGCCAACAATCACCTTTCTCACTAAGAATCTCGTATGTTGTTTCAAGGGGAAATGTGGGTTTTTATAAAAGATCTCTACCTACTCTGTTGTTAACACGCAGTCATGCCTTTCGCTATCACAGAATCATGCAGCAACTTGCAAATTAATACATGGGCCACTGCTGCTCATAATACAAACATAGCACCCACAGGCGATGAAGGCTTCATGTAACAAAACTAATTCTTTGATAATTTGGTGTTGTTTTTCCTGTTCATACCAGAACTTGCACTTGGCTTGATTATTCTTGAGGAAGGGGCTCAATATTTCTTTCATAAAGATAATTGTTTCCGTGGGATTTGGGGCTTTCCTCCCTCCCCCATTTTAGAGATGCCTATGTGGCTGAAAACACATAAAATGGAGACGCACCTCTTCATTAAAAAACTTTAACCTCTCGCTAATGATGATATTAATACCCAGCGTGCGATAAACACCTGAGACGTACTTTGTCCTAAACAACACAGCCTTAGAGAACCTTGTAGTCAATAAAATAAAATACCCCTTTCTCTTTAATTAACATATGAAATAAACACAATCTGTGACACCTAGTGTGCAGCAGCAATTAAGAGGCATTGCTTAGTTAAACCTCCTAATACCTCATTTAAATATGCAATTAAGGGATAATTGCCTTCAATCAATAAAAAAATTGAAATATTTCGCAGGGGCTTCAATTATTTTTTTGCTAGGCTTTCTACTTTACACTTGGCCAGCGCTAAGCCTGTGAGCCTTACTCCTTTGGTTAAAGCGACGTTACCCCCTTTCTGGGTATTGGCTTTTAAGCGTGCTATTAACATTGCAAGAGGCCAATAACAATGCTAAGCCTTAGAAATCATCACTTTTGGCACAACTAGAATTTCTGTGGCTCTGAAATGGCCTCTTCCTGACCTGCCTCGGGTTGTGTTCTTTGTTTTTACTTAGTACAAAGACCTCCATTTTCACCTAGTTGTAAAGGAATCTGCAATTTGCTACCCTTCCCTGTTCATGCACCAAAAATGCAGTGAGCAGGAGAAGCATACTGTGGCCATCAGATTTGTTGGTGCATTTACTTTGGTGGGGCTGGGTTTTATCCCTTAGCCCTTCTCCCCAAAAAACACAAATTAATGTATTTACAAACTCTGATGTACAGAGAAAGAAAGATATTTAAGCTGAACCTTCAGACCAACCCTGGGAAGTGTGTGAAGTGAATTGGGAAGTATGATAACCATCACCAGGGAGCATCAAGGAATAACTACAAGGTAAAATGGTTAGGTGTGTAGGCAGCAAAGCATAACCAAATATTCATCCCAGAAAGGGGCAAATTGAATAAATATATTGGGTTGACAAAGGATGGTCTGAAGCTGACTGGAAAATGCAAATATTAGGCAATAATCTTATAAAATAAACCATAAAATGAAAGAATATAATCAATCAACAAGGGACAAATACCACATAGACAAAGCCAAGTGAAGGATTAGGCGACAGCTGATGAATTTAGGGCTGTCTAAGCAGCCCTGCCACATAATTCACACAATAAAAAATGCTGCAGCCTGAATTATCTAAATTGGTGGCCCAGCACATGCCTAAACTTCTACTTCAGTTTGATTGAGTTGGTTTGATCTTAAAAGATCAGTGTTGGTTTGTTCTGAAAATGAAAAATAACGTGATTTTGTCATGACTCTAAAATGTGAAAAATGTATGCTTTCCAATTTGAAGTACTCGCCCTGGGAGCCGAGAGAGATCCCAGCCCCTCCAAGATGGGAAGACCCCAAAGAAACCTCAAAAACAGATGAAATCTGTGCAGTTGGCTCTCGAACAACACAGGTTTAAACTATGCAGGTCCACTTATACGTGGATTTTCTTCCACCTCCCCCACTCCTGAGACAGCAAGACCAATCCCTTCTCTTCCTCCTCCTCCTCCTTCTCCTCAGACTATTCAATGTGAAGACAATGAGGATGAAGACCTTTATGATGATCCACTTCCACTTAATGAATGGTAAACATGATTTTTCTTCCTAATGATTTTCTTAATAACATTTTCTTTTGTCTAGCTTACTTTATTGTAAGAATTACAATATATGATATTAATACATACAACATACAAGATATGTGTTAATCAATTGTTATTAGTAAAGCTTCTGGTCAACAGTGGGCTATTAGTAATTAAGTTTTCAGGGAATCACAAGTTATACTTGGATTTTTGACTATGCATGGGAGGAGTATAGGGGTCGGCACCTCTAACCTCTGCATTGCTCAAGGGTCAACTCTACACTCACAGAGCTTGGCAACCCTACTGAAACTCTGACTTCTCTTTTCCTTCCTATTTGTTAATATTTCCTGGTCTCATCAATTTCATCTAAGAGCAAGATACATCTACCTCTACACAAAATCTAACCCTTAATTCTCTGTGCTACTCTCACTTTCCAAGTGATGCAAGATTGTGAACCTATTTCCATGGGCCTTCTGCTGGGTCTTTGGGGCAACCTTTGTTTCTCAAGAGTCTCAACCAATCTTCATTGATAATGACAGCCATTAATAATCCCAGACACTGTTCTAAGTGCTTTACACAGTTTATTTCAAGGAATCCTCATAACCCAGAGAGGAGGATAAATTATCCTCATTTTTCAGATGAAGAAATTATGACACTAGAAGATTGTATCACTAGAAGTAGCTGGAATATAAATTTCACAGGCCCAGCCATTGTACTTGACAAACTCTAGAGTCTTGGTTTGCAAAAGTATGGCACTTATTTAATGGAGTGATTCAATGAATTTGAAATAATATAAACTGTGTACTTCCAGATTTTATCTTCATGGCTTTAATGACCCTCAAGAGAACTGAAACCTTGCCACAATATCCCTGTTTTTCAAAAAAATAATCTTCTGTTTTTAGAAAACAATCCTCTACTTTCATTCATACATTCAGATTCAGTGGACATTATTGAGTCACTAAAATATTCATCAGGCATCACTGTGCTAAACATAGAGATAAAGAGATGAATAGTCTTGCCCTCTCCTTTCCTTCTCATTCATCTTCCACACTACATTAGAGAAATTTATTAGGTTTAGAGATATGAAATTGCCATTATTCAACTGTCTCTGACCTACAATAACAGTAATCTTATGTAGTTCAATTAAATAAAACAAAAACCTTTGATGGCTTCCTAACCTATGGCAGGCAAAGTTGAGTCTTCTGAGAATGTCAGAATGTGGTCCTTCGTTACTTTCTCAGGTTCTCCTTGCTATGCTGCCTGCCTCCCCACTTTTGCTCATCCTCCTATAGGGCCAGTCTCACATGGCCTACCTTTTTGAGAGAGAGGGCTTTTTCCTACTGACTCTCTGTTGGGAGATACACATCTATCAGGTTCCTGTGCTCTATACATCTTGCTGAGTATGCCCAGAATGTAAGGTCCTGACCACTTACCTGGGCTGTGTCTCAGGGTTGTGTTGCAGTGAGCAACTTTCAGTGATAAGGTAATGTCTCCCTCTGGGACAATAAGCAGGCTTGCTTACTGCTTGTTACAAAACAGCAGGTTCCCCAAGTTCAACATTCCTCAGCTGCAATACAAACACATCTAGGCCCACGTCATTGCTCCAGTGAACTTGGGAAACGAGGGAAACCAATGCACACACTGATTACTCAGGCAGTGGGCAATGAAGTTCTTTGTTTCTGAACCAGGAGTCTCATGTTTTCTGCCAGCATCTATGAAACATTATCAGGGCAACTTATTAAAGTGAGAGTTGGGTAAAATCAAGTCCTAGAACAAATATTCTTCTTTTATGATTCATGGCAAACATTTTCTATGTGAAACCCTGATTTTCCCAAGTGGAGTTCATTACTTCATCCTTTGTGTCACCATAATGCTTGGTGGGCTTCCTTATTATTGTACTTACTAATATTAGTATTGATTAGAGGAACATGCAGCTGTTAATATTAAGCAGTGAGCTCTATGGCAGTGGGGCCATAGTTCATTTTTTTGTTATGCAAAATTCCCAGCATGGTTACTGAGAATTTGTGATCATTCAAAAAGTGTTGAATTAAATTGTTGAATGAATAGTACAATATTCCTGCTCTTTAGTAGCCTATCACTTAAATTCATTTTGTTGTTGTCATTGTGGCTGTTGTAAACTTTTTATTTATTTATACATGGTAGTTTTCTGGGGGAAAGGGATAAGTCATGATTTTTTTAAAATACAAAATTTTATGAATTGAAAGTAAAGGTCCCTGTTTCTTCTGTCAGTACCATACCGCAGAGGTAGCTTCTGGTTTGGTTTATGGCCTTCCATGTGTTTTCTATGTATATTAAAAAATTCATGTCTACTCATTTTCTTTGTATAAGTTAAATCATATTTTAAATATACTAATCTATTTTTTCCATTTAACAACATATTGTGGATATTTTTTCAAGTCAAGACATATCTCATTATTTTTAATGGCCAAATGGCATTTGTTTTCTAGCTTAAGTTTATAGGTTGCCTAATTTGTTAACTAATCCTCCAAAGGTGAACCTTTGACTTTTTCCCAATTTTTTGCTGTTATAAGTTATTCTACAATGAACATTTTTACATTCACTTCTGTGTTTGGTTGTGAGTATACCTGTCGAGGAAATGCCTAGAAGTAGAATTAATTGATAAAGGTATATGTGAATTTTAAGTTTTTATCTATATTTATCATCAATTGCCAAATTGTGCTCCTCAAAAATGTACCAATTTACATACCCACCAAAAACGTATGAATGTGCTTGTTTCTTCATACCCTCTTGAATACCGGGCATTATTAAAGTTTTTGTATTTTCCAAAAGAATATCTCAGTCTCTAATTTCTATTTATTTGAGAATATTTTACATATGTATTGCTATTCATAATTTCTTTTCTGTAAATTTCCTGCTACTTTTCTGTCTATCATACTCTGGTTGATTTTTAAGAAAGCTTTGTAAATTAAGAAAATTTGCCTTTTGTCATATGAGTCACAAAAATTTTCCCTAGTTTTTAATCTTTTATTCTTCTTTATGGTATTTGGTTTCTGTATAGAAATTCTTCATTTTTTATTTAATCAAATTTCTCTTTCCTTTACAACTTATGGGTTTATACAGTTGTTTGTTGTCATTGTTGCTTTATTTAAATTTTTATTCCATTTTGACTTTCTTTTGTGCCATGGTATGAGTTGGGAATCCAACTTTTTCTTATTTTTTCATAATTGCACCCTAGATGTTTAAAAAATTGATATTTCTTCTCAAACATAGACACTCATGATACCTGTATGTTTCTCACCTTCACATCATTACGAAGGCAATATTAAAATGAATTTTTCATAAAGAATATTTGTGGGGTTTCAGGGAATTTTGTATAAGCAGTAAATGACAGAAGTTAATATTTACTGCAGAGATTGTTACGAATCACTGCTATCCTATCCAAGGCATTTCATATGTTTTGGGTTTCCCTGAATGAAGTAATACTTGAAATGAGAAAGCTACTGTTTAGGATTTTGTCGTGGCTTTATTAGGCAGATAACTCCTTGCCATGCTAGTTGATTCTTCTTAAGGCCACCAAAGATGACCAAAAAGCAGCGATGTTTGGGGAAAAGGAACTGAGATTCTGAGAGTCTGGGCTCTGGTCCTGTGTTGGGTACACAGTGAGCTCATGGTCCCAGCAGTTATCACTCAAGGAGAAAAGCAAATCATGGGGCCCAACGATGACAGGCTATCTGAGAGAAACCAAATCAGCTGTGGTGTGATTATTAGAAGAGACATCAAATCCAGACACAGGGGAATTGGAAAAACAGCATACTATTTGTAAAGGGTCCCAAGAGCTGGGGGCCTGCCACTCTGATAGTTCTTCCCTGCCTGTGGCTTCTGTCCCAGGCTCCCTTAACCTTCTGTCATCTGCTCCTCACCAGTTCTATGCAAGAGTGCATCCATTCAGTAAATATTGATTGATTGCTTACTATGTGCAGGTACCACACAAGATGTGATTCCTACCTTTTTAAAGCTTCCATTCTAGCAGGAAAGATAGATGTTAACCCACTTACTTTATCATTTATTTTTCATTATAACACAAGAGAATACAGTGCTATTAGAATAACTCAGTAAGTGGATCTGGGCCGAGGGCTGAAGAAAGGCTTCTTTGGTGAGCTGGACTCAAAAGAATGAGCAGGAAGTAACTAGCTGGGGTGGAAACAAGGTGCGCAGCTGATGGGGAAACCACTGAGCTGAGGCGGGGAGGCAGGAAGGAGCACAGATGTGAGTGTATTTCAGGAAGAGAGAAGGGGAGTAGTTGCAGACATAGAAAAGGGGAAAGAACTGGATCCGGGCAGGAGTTACAAACTCTATCTTGAGCTATGGAGACGAGACTCCTAACCGCCTGGGTAAGTGCTTGTGAGCTCTGCCCAGAGATTTGTGGGGGGATGCAAAGCCAAGGGGCTGTGCCCTCTGTTTCAGGTACCAAGAAGGCTGGGCCAGAGCAGTCAGGCCTGGGTTTGTAGGTTAATCTCTAGATTTTAAATGGTGCCTGAATTGAAAACATAAACAATCTCTGAGTAAACAAAACACACACAGTCTCTAAACCTGCAGGCATCCAGGTTGTACCCACAGGATGAGAGTATCTGCAAGGTGTTTTCCAGCTCCTAAGTTTTACGATCTATGACTCAACAACATATAATGGCTTTCCCCTTTGTAGGAGGAAAACAGACATTGTTTGCTGTTCCTCTAACAGAGTTTATTTCAATACGTACTGTTTCTGAGTAAATCTCTCAGCTCATTTCTGATAGCTTGAATTTACATTGGTTTTTATCAGGCCTCTTTAGTTTATGAAATCATAAAGGTCTCTCAAAAGTCAATTAAGCATATTAGAATTCACAAGACTAAAATTTTTAATAACCAGGAGCAAGGTGAGGATGTATTTTCAAATGATGGTTGAGATATTGAACTATAGGCAGATTTATACTAAGAACACTTCTCAGGTTTCATTATCTTAACTACTTCACACAGACTTGCATATGTGTTCCATTTAAAATATAGTCGAAATTTTTGACCATTTCTGAAACTATTCTTGAGTGAGTAATTCTGTAGATGTAAGCCAATTACCTACACTTTTACAGCAGATTTAACTGCTCTGTTGACAGTGCTGTAGTCAGATTTATGCTTAATCACTCTCGACACATAAATCCATTTCAATAAGTTTGAATGTATATGGTGGAGAAGGAAAGGGTACCTGTCAAAACCGCTTCATTGTTCTGGGTTTGGGTAGATACTTAAAAAACAAAACAAAACATTTTTCTTACAATTTCAGTAATACAAGCTCATTGCAGAAAACTTTAAAAATATTCAAAAGTATAGTTAAAGTAAAAATTATCCCTAATTCCACCATCCAGAGATACTTGCTAGTTGAGACAGTACTTTACGTAGAAGTTTTTATTCTACTTTTTTCACATAAACTTATGGCATAAATATTTCTCATATCATTAAAATTGTACCCCTAGAGAATAAAAAGGAGCAATTTTTATTCTGTAGGGGTACATTTCATAATATCGCATTGCATAGATGTGACATCCCCCTCTTGTTGGGCAATTAGGTTATTTACAGTTTTTCGCTGTGATAATAATGCTGTGAAGAACAGATTTTGGCAGATTTACGGAAAAGATCTTTAAGACAGATACCCAAGTTACACTGGTAAAGTGAAATTATAGCATAGAAGAGAATATTATGCTGATTAATCTTGATATTGTTATTAAATAAAACAAGTGTACTGGGTATACTATTTTGGAAGGAATAACACAAAAGGCATGTTTTCAAAAATTCCAGAATAATGTCATATGAGATGATAAATAAGGTTATGGTTGTAGTTTTTGCTTCTCTAGCATCCTTTGACAAAAAATGTCATGTTCCTGATTTAGTTAAATAATAGGACCAACAAACATGCTGATTTACATGAGGAAAGTTTGGTTGTTTATGTTCTAGCTGTTCACAAATAGTGAAGCATCCAGAGCTGTTTTGTGAGTTAACATGCCTCAGGTAAGGTGACTGCGTAGTTACATGATAACTCATTGTGCTGGTGGTACAAGGTGGAGAGACTCCCAGGCTCCAAGGCAGTATCCAACAGAGCAATCAGGCCTTTCCTGGGATGCCATCAGAAATGGCACCAGGTCCAGCCACCTCGTGCATGACCTCCTGACTCAAGTGCTTCAAATTCCTCATACTCTTCATTCTTCTTTCCCTTGCAAAGTAATTCGCCAGGATTTTCAAGCAAAACAAGAATGAAGTACTCTACGCAAAAGAAAATCATTTTTAACCACCAACCTTCCATCCTCCAATACTATGCCTTCTCATTCCCAGTACCTTTTGAAAACCATGTCAAATTTGTTCAGAACAGTTAACATTGTATAGGCTTCAAGCACGGTTATTTATATGAATACTCTTAATAGAAAGAATATTGGCTTCTATACATAAGTTGTCGTAAATTTCTTTTGCAGAATTTCTCGTTGAAATTAACGTCACATCCACATCAGGAAAGCACTGACTTAAGGCGTGTCCCTGTCTGAGTGGGTGTGGAGGTCTGTGGGGGAGCCAGGCGTCCTCCTGTGGGTCAGATTGCACAGCGCTGGCTGGCCGTGGGGGCACAGCCCTCCCACGCTGCTCTCTATTCCCTGTTGTATTTCTTGCACTCTCCGATTTTTGCAAACGTATCTCCCTTTTACCTTTTTTGCTGCACCGCATGTCCCACGCTGTTTCTCTGCAGATTCACAACACTGTTCTGGGGGTGGAGGGAGTGATCCACTCGCGACCTTCTCTGGGAGCAGTGAGTCAGGAGGCCACCATTAATCTGCCATTTCCCCTTTCCAATTACTCCTAGTATATCTTGTAATCACTGCTGTATCTGAAGTTATAGAACTCTTTTCATTAGCACTATTATTTATTGGTGACTTCTCTCATTTTTCTTAATTAGTCTTGCCAGAGATTTTTCAATTTTCCTATTCTTTCAAGAACTGTCATGTTGATTCTATTAATATATACTACATTTTTGTTTTCCATTTATTGATTTTTGCTCTGATCTTTTATCTTGCCCTCTTTCTACTTCCATTATGTTTGTTCTCTTACGTCTCTAATTTCTCAAGCAGAATATAGTTCATTATCTATCTTTCTTCTTTCCTGATAGAATCATTTAAGATTGTAAGTTTCCCTTAAAGTACCACTTTCATTGTACCCTGAAAATTGTGATATAGTATGTTTCCATTACTGTCCAAATCTAAGTGTTTCTTTTAGTTTCATGATAATTTTTTCTTGGACCCATGGATTATTGAGCAGAGTGATTTGTAATTTCTAAGTTATGAGGTTTTTATTATCGATGTTGTTGACTTTTAATATAATGGCATTTTTAACAACTTTATTGGAAGGTAATTTACATACTATTAAGTTCACCCAAGATAGGTGTAGAATTCAATGATTTTTAGTAAGTTTATAGAATTGTCAACAAGCACTAATTTTAGAACATTTCCACCACCCAGAAAATATCCTTCATGCCCATTTGTGGTCAAAGTGTAATGGCATTTTGGTCAAAGAACATGGTCTATATGATACTGATTCATTGAAATTGATTAATAGCTGCTTTATGGCCTAGATTTGCCCTGCTATAGCCACTACACATGTGATTATTTAAATTTAAATAAGTTTAATAAAATCAAAAATTAAATTTCTCTACCTCACTAGTCACACTTAAAATGTATTGGACCACATGTATTGGACAGCACAGGTCTAGAACTTTCTTTAGCATTTAAGAAATTCTACTTGACAGCACTGGCCTGCAAATATCTTTCAGTTCTCTTTTTAGTTGATCTAATCTGCTATTTAATCCATCTATTGAGTATTTTACTTCATTAAACATCCCAGGCATAACTTTTCTATGGTCTTTAACAATTTCAATATTTACTGTGATTGTGGTCCTGAATCTCTTGTTTGTGTGTCTGATGACACTCACTCACAATCATTGTCTCCTGGTATGTTTAGTGATTTTTTTCTTGTGAACTCAATGCTTGATTTCAATGTGTGGGAATCCTATGAGCCTAAATTGGAGGTGATTTCTTTGAAAAAGGATTCAGCTCTTCTTCTCTGTCCTCTACAGGAACCAGTGACACAGGACCACTTCTACTCTCCCTAAGAGTGTCAGCTCAAAGCCCCAGGCTCAGCGACCTTCCTGGACACTGACCCAGAACAACCCCACCACTGCTTATTATTTCAGTATTCTACCGCAGTTCATGTCAAATTGCTTGGAGAAGATGGGGGCTTCCTTCAGGTACCTCTGCAGTCTCTTATCACCCCAGCCATTACCAACAACCTTGTCCTATTGGGATTGAGTTGTTCTACACAGGAACCCCAGAGTACCCAGTCTACCATACTGCCAAAATTTGATTAGGAAACCTCTGTGAGTAGCCCAAAATGGTATCTGCTGAATTTATTTTAGGTTTATATGACTTCTTCACACAGTGTTTCTTTCAAAATAAAATAATTGAGGGAGGATATCACAAAAGACTTTGTAAAGATCTAAACAAAAAGCAATTATCTCTGTTGTGAGGGAAAAACATCTTGTGTCATATCTAGTCTATATGGGACCTTTTTTAACTAAAGAAGGCAGCATAATGAAGTGGAAATACCTTGGGCTTTGAGGCCACATAGTTCCAAACACCCATCTCAATATTATCACTCAATAGTCATATGGTTTATGCAAGTACCTTAATTTGGGCCTCAATTTCTTCATTTGTGCAAATGAAAGTAATAAGATGTGCCTATCAAAGTTGTGAGGATTATTGATAAGGAAAGTGGCGTATAGGATAATTCAATAAAAGTCGATAACTCTGTTGGTGAAGATGATAATGAGTAACAAAGCACTGAAGCAGGCGTTCTGATCTCCTTTTTGTAAATAAGAAAACAGAAGATTAAGAAAGTGAATTTCAATAATAATGATGCAATGAATTCATATGAAGCTTGTTCTTTTCAAAGTTCTGAATGATGGTAGCACTGTGCTGTGGGTATAGGCACCATTAGGCTCTGGGATAGCCATGGAGCCATTGTTTGTGGGAGTTGTGAATGGAGCTTTGAGATATGACCTGAGGTCTGTGCATAGCCCCTTGCGGGACAGAGATGGGAGAGAGGTAAGGAGCCTGCAGCAGGCTTGGGGTGAGCCCTCCCTGCTCCACCACATTCCAGCACAGAACTTCCTGAAGTCCAAGAATCCTAAACTTGAACCTGATCTAGAAAGTGATTAGGAAGGAATACCTGTCAAAGTAAACGGACAGAGCATATTTTAATTAATAGTGTGTTCAGTATTTACACTTGTGACCTCTGGGCCGCCGTTTGTTCTCTTGCCCCAGCCTCACAAATATTAGGGGTAAGCCTATCTTTGGGGAAAGTTGCTGTGCTCTCCTGTACAAAGAGAGAAGACTTCTACCCCAGGACATGGGTTATTATTGAGGGATGGGGTAAAGGAGTAAGGAGGGGATGGCAGCTTGCATCCACTCCACTTCTGTCCCATGATAAAATTCAAGCACTCTAAACACACTTCTGTCCAAGGTTAGAGCTCTCTTTCCTCATTACAGCCTTAGCAACATGCCCTCCTGCCCCGTGTCTCCCTTAAGTCTAACATACCAATGTAGTCTCAGGCATACCATACAATATGAAGACACGAGGGTACAAATTCTACCCAGTTCTGGGAGCTCCACCCTGTCCAGTTCCCTGTTTTATCAGTGCACTCTCAGGCTTACCAGGCTAAATAGGTGAGTCTTCTCTCTCCTCCGAAAAGTGTCCCTTCGCCAGTGGAAGCCCAGTGACTTCTCCAAGGATTTTAATCTCCCATACCTCTTACCTGAACCCATTTGCCACCTGAGTTAGTGGTTCATACATAAACCACGCTGTGAATGGGAATCAACCAGAAGAATTCTTTAAACCTACAAATTTTCAGGTCCCATCTTCAGAGACTCTGATTCAGTAAGAAGTCCAAAGTAGAGCCAGGGAATTGCTTTGTGGCTGTCGTTGTTTTTGCCATTGCTAGTGTGTGTGTGTGCACATGCACATATGTGATTTGTGTATGTGTGTGTTATGAAGCTTACTAAGTGATCTGACACAGACAGGATTGAGGATCTTGGATTTCAATTCTGTATTTTTGTTTTATGTGCTTACGCCTTATTTTCTTAGGTAGATATTAAGCTTCTGGGGGCAGAAGTTGTGTTTTACATGAGTGTGTAACCTGTTCAGCACCTGGCAATATACAAAGGGTCTAGTACAGATTCCATAAAAGCGCACTGAATGCAACCTGGATCTTCCAAGTTTAGAGCAGAAGAAATTGAGCATTACCACATCCACATGCTATTTCCAGTGTCACCTGTTGTCATTATCTCCTCTTCAGTTCTGCAGGATCTAGGGCTATAGTGCTGAAAACCCTCAAACCTTGTGGGCATCAGAACCTTCCATAACTTGCAGCATATTGGCAGCTTCGAACCCAACCCCTCCAACAGCTCTTTGTTTTGTTTGCTTGTTGAGCCGAGTTTAAATCCAAATTCAACTGTGAACCATTAAAAGGGGGATTTTTCTTAAAACCAATGATTTGTCCTTGGACAACTGGCAGCCCTGACCCCTGCTTGAGCCACATTAATTTCAGAAAGAGTTGTTAGGGGTGGAGGAAAGCCAGCTGGGGCTGCCAGCTTTTAACTCCTGCTCAGGGAGCTTAAACAGGTAGTCCTGAGGTTCCTGCAACCAAGTCCTTCTTCAAAATCAATGAAAAAGAGCAAAAAAGTGAAAACCCCATTGTAGGAAAAATACCATCTAGGAGATCTCACTTTTTGCATGGGTAGCTTTGCTTTTCCCAAGATGTGTGGAAGACAATGTCCCCACCTGAATCTGATATAAGGGAATGATTTGAGACATTCACTTAGGTGAGAACCTTTTGTTAACCAGAAAATTGGTCCCTTTGCCTCTCTGGTTTTTTTTTTTTTTATATATAAGTATGCTTTACTTTCTCTATTTTTTCTTAAATGGTACTTATACATACACCTTATTGATGTTTTATTCATGTGGACAAACTGCTTCCATTATGTGAATGTACAATAGCTGGAAGTCAATGGGAATCAAATGACTACAGCTTTATGCAGAGCTTTAAAAATTGCAGGACTGGTAATAATAACTTACGAGGCTGCCAGGGTTGAGATAGAGTTGGTCAAACTTTAGACTTCAGTGTACAATGTGCATATTCCTCTTCAAACTCTCAAAGAGGACCCGTGTCCCTCTGTTTCCGTAAATAGCATGAACCTATGATCTGCTCAAGATAAGAGCATCAAGTTCCTATTTTTCCTGCCCTGTAACATCAGAAAAGGCACATAGAATTGGCTTTCTGTGCACTGGAAGTAGCTGCTATGCACAAGGCATTGTGCCAGACGTAGAACTGATAAGACAAGACTCTTACGCTCAAATCACCCCACTGGAAGAGGCTCTCATTTCATTCACCCTGTGAAATATCAGGAGAGAAGATAAAGGGTACAGGTCACCAAGGTCGCAAATCCATAGCTGCAACATGGGCAGTACATAATAACCTCACAAAACTCATCCCAGCTGTTTGGGAAGGAGAAGCATGGAATGTTCACCTAAAAGTATAAGGTAAGGATATATAGGGGATGGGGGAAGAAAACTGCAGTTTATAAAGGATAAAATGACCCAGAGTTTTAAAGATCATGAGAGCAACTTAGGCGGGTTTAATCAAGACTTGCCTGCACGTATTTAGCTGATTGTAGTGTACTCAAATAAATTAGCTCAAATAAGTTACAACCCTTTGTTAGAAAAATTGTAATAGCTATTAGATCGAAAATCTCTGGTATGTATCCCTAACCCTACCCTGCCAACCCAGTCACCTGGCCTCAGGGCTCATGTCCCTGCCTGGCCCAGAATCCTGTACAAGTCTCCTTCTTTTACAGACTCCCACCTGTGAGCTCACACAGGTCCAACGTCTTACATTCCTTCATTCCCCCTGAATACAAGCAAACAAATACATATTGACTGAGTTAGTTACCTTCATGTAGCTACATTGATTTTTCACTTGTTTAATTTTCTTTTTGTATGCTTATGTCTTTTTTTTATGTGCATCAAGTATCCGTACATCAAGCATCGGGTTATTAGATCTTCAAGAGTAGAAACTACGTGTTCTGCTTTTTTTCACATCCCTCCCACAATGCTCAATGTTGTTAGCTGGCTAAAAGAGAGATTAATTTAAGGCTAGAAAATAAGCCTACTAAGAGAAATAATTATAGATGTGGGGAAGATAGGTGACTGAGTAACCACACTTTGGCATATGAAACCTGATTATGTGAAAATGGTAACAATATATTTTTTATTAATCTGTACAAGGAATGAAGGAAGGGAAATGAGGCTCCTAGGTCAAAAATAGAACAAAAACCATATAACTAAGCCTCTTCTCTTCTCATTTCAGTACAAATTATGGGATTCCATATTTATTGCTGGGAAAGCTAAAATTTTTAATACAAATCCCCAAAAGCCAAATGTTAGTGCTGTCAAGGTTATCGATTGCTAGCCTGTGGTCACTGGTTTCCAATACCTAAAGGGCCTTAACAACCTCTGGCAAGATATTCATACCTGCCAGACCATTTCAGCTCACGCCAGGATGACTGCTTAAAACCGGAGCTGCATGTCCATAGCTCTATCCTGAAATCAACACATGTGGCACTGACACATGCACCTGCAAGCCAGCTTGGGAGCCCCCGCCATCTTCAGAGTCCTCCTCTTTGAATCCCTTTCCCTCTACCTGGTCTCTGTTACTGGTCAATCTATCCATCTTCACCTACCACTCTGGCTGTCTTCTTAGGCTGATTGCTGGATATAATCTCCACCACACACATAAGTAGTGGGAAGATAAATAGATAGATAGATGATAAATAGATAGAATACATACGGTTGAGTTCCTCAACAATGTAAGGTTTCTTGGAAAACCACCTGCCTCTAGCAGTTGTTATGATTTGGCAATCCATTAGCTCCCTTGGATTCTTTCAAGGTGTTTTAGTCTATCTTAGGATGACTCTCATCCTTGACCTTCCTGAGCAAGGCACATGACCTGATGCTTAGCTATACAAGGTTTGCTCATGTGGGCATCTTTCTAATTTCTTGTGTTCCCCTTTAAGTCATAGGATTCTTATTCAAAGAATAAATAATATCTCCCCAGGAAAAATAGCTCTTTGGGGAAAACAACTTCCTGATTAAGTAACTGTTTTGTTTTGGTTTTGCTTAAAAAAAAAAAAAAAAAAAAAGCACTGGAGGGGAGCAGGTGTTATACTTAGATACTCAGGTAGCAGAAAATGAGGCAAATAGAAGAAATCAGCCATGAGCTTTCTGGGCCCAGAAACTTTTAGTGGGAGCCCAGGTCTAAGCAATAAAAGTTCATATGAAGCTATCATTTTTGGTCCTTGTCTGACAGCATTTAACAGAATCTTCTCTTCTGAAGTCTAAAATGTCTTCTGGTATTATATTTTCCCCCATTCTCTCCTTCTGGTCTTCAGGATACTTTTCCATTTTCTAAAACAAACAAACACAAAAAACCTCATGGCCACTGGATCACAATTTTCCTTTTAATCCCCTCCTTTGTCCACCCCTCCTAATTCCAACCAAATCTATCTCCTATCCATTTCAATCACCACAAACATCGCCATTCCCTGACTTCCATCGTGACCAAGAATTCTATCACCTTCAAGACCTGCAATCCTGGCCTGCTTTCAATTTTTACATGTATTTCTTCCCTTTAGTGACTCCTGTCATGGCAATCTGGTGTATGCTCATACTTTTCTAAAGAAAATTCTCAAAGGTGAATGAATGTCCTTCTTCCTCATGGCTCACACTCATCTTGTTAGACCTCATTAGAGCTGACCCTGTGGAACCACCTGCTCTTCTCGGCACTCTCCTGACTCAGGTTCCCTTACCCAGCGAGTCCTTTTCCTTCCTGGCTTCTCCATCTAAGACCTTTGACCTTCCTCCCCACAACTCCCCAAAGTTCTCTCCACCGTCCTCTTCCCTTCTAACTCACTGTGCTGCCCCATGGTGATCTCAAACCTGCATTTCTCAGCTCCCTTCTTAATACTAGACATGTGTTTTCAATTCTTTGTTGGGAAACTTCCACCCAAAAATCCAATCCACCATGGTGCCTAGAACACAATTAGTGCTTAATAAGCATTTACCATATTCGCTTTAGAATGTATACTATATTCAATTTAGATAATACTTATTAAGCACTAATTATGTACTAGACACCATGGTGGGTACAGAGATGAACAGAAACATCTTCCTGAGCTGCAGAGGGAATTATTATGGGAGACCCTGGTTAAGCAGAGAATGAAGCCCCATGGACCACAGTTTATTCTTAGAGCACTAAAAGGATAAGTTCTATAGGATGAATAAGGAAAAATGGGCTGAAATTATACTCCTAAATTCAGATTCACTCTAGATAGTTCTGGATACAATCCTGGAATGTACTCAAGTGGTCTTAAGGAAAGTGCCAAATGATTCCTCAAGAAAAAATTGAGACATACAGAGGGATTGGCAAACTATAGCCCACGGGCCAAATCCAACCACTGAATGTATTTGTAAATAAATGATACTGGAGCACGACCACACTCGTTCACGTCCATATTGTCTGTGGCTGATTTTGTGCCACAACAGCAGAGCAGTTATGACTGACAACAATGGCTCACAAACTCTAAAATATGGACTCTATCTGGCACTTTAAGAAAATCTTTGCCAACCCATGTCGTACGGTATGACAACCCCAACTTGCCTTATTATAAATATAACCTGAATGTTTCTTAAAAGAACATATTTCTAAGCCCCAGCCCAGATCTAGGAATTAGAATTTCCAGGGCATGAACCTGGAACTCAGGATTTTTCTCAGGCACTACAGGTGATCCTTAGGATCAGGCAAAACCCTGATAGAGTTTTTAGAAGCTTAATCTTTAGAATCTTACAGCTTTGGATTTGTATCTCAGCACCACCGTTTCTAATTCTGTTACCTTGAGCAAGATACTTAACCTTCTCTGAGCTTCAGTTTTCTTATTGTAAAATAGAAGAAACAAATGACCCTTCCTCAAAGAGTTGTTGGGAGTATTAAATGAGAAATGCTTCATTGAAAATGTGGTACATGGTACCAGATTCATTAAGTGTTTTATCATTGTCATCATCATCATCATCACCATTATTATCATTTTCTCCTCCCCCTCCTCTTCCTCATATAATATCATCACTCATATAATCTATCTGCTTAGAAAGTTTTTAGCATAATTGTATTTCAAAATGGTAGCTTAGTTTACCTTTAGTTTATGAATTCTGAGTTCTACCTTCTCCTTCTTTAGTTTGAAAATATTCAGCAAATAAATCTTTAAATGATTTATAACATCTTTTATTTAAGAAGTACAAAGTACTGTACAAACAAGTGAGTGTGATGGGGGAGATGGAGAAGGCAAACTGACCTACCCCAAACCACAGAGCAAATCCACGAACAGAATATACAACGCCTAACACCCAGCCCTGTACCTGAACTCAAACACCAACACACCTTTCCAGATCGGTTTCATTATCATTTATTTATTACCCTTTTGCTGATAGGATACAACAAATCTATCTGCCAAAAGCCTTTTAGAGTCCCACAAAATGCTCGCAAGCCTCCTCTGCCTTTACTAGTGTCGAAAAGCTGATAGGGTAGAGAGAGCCGGCATCACTTGCCCGGAGAGCCCCAGGGTGACTTTGACTGTGTTGCTCCCTTTCTCAGACCACTTCAGTGGGCCCCACGTGCTTCTCAATCAGATTTAAATTTCTCATCATGAGCTTTAAATTCCACCCCTCTCTTGTACCTACCCGCCCTCATCTCGCACTTCATTCATTTATATTTCACCTTGTGGTATTCATCCCCGTCAAGAAAACCTACCACGGCTGAACACATCCCAGAATGAATCTCAAAGTCCATTAAAAGAAGAAAAACGCCCTGAACAAGAAGGATGATAGTCTTAATCATACTCTCTTTTGGTCAGACCACACTTTGGAAATGATGTCCCATTCCAGGAAGGACATTCTAAGAGGGGTGTGGAAAAACAGGTGGCCATTCAGAGAAGAGGCTCCAATGTGGTAAAGAGATAAACAGTTCTGTGAGGTTGTAACATGATAGCATCTTTCAGATACTTGAAGGACTGTCATAGTGAGAAAGGGTTAGACTAACTCCGAATGGCTCCAGACCTGAAATCAACACAAGGGATTGATATTTCAGAAAAGCACATTACTGCTCCATTCCAGCGGAGAACTTCACTATTAGTGAAGCTGATCCAAACTGGAATAGACTGTTTTGGGAAGTTTGTAACCTGAGTGTGATCAGGTTTATAAAGGATGTTGTAGTGGCAATACCTGTTTCTGACACACAGCAGAATTAGGTGACTTTTGGAGTGGAACTAAGTAGTTAAGAGCACAGCCTTCGGATCCAAATTGGGCTTAACTCTCTACCTTTATACACAGTGTGACTTAAACCTCTCTGTGCCTCAGTTTCTTCATGCTAATAGTACCAACCTCATAGTGTTATAGTGAGGGATTAAATGAATGAATATACGCAAAGGACTTAGAACAGAAGTTGACATGTATAAGCATTACGTTAGTGTTCATTTTAAGTATTTTATGGTTTTTATCGTCTGGTGACCTTAGGAATAACCATTGTGTGTCCTTCACAGGCATCAAAGCTTCTAGTTTTTTTCTGCAGGGCACAAAACAACAGCAGGCAGTTAGCTTTTTACAAATGCAGCTTCTCCTCCCCGCTGAGGTCAAGAAAAAGGAAGATTGGGGCACCCAAGACAGGAGACTCTCAGAGCTGCCTGGGCTCCTAGAACATGCAAAGAGAGGGGAGGGAGAGTTCCCTGCCCCTTTCTTCTCAGGGCTTCCAGCCAGGAGTGACACTTCAGGGGAGCACCTTCTAGAAACACAGGGGGCACAAATTAGCCCCATGGATGAAAACAAATCACAAGGGCAAGACATCAGACTCAGTTCTAAACTGCACCTAGCACATGGGTGGCCCTCAAAAGCAATGAACACAGCCATGGGGCAAATCAACATGGGCCTTCAGACCAGGAGCTGAAAGAAATTAGACTCAACCCTAAAGAAATCAGACCATGGATAAAAAGGAATTTCAATAAAATTATTAAACATTATTCACTGATATGGCTGTCAGTCATCCCTGTGTAGTCCATTGAATTATCTCCCAGTTATTTGATTTCTCTTCAGAGCCAGGATCCTATTGGCCTAGGTGAATGCCTGGATCCATTTCAGAACCCACTGGTTCTATTCAGTTTACTTCAGTTTTAAGCTGTGTCTGGCATCCCACACATATTTTTAGTGGCATTGTAATGAAAGAAGCATACCTCTATCCCTTCAGCGCTAAAATCCTCCCTGCAACCCTCCAGCAACTTTGCTACCTCCATAAACAGCCAGGATTCTCCTCTCTAGCTCTGCAAAGCTGACATTGTTTTTGCCTGTGGTGTAATGGTTTCTGCCTCTTTTGTTTATATTTATTTGTGTTTGTCCTGTCTCCTTCGTTACACTTTAAGTCTCTACCTATAAGTATTGACTTCTTTTGTGACTCACCCCAGTACACAAGATATTCGTGATTGACTGCCATATTAGTGAATAATGTTTTGATGATTTTATTGAAATTTCTTTTTACTCATGGTCTGACTTCTTTAGGGTTTAGCCTAATTTCTTTCAGCTCCTGGTCGGTAGGCCCATGTTGATTTGCATTATGGCTGTATTAATGCTTTTGAATGCTATCCATGTGCTAGGTGCTGTTTAGAACTAAATAAAATGTCTTGCCCTAGTGATTTGTTTTCTTTCAACTTGGCAGATTTGTGACCCCTGTGTTTCTAGGAGCTGAAATTGTCAAGACTCTTTTAATGCACCTCTTTGTTCGGGCAATAGCACGCCTGGTGGCTTTGAGAATAGCTGTCGTTTTGAGAATAGCATTTGTAGACACAACTGCTGCTGAAAAGGGAAACTCTATACATGGACTATTTCACTGGGAACAAGGCAGCAAAAAGAGCGACTATTGTTCTCCACTAAAAGAAATAAACGAAGCCTCGTGTATTAATTTGATCCTGGACATGATGCAGCATTTTGCTCTAAATCGAGACACGATTGTATCTATATTGTCCATGTCAGTGCAGTTCTGATCCCAATCAGTGTCTGTGATCACCCCCCAAGGCACCTAGTATAGAAAAGATCTGGCCCCTGCTTCAATGAACTTCCAAGATGGCTTTGAGTAAACAGCACTCGCCACAGCGTGAAACTCCTCGGGTCCTTGTTACACTCCCGGGTGTCGTAAGCTCAGGCAATCTCGGCACTGTAAAAATCACAGACAGCTACAATCCAAAAGAACTGGAGGCTTAGGATACTTTTTTGAAACTTGGATTTGTGCCACTACAGTTTAGCAAGAGTTGGAGACCGAGAGGGCACATTTGTCCCTCTCCTGCCGGTGAAATATGGCTCCTTGGTGCATCTGTTCGTGGCTATGTTCTATCCACAGAGGTATCAAGCATTAGGCATTTGCCACTTGTGTGACACTGAATCTTCCAGCTCAACAGAATGTGTCAAATCCCTCCCCGTATGAAACATTAAAAATTGAAATTCAGCTGCCTGTCACCCTTTCTAGAACACGTATATGTCTAATATAGAATTCTAGAGTAGTTCATTACAAAAACTGACTATGGGCTGGGGAAAAATGCATGCCTTGCACAGAGAAACAGAATAAACGGCAGATCAAAAGAACCTCAAGTTCACCTTCCGGTACAGTCATTTACCGTCCTCCTTGTGAAACTGTCCTGGTCCAGGAATATCTCTATGGGTTCCAAGAAAACTAAAAACATCATCCCTTAAACAATCAAACATAAACAGGTTCAAAGAAGCAGCAACAACAACAACAAAAGTTTTAAAGAAGGGAAACATTTTAAGGACAGATACATTTTATGAAGGTAAATTCCCCAAACAAGATTTTTAAGTCTTCTAAAAATTAATTTCAAAGGAAATAAGAAGAGAAATGGGGAATTCATTGCCTGAAAAAGAAGAAACAAAAGAAACCAAAAAAAAAAAAAAAAAATGAAAATGAAGGAAGAGCACAAATAAACCAGGAAATCTTCAAAGGATTAAAAAAATCAGAAAATCTTTACATCTTTGCTAATTTGATAAGTAAAAATGTCTCCTATCATTTTAATTTGCATTTATTTGATCATCAGTGAAATCAAATACTTCCTCGTGTATTTTCTCACCAATCTATTTGCTCTTTGGCAAATTGTTTTATTAATTTAAGTGACTAACGTTCAGTTACCTATTTTCCTACTTCTTTCTTATGAATTTGTCTGAGCTCTGTATACAATAAAAATTGTTATATTTACTGTGCCTAGGAAATCTCTACTAAACGGCGCAGTTGTAAGCCATATACATATATAATTGTAAGCCATACACATGTATAATTATATTATTTATTTATAATTGTATATATAATGACCTGGTTCTGATCCATTTTGCATATTCATCAGAAATTAAGAATCGATGTTCTGGAAACTGAGATTTCAGAGAGATCACTCATGTCAGGTTGCAGTAAATATATAGTCAATGTGAACCTGTTACCAAGTTGGGGTAGTAGTCAGTGTGTGGGGATTAGTAAATTTCCTCAGCAGACTGAAAAATTGTGAGACACAACAAAATGCAATTAGTTAGAGCAAGTGCATTATCAATAAAAGCCACTGGTGACTTGGACGTGGGGGTGATTCACAACGTTCAGACGTGGCAGAAGAGTTTGAGAGCCACAGTGACTGACAGCCTCATCCAGGATTATCGTTGCTCATTCGAAAGCAAACATTAAATACAGGAGGTCTAAAATAACCTTGCTATGGGCAGGCTGAGTCACATTCTTAAATCCTGTTGCATTCATTCTGTTATTTAGATAAGCCTACGGTGGTCCAGACTCCAGGCTAGGTGCTGGGTATATATCAATCCAGAAGACAGTCAAAGTCCCTGTCCTGGTGGAGCTTACTATCTAGTGAGAGTGAGAACTGCAGTAAACAATAAACAATAAATGGATAATACAAACAGTGATGAATAACAGGAAACAGAGTACAGTGATAAAAAAATAACTACACCACACACATACATATACACAGACTCATATGTGTACACACACACACATAACAGCAAAAGAGTTGGAAAATAAGACGTGTGAGGAAAGGCTAAGGAAGGAATATTCTTGTACCTGGAGGAGAAGTAGGTGAGAAAAGGCTAACAGTGCCCCTGCAGAATTCAGAGGGTTATGTTTTTCCATTGAAGATGTCCAACATAAAACAGGATAAAAATAGTGTATTAAATCTATCATTTATGTGTTTTAAAAAAATAGTATCTTCAAAAAAGAGGAAGGTTAAAATATTTCTCCTCTGATAATATTTTAAAGGGGAGATTCTCTTTTATCTGGGATTAATCTCCCCAATGTTAAGAAAAGGACAAATGATTTTAAAATGTCTGCCAGCTCAGGGTCTGCTTTTTCCGAGTTCCTCCAGGTTCTTCCTTCTTTTCCTTTGCTCCTTTGAACAATTATTACAAGCAGTCCCTTACCAGGAAAAAGCCTGTTCTAGCATCATGTGGTGAGGGAGCTTCTATTCTGACCTCTTTGGGTCTCGGATTCTTGATTTCAATTTTCAGTTGCTTCTATTCTCTTCAAACAGCCTGCTATACTAATTTCACAAACATCCTTTCAACCTGAGATGCTTAAGAGACAGTCAGTGATTAGCTGGAAAGAAATGAAGCCACATTGTGAAATAAACAATTTATCACCTCGTTATTATTCTTATATACATAGTTATCCCCTTCCCCTGCCGTGGTATTAAGTGGTAATACATACTGACATTTCCCATGCATACCTTTGAGTGGCAGGGGCATGGAAGGAGAAAGGGGACATACATACTAGACCCATTTTAAAGATGAGAACACTGAAGTTATAAAATGGCTTAGTTGAATATTCCAAGGCTGTTCAAAGTGAGGAACAGATTTCAGATGTAATTCTCAAAGCTCCAGCCTCTAAACAAAGTAGAAGAACAAATGCCCACTTCGAGTTGGCACAGAAAGTCTCTGGGGTTGGAAATCTGCTTTAAAAATTCTAAAGCAAAAATCCTTTGAAAATATAGTTATAGCACACTAATCAATGTGTTCCAATGCCCCTCCATTTCAGCCACCCCAAGAGCCTGAGATTGTTAGTGCCACTTAGCTATGCTTGGCAGTACTCACCCCTAAGAATGGGAGCCCTGGCAGCCTTTCTGACGAGCCAAGGCACAGAGATCTGTCTGCTGACATGAAAAGGACCCTTCTGTGAAATGCGTCGAACACTTAGTGTTTTATTAAATGGTCTTAAACATTCTTTCTCTGTCCATCTCTTCCTTCCCAGTCATGTCCAATTTTTTTTTGTTTCGAGTTAAGGCCACCTTCCAAAGCTGCTACCAGTCACAAATTTTATAATTTTAAATGAGTTCTGTGCTATAATTTAAAAGATAACTCATTCCTATTTCCAACATTTAATGTACTTTCTTTTTTTTTCCTGAAAGCAATATACGTGTGTAATTAATAAACAATTTAGTATGTTGAGGAACCCAGGAACTTGGCAAATGTTCTGGGGATATGAAATCTCAAGAAAAGCAGCACATTATAAGGCATAGTAAGTAATTACTTATGTAAGCTTTCTTTTTAAATTCTAAGAACATTAACTACTAATTACCTACTAATTACCAGTACTTCAGCAGGTGTTTGCACTTAACTGTAGACGAAAGCCCCTGTGAAAAACAAACCCCTCACAGCCTCTCTCAAGATCAAAGCTGAATCCCACTGGACCTTGAAGTCGCCTGAGGTTCGGAGATTCAGCGAAACCGGTTACAAGCCAACGTCTTCACCACTTGGCTGCTTACAGTGAAAAAGTAAATTTGTGTTTGTCCATTTCCCTGTCTCTTTTTCCCCAAATGCAGTCATTATCAAGGAGTGAAAAGAACTGGCTTGAATGGCAGCTTCGAGGTATCTGGGGTTACACTCCAACTATGATGAAGAGGCCTTCATCAGAAATGCATCCGTCTCACTTCCACCAGCTGAAGCAGCCCTCTGCGTCTGATGGGCCTGGAGCACCATCCACCCACCTCCCCACACTTCCTTCCCTGGAATTTGCAACGAGTGTGTGTTTATTTTACTGCCTTCCATTCTCCTTATCGAGCTCTGAAAATGATCTTTAAGACCCCTTCCAACTTGAAAAGTGTGAGTTTCTCTGATCCTCCACTTTGCAAAGTTTCAGGAACTAAAGCCACGCTGTGTTCACTGAAGACCCAAAATTGTTCCACATTCAGCGTATCCCTACATGGAGAATGCCATTCTCCCTAAGAATGGGAGCCCTGGCAGCCTTTCTGACAAGCCAAGGCACACACAGGGTCACTGTGTGTCTCACAAGAGCTGAGAGCCGCTTCTTCAAGACACTTCAGGCGTGTTCACATTGCCCCGTGCTCACACAGAGAAGGGAGGCAGAAACCGAAAGGTGATGTCCGATAGCACAGTCTCACCCAAATTCTACCATACGGTGTTCATCTCTGCCCGGGACCACGTTCCAGTGCAGTCCACGCCTCTCACTGTGGCCCTTATGGGTTTCTGTTAGTATCTCGTTTGTATGGGCTGCCATAACAAATTGCCACAGCTTGGTGGCTTAAAACCACTGAGATTTATTCTCTCACAGTTCTGAAGACCAGAAGTGCAAAATCAAGGAGGCTGCATTCTCTCCATCGGCTATAGGGGAGATTCTGGTCCTTGGTTGGGGGCGGGGGGAGTGGTCCCAGGCATTCCTTGGTATGTCCGTATCACTCCAGTCTCTGTCTCCACAGTCACATTACCTCCTCCTCTTCGGTCTGTCAAATCTCCCCTGCATCTCTTGAAAGACACTTGCCATTAGATTCAGGGTCCACCCAGATGATCCATGGTGATCTCATCTTGAGATCCTTAATTACATCTGCAAAGACCCCTTTTCCCAATATGATTGTATTTACAGGTTCTGGCAATTTGGACATCAGCTTATCTGTTGGGACACCACCATTAACCCCCCTGCAGTCCTCTAAATGGTGTCTCATGTATTAATTCATTTATCCAACACATTCTGTTGAGCCCTACCATATTGCAGGCACTATTTTAGGTGGAGATGAATTCATGAACAAGACAGACTAGGTCTCTGCCCTCATAGAACTTATCTATTACACCCCACATTTATTTTGTACATCTGTTTCAGTTAAACACGTTTCCTTAAAATCTACCATATATCATTGATATTCAAAACACACCTAATTCTTAGAGATCTAGTCAAATCATAGCTTGTGTGCAGGTTGGAGAAACAAGAGACATGCCTGAAAAGTTTCTTTTCAAGTTTTCAAGAGAACAAGAGAGAGAAAAGCATAGATGTGCAAATTTTATAAATTCATTTTACAACGTAATTGAAATGCCAGAAGATTGAAGAATTCATTGTTGATGAAGAAACGGATATTAGCGCAATGAAGAATAGCTCTGTCTCTGTCGGCTGGCCGTCTTTTATATGTCAGGGGCTGTCACTTTCTATTGCATTTCAACTGACTAATTACCTCAGTTTATTAAAACTGAATATGAATTCACATACTTTCCTTTCCCAGGCTTCAAGTGTTCCTGTTATGGAGAACTATCACCTAACGATACATCCCATAGTTCTGGGGTTTCTCAGGTTAGGAAATGAGTGGACCAGCCCAGACAGGTGTCAAGAGAACCTGATGGTCACTGTAAGGCACAGTTTTGTACGACCACATGTCTTAGTCAGAGCTGAGGCAAACCAAGTCCTGTAGCCGTGAGTGAAGATCTGGGCTGGGAAGAGGTGGGACGGCAGATAGGACTGGCACGAATGAAAGCTATGCCTTTAATGGAGAGCTGCTTTCCGACCAGAGGTAATCAAAGGAAGGGACCATAAATTAGTTTATATGTTGTGTATCTGAAAACTACCTCAACTTCAAATTACACACTGAAATTTTAAAAGTTTCTTCCTGGCTCTTGGTAGGGAAGGGGGATGGTTGCTAATGGTGATGGTATTTTGTGTGTGTGTGTTGGGAGGGAGTGGCTGGGGGTGGTTGCATTGGTCATCTTGGAGTGCACTTACAGGTCCAATGGGCAGAGTTGTGTTAGCTAAAATCTAAGTGGGCCTCACGTGAAAAAGTCAGTGTTCATCATTCCGCAGTGCAGTCATGGCTATGTGATTACAGGTTTTAAAAGAGCCATTGTCAGAAAAGTGGGGTCTAGAAACAAGCAATTAGCACTTTGATCTCCAACACAGTTGCAGCACTTGTTTGAATTTCATATGGATTGTACCAAATAACATGCTGGGAGGAGCGGAGGCTACCACTTCTCACTTTTAAAAGGAATATCTAGAACTGCAGACCTTCTAATGATACGGTCATTTCTTGGCCAGACAGGTGATGTGGTATGTGGGTGACCAGAAGTCTCAGTAATGTTTTCATAAATTGCCAGAGATAGTCAATATTCATGGGAAAATAAAACCAAAAACAATACTTGGGGAAATTAAGTAAATGTGGGAGCTGTGGCAAAGAACAAAACCTCCGGTCACAGAGGAAAATGCCACTTACCCTTAGCTGGAGTTACAAACAAGAGCATCAGACTCAGGAAAGGGAAGGAGGCTTGTTTTTTCCTTAGCAGATTCTGATTGTTCATTAAGAAAGGTAGTTATTGAATGCTTTTCCATGGTAAATCATGCTGTCTTGCTCCAATCAGAATGTGTCTACATTTCAAAATTTCAGGGGAAGTGCTCCCCAAACCCAGCATGCAGCCTTGTCCTCTGGTCAGAAGTGTGACGTGGCTAAATGTTTTTCCTTAGAGCCTCAGAGCACTCTCTGGTCCTACTCATTCCCACGCAAGGCTCCACCTGCCCTGGGCACTGTGTTCTTAACAATACGAGCCAATGTTTTAAAAATCAGGATATCTGTGCACAATAATCTGAATTTTCAGCATCTTTTGAAAAATCCAAGGATCTAGACCCATTGAGCCCAAATTCCCCTAGAACAAGAATCAGCGAAGCTAAGTGGTAGTTTCTCTTCTACACAGGACAAGCGCACTTAGCTGCTGCGGCCCTCCCCCCTTATCTCACTTGTGAATGTTCCCTGCCTGGCCCAGTGGGGGGGCTTTGGAGGTTATGACGTCTGCATGGAGTCAGTGGCCTTCAAAAGCCTCACCAAGCGCCTTTTTACATATGGACTCCTTTTAGGATGCACCTTACCCCAGTTCTCCTTCCCAAATGCACTCACCCCTGCTTGGTCCTGCCCAAAGCACAGGGCACCGCCAGCCTATCCCTGCTTTGCTGTTGGAGATTTACTCACCAACAATCCCTGTTTTCCAACTCATATTTCACTTGGAACCCCAAGGTGCTAAACAAATCAAAGAAGAGCTACTCTGCTTGTATCTGAGGGGCCAGAATCCTGCCCTCCCTATGACCACCTTAATCACTACACATAAGCCATTCAAACAGCCCCAAAGCACCTCGGAGGAACCCCCAAGATTCCCCCAAAACACTGGTTTATGTTTTTTAATCAGTATCTTTTATATAGTGCTCCATGATATTAGTTATCTATTATTTTATATATTCTGTTCTTGTAAGTTCATTATTCCTAAAGAACTATGCCTAATGCTTACATTCCACATAGAATGTATGAAGTAAATTTTCATTGGTTTATCATCTCCCATGTTTTTAAAAAGCTGTGACTCCTGAGCAAGCAGACTGGACATTCTCTTCCCAGCGGAACCCACTACTGAATATCAGTGCTTGTGAAATGACACTGGGACAGCTTCCAAAGCAGAGAAGGGCACACCGTCGTGTTGGTCCACTTACGAGGTGGGCTCTGCTAACATCTATCACACTGAGGCCCGGCACTGTCTGGGCAGTGTAAAGTAATAACAATGGGATTTGGAAAAATACATACACCACTGTGCTGGTAATGTTCTGTTCCTGATCTGGTTGTTACTCATATGGATTGTTTAATTTGTGAAAATTCATTGAGTTCTACACTTAGGATTTGGGCAATTTTCTGCATATACGTTTTATTTAATAAAAAGTAAACAAGGCAAGAAAGAAGGAACAATTGACTATGAATCTTTATGCAGTGTTTCCTGGATTGAGACACATCAGGACTGGGTTTATTCACACGTGTGTCACTGTTGTCAAATTCAGGGTCTGGCGTACGGTAAGGGGGCAGCGTATTCTTATTAAAAACGTGAATATGACCTTGGCATGGCCCAGCACAGTGAGAAGTAGCATGCTCCCTTCTCCACATATCTCTTTATAATCCAAGCATCCACTCAACCAGTTACCAGTAGCTGTTCTCCTTAACACGGGTCCCTTTCCAAGGAACAGATAGGTGTCACAGAGCTCTAGCCTAAGCCTATCCTTCATGGAGCTTTGTCCTGGACATTGACAACCTGCAGCAGACACTGCACCAGGAGCCAGGAACACAGAGATGAACACGACTGTTTCTTGGAGGGAACATCTATAGGCACTAGTTGTCAGAGCCATGGGGATGTCTGTATCTGTCACTGAACCTATGAACAAGCACCATGGGAAAAGCTCTTAAATCCATCTAGAGAGATCCGGGAAATTTTCCCAGAAGGTAACATGTAACTTGGGTAGGGGTTCACCAAGTGATGATTTAGCAGTTTCTGTTAACCATTGTTTATGTTGTGGAGGGTTTTTCATTCTTCTCAAAAATGCTTCCTTCTGACTCTTCTAGAGAAAAAGGAAAGCATCTGGCTCTTCTCCAAATCTAACTCAGAATCGTATCACAATCATTTGAAAAGATTTCAGCCTTACTTAACCCCCAAATTCTGATTGGTGAACACATATGATAAAATTATTTTACATTTTGTCATTCATGAGAAAGCATCATTTCAAACAGATCAACATTCCACTGTCTCACCAATATACACATAATAAATGAAGAGTGTATGGTAAACAGAATAATGGCCTCCCAAAAATATCTACAGCCTGATCCCCGAAACCTGTGAACATGCTAAAGGTGCATGGTGTGGAAAGGACTCTGCAGAGGGAATTAAAGTTAAGACCTTACGACAGGGAAATTATCCTGGATTATCTGGGTGGATCCAGTTTAATCATAGGCCTTTAAAAGTAGAGAGGAAGGCAGAGGAGTCTGAGAGATATAATGAAAGAAAGGGCAGGAAAGGCTCAAAGTGTGAAACTCATTTCAACCCACCATTTCTGGGCCTGCAGATGGAGGAAGGAGGCCATAGCTAAGGAAGATGGCCAATGTCCAGCAGCTGGGAATGGCCCTCCACTGACAGCCAACAAGAAAACAGGGACCTCCGTCTTACAATCACAAGGAATTGATTCTGCCAACAATTTGAAAGAGCAAGGAAACAGACTGCCTTGCTCCAATAAGGAATGTAGCCCTGCAGACACCTTAATGTTAGCCACACCGAAGACTTGTATCAGACTTCTGATTTATAGAGCTGTTAAGTAATAAATGTGCATTTTTTTAAGTTGCTAAATTGGTGGTAATTTATTATAGAAGCAATAGGAAACTAATATAGAAGGGAAGTCTCCCATCAGATAGGCTTCAACAACAGGTTGTCATAGAAGGAGCTCTGAGGTTGATTCCTGCTGGCTCTGCTACTTGCCTCAATGTGACCTTGGGCAAGTCCCTTTCCCTCTTTGAGCTTCAATTTTTGCATCTGTACACAGGTCTAATGGCACCTACCTGTAGGAGTTGCATCATTAAACTACATCAGGCATGCGAAAGCCCTTAGCAAGATGCTAGGGGGATACATCAGGGGCTCCATAAACGTTTAGAAGGAAAATAAAACTACTAAAGTCTTTTGCTGATTAACAAATCCCCAACTGGCCCATGAAATTGCTCACATGCATTTCTGGGAAGCCTTCATCCACTCGGTGCCAGGTGAGGAGGTTTTCTTCTCCGTCAATAGTTGTCTTTGTGTAGCCCAAAAGGGGCAGCTCAGGAACTTTGCATTCTGGAAGAGTAGAGGGCATGTGAGTACCAGTGAGGCTTTCGAGGCTCCAAAAGCCAGACCCCAAGGATGGTTGTGATGGGGCATCCAGCACAACGCTGTTTGATCAGAGCCGGAGCCTCCCCGTGTACTCTCCTCTCTCACCTTCCCAAAGATCTCACTGCAGCGTCTCCACGCTCCCTCTCCTGAGTCACTGGCTCTCCCTCCCTGTCAGCAAATGACATATGCTAGAATCTCCACCTTTAAACAACTGCTGTTTGACCCACTCCCCCACCTTCTATTCCTTCCTAGCAAACCTCCCAGAAAGGGCCTCTGCCACCCCTTCTTCTGCTCCCGTGTGTTTCTCCATCATTCCCCTGGTGTTTGTTCTGCCTCTTCTCTTGTCAAGAGCTACTGGGGTCAATTTTCTGCCTCCAACTTCTGCCTCTTCAGCAGCATGTGACAATGTAACATGCTGGCCACACCTTTCTTGAAGCACTCTGCTCTTGCGTTTGGGACAAGGGAGTCTTTTGGTGGTCCTCCTCCTTTACAGGCTACCCCTGGTGGGCTTGTCCGCTTTGCTCAAACTCCATGTATCAGAATGCCCCAGGGCTCAGCCAGGGCCCCCACACTCTCTCCCTGGGTGAGCTCAGGCATCCCTGGGACTTCAAATACCATACCACAGATTTCCAAACTGATCTCTAGTTTTGGCCTCACCACTGACTTCCAGACATTACTTGGAGGTCCCATAGTCATTATCAAAGCCAACACAACCAAACAGAATTCTTGAGTCCCATCCAAGTCTGCTCCTTGTCCCTGAATCCCCACCTAGGTAGATGGCCTCACCATTCACCCAGTTGCTAAAGTCAAAAGTCCAAGAGTTGTTCCTGATTTTTTTTCCCCTTTTTTTAAAAATACCGTATCTCACCCATCAAGAAGTTCCTTTAGTCGAACTTCAAAATATGTCCCTTATCTGTCCATTTCTGTGCAACCCCCGCACCTGCCTAGCCAGGCCTCCCTTCCCCACCACACTTGGACCCCTGCAGAAGCCTCCAGATTGGTGTCCCTGATTCCCTCTCACCCCACCTCAATCCCACTCTATTTCTATACAGAAGACAGAAATGATCTTTTAAAAGTCTGAATTAGGTCATTTTATTCTTCTGCTTAAAACTTTTCGGTGGCTTCACATTGCCTTTACAATAAAATTTTCACTTGATGCTTTTCTATGATGAAAAGTAAAATAAAATTTAAACTCCCTATTCTCTCAAAGACTCTCTGTGCCCCACCCTTGCTCACCTCCCTTAGCCTGGCTTGTGCTGCTCTGGGCCCTCCTGCCTTCTTGCAGTTCCTCTGTCCCCCCAAGATCACCTTTGCTTTAGGGACTGTGTACCTGTGATTCCCCTACCTAGAACTCTCTGCTTACATGACTTTGTGTGATTGGATCTTTCTCATCAGTCTTCAGCTCAAATGTCTCCTCTGCAAGACTACCTAGTAGGTCTCTCACATACTTGGTTTAATTTACTTCACAGCATTTATTGCAACCTAGGGTTTGCTTGTTTTTTGAATTGTCTACTTGTTTATCTTCTGACTCTCCCTCTCTCTCTCACCAGTATTCAAGCCCCCTGTGAGAGGAGACCTGGTTTGCCTGGCTCTGGGATAGATCTCAGGAACCCAGAACAATGTCTGGTGATTATAGATGTGCCATGAATAAAGGATATTCAATAGTAGGGGTGGTGAGAACTAGGAAGAAATATAGAGCAAGATAGGGGAAAAGATGGTCTTTTATCTGGATGGTAAGGAAAGGGTCCCTGATGGGAGTTATTTGGCCAATACCCAAAGGAAGTGGAGAATCCAGCTTTGTGGAGGATTTGGGGCAAGGACAAAGGGTATTACAAACAAAGTGGAGAGCAAATGCAAAGAAAGGTCTCGCTGAAGGAACAAGGAGGCCAGTGTGGCTGCAAGACTAAACGAATTGTATCGACAGAGCCCCTGACCCTGTTAGCAGGGACCAGGGTTTCCCTATTTCTTTCTGGGACCATAGCCTGAAGATTGCTCAAAGCTTCCAGGGAAGGGGCATGATCTCTTCCCTGGTGTTATACCACGTAGCAAGAGGAACTTGGCAGATGTCATTAAGATTACTAAGCAGTTGATCTTTAGATAGGAAGATTATCCTGGATTGTCTGGGTGGGACCAGTGCAATCACATAGCCTTTAAAGCAGTGGTCCCCAACCTTTTTGGCACCAGAGACCAGTTTCATGGAAGAAAATTTTTCCATGGAAGGGGAGGGGGCGGGGAGGCGGAGCTCAGGCAATGACGGTTGTAAATACAGGTGAAGCCTCACTAGGCTGTAGGCTCACCTGCCTGCTGCTCATCTCCTGCTGTGCTGCCTGGTCCCTAAATTTCAAGGAAGACAGTTTTTCCACGGGTGTGGGGGAGGGGGAGCTCTAGGGCTTGGTTCATAACAAGCCGTGGACTGGTACAGATCCGCGGCTGGGGATTGGGGACCACAGCTTTAAAGGAAGAGGTAGAAGAGGGAGTCGGAGAAGTATGAAGCTGAGGAGGACTCCATGTGCCACTGCTAGCGTGGAAGATGGACGGGGCTGTATGTCAAAGGAAAGGGACCTCAGTCCTACAACCACAAGGAACTGGATCCCGCCAACAACCTGAACACCAGAGCCTCCCAGTAAGAGTCCATTCTGGATGGCACCTTGGTTTAGGCCTTGTGGAGCCCTGAGCAGAGAGTCCGGCCACATCCCCCTAGACTTTCTGCCCTATTAGAACTGTGAGATAACCAGCCAGTGTTGGTTTAAGCTGCTACAGTTGTGGTAATTTGATATGCAGTCATAGAATGAAGTTGAGAGGAAGCGTCTTAAGAGTCAGGGAAAATGGAAAATCTGAGCAGGGCTATCTGCAGGGAAGGGCTGCGGAGAGATGGCAAAGCTGGGAGAGGGTGGGGAGCGGGGAGCCCACCTCAGCTAGTCAGCTAGGATGCAGGCGGCCACCCAGCTGTTACCTGACTCCTGCTGCTAACCTGCCCAGGGGTTTCTGAGCACACCCAAGGGGGCAGCACTCAAAGGAGCAGAAGTTGCTACTTCTCATTTTCATCAAGAGAGCAAAAAATGTGAGGAAAAGAAGGAAGAGAGGTAATTGATTATACTTAGTGACTTGCTTGACCAGTGGAATGTCACAGAAGGGGTGTCCGTGGATCTCCGTGGCCAGGTTATAAGAAGACTTGCAGTATCCTCCTTGCCTTTTGAAACACGCATTCTTGGTGCCCTGAGCAACCCATTACCCTGACAGGGCCACCCTGGGAGGTGACCTGGAGGGGGTCCGGTCAACACTCCCAGCTGAATCCAGCCTTCCAGCCACCCACACCAAAGCCCCAGGCCTCAAACAAAGCCACACAAAGCAGAAAAATTGCACAGCCAAGCTTTGACCAAATTCATGATCGCAAAATTACAATGTAAAATTATGGCTGGCATTTTAAGCTATGAAATTTGGGGGCCCTTTGTGTTAGGCAGAAATTGACATTTGGAATAACAGAGTGGGCCCTGCTTTATTCAAGCTTCATTTGGGGTTTAGAAATAAAGGCCACATGAAATCAGCTCACCTGCCACCCTTTAATAGAGGGACGCAGAAAACCTGAACCACTTTTCCTTTGTGTGTACACTCCTGACGGGGACTTTAGAGGTAGAAGATCCACACACCTCTTAAGCCCCAGAACCTGCCACAGACACCCGCTAATGCTCGTGCTAACTCAGAGGCAACACACAGCCTGTCTTACAAATCCACCTCTGCGCAGGGAAGCTCTATCCTCACAGCTCAGGGCTTGTTTGCAGCCTGAAAACCACAGCTGCCCTCCCCTAAATGGGGTGAATTCTCCAATGAACAACACCCCGTGTGCCATTAACTTAGGAAATATCCCTGGTTTAGCCTACCTTTCATGGTTCCGGCTTAGTCACTTCAACTGTTAAATAACTTGTGACAAACTGCAGGATTTCCTTGATGTGACAATTACAGGGCACTCAGTAATCTTGTACCTACTGGGTTTTCTGCTCCCTTCGCCGCCGTCTGCACCTGAGCACGGGAATTCTGTGCTGTTCCGTGAGGTTGTGTGGGGTTTGGGTAGCTGACATGGTCACAGGAAGACAGGTCATCAGTCCTACCATTTTAGAAAATGTTAACTTCTAATTTAGCATTGGCACCTCTGCAATGCACAATAGATTGTGTGGCTTTTTAGGAAGCCACAGGGCCCCTCAGACATGACCTTTATTCAGGTCAATATTTATTAAGTGATTAAGTGCCTACTATGTGGGAGGTGCTATAGTTACAAAACGATTCAGACAACGTTCATACTCTTGAATAATTCAGTCCAGGGGAAAAGATTGTCATTTAATGTTCCCTGAAAAGTCTCTGCTTTCTGAACGTTCTCAGTTCCTAAGAGATTGGAGCTAGTAGAAACAGAAGGAAACTTGGGCTGGGAGTTGAGATCATCAGCCTCCAGTGTGCGTCCTGTTACTAATCACGTGAATTTCCAAGGCGCCCACTCCTTTGGTCTCCATCTCCTCATCGGATGCACATTGATGGTCTCCCCAGACATGTTTTTGTCATGGGCTGCTTTGAGAGTTAAATAAGATATTGTCTGGGAAAGTCATCTAAAAAGTACAAAGCTCTGAAAATATGAATGGGAGTCCAGTGTGACCAAGCAGCTCCCTAATTTAAACCTGGGAATCCCAACTCAGCATTAACCCTTTCCGTCTTCTCCCCATTGGGCTAGCAAGCAACTTCATTTATTCACTTAACAATGTGCCCTCCTGTCATTTTTACTGCCATTCCCCATGTCACCTTTCCCTCCTTCACTATCATTTTCTACTAAAAATATTGTAAGATGCTCAGATGTGGCGAGGCCCCTGCCGCGCACATGCATATGCATGAGGTGGAGCTCTTGCCCCTTGGAGACGCTGATGTCACAACTCTGGGGAAATGGCTAAGTAACCATGACAACGCGGCTCAGTGTTGCATCTTACATTGGAGGGCTCTGAGGATGGCCAGGCCGTTACGCAGGCAGGACGGTGACATTCCCTCGGCAAGGAGTGCAGAGTGTCCAGGTGGTGGCAGCCGGCCAGCAGTGACAGAGGGCCCTCCATGCGTCCTTCCATCTGGCTTCTCTTGCCCACTCTGGCGACTGGAGTTGCAGCCTGTGATTTATCAGGCTGAGTACTCCCACTCGGGAGCAATGGATGGATCGGGGACAGCAACGGGGGCCGGGAAGTACAGCTCACAGTCTTGAGAGTCTGGGTCAGAGATTTGATCTGTGTCAGTTTCCTTTCCATCTTAACCAGGTGCCACTGACCCTCGGGTACCTACTCAGGGAGACTTTTAATATTTTAAAGTCATTAACTAGAGCAAGCAAACTCTGAAATGTGGGCAAAGATGGAAAATGATGAGTTCCGAATAAAAAGCAACATAAAATAAGCATTAAGGATGTGAGTTTTTCCTTTTAAATCACCTTTATGTCAATAGTAATAATTTAGTCACCATGTTACTTCCAAAGTGAACTTTCTTGGATAAACCTCCCTCACCACTGTATTTTCTAGATTTTTTTTTTTAAGTGTAAGTATGTGTTTAGAGCCCACATCATGTACTGCTGAGATTTTGGAACCATTTTATTCCATTTCTGCAGCTCCTCCCACTGCCAAAAAGTAATAATATAGTGGATACTCAGCATGTATACATTGTACCAGTCAATTTCAGAAACATTTCCACTATTAAAAAATAATAATTTAATGGGGCCTCAATGTCTGAAGGTTACCCTATTGTTCAGGGCTATAATTTCAACAGCATTAAAAAAAAAAATTTTTTTAAAAAAAGCTCCCTCACTAACAGGATGTATATTGAGGGCTTTATTCCAAATGCCATGCTCAGACAATTCAGAAATGTGTGAAAGAAAAGAAAGCAAACCACTTCAGCAACAACAATAAACAATAAAATGAATGGGCAATCCCTGTTGAAGCTCAGGCTGTGGCACTGATATCAACCAGGTGGGGTTGCTTTGTGAGACCCAGGGTGTCAAGGACCTCTCTCCATAATATTACCCTCTAATTTTCAAACCTACCTCCCAGAGCCAAATGCTGGTGACAACAGGCTCAAAGCTATAGAAAGTACCCATCACAGGTGGCCCCAAGGCCTCTGATGAGAAAAGCTTCTCTGAAGAGGTGACTTGCTTACCCTCTAAGTCTCCCCTATTGTTTCTGTCCATGCTGGACTTCCCATCCTCATCCTCACCACATGGCCATCTGATCCCTGCCACTAATCAACCATCCAGGACAGTGGTGATCTGACTGCTGGTCAACTGCCAAGAGAGCATCTCTGAGCTCCACACTCACAAATGTCAGGACAGTGAAGCTATTTATACTACTTGGTTAAGAAGGAAGATTTACAAACTCATGAGTGAAAGTGTAATTCACGAGTACAGCAAAGTCACAGTTGCCACATGGGCAAATACCACAAGGGCCATGTTAATACCTAGTACCACACAAACATACAAGACTGTGTTCCACAGTGCAACATACTACTCTGGAAAGTAGTATTTCTGGTGTTGAGTCATAGGACGTTTTAACACAGGTAGAACATGTGTTTCCTAACCCAAATAGCCAAAATATGAGAAATCCTATATACTTTTTATCAGTAAGCTTCTTAACTGCAAGTAAAAGAAGTTGAACCTTACTGATCAATTAGAAAATCATATTATTATAAAGATACATCTGTTGTAATGTCCTGTTACACATGGAGGAAAGTGAAATGATTATTTTTTCCACAACTAACTGCATCTGCCACAGGTTTAAAATGTAACATATTATTTCACTTACTCTCACGAAGCATAAATTACTGCAGGAAATGTCCTCTTGCCATAAACAACAGAAATTCGAACAAAATATATGAAATAACTGCTTTCAGACATTGAACATAAACCATGAAAAACTGTGATCCCTGAGGGAAAAAAGATACAAACAAGATAAGCCTTATGATTGCCCCAGCTTACAACCTGGAAGCAGTTTTCAGGCCACAGATAGAAGGCATGAGAGCTCAGAAAAAGCCTGAAGCTCTTACAGAGTTGAAGAAACACTGACCAGAGTTCAGGAAAGCCAAGGCAACTAGAATGTTCAGGGCATAGAAAGCATTCCAGAAATCTGCACGAGAGTCCCCCAGAAGCTTTGATTGATCTGCTCATACATAGTTCAATATCCCATGAGGCCAGAAAAGAACAACTTCTGTGGAAAGAACAAATTGCTGTGTAGCTATAAGATGAACAAATTCAAAAGTTCATGCAGGGCTTGGGATTCATTGATTTTTCAGAAAGGTCATACCTTAGAAGTGGAGCTAAATTAACCCTATAATAAAGGCTACTCTAGACTTTCCCTAAGCAAGTTTAAAAACAAGTCTTGAAAATATCAACTTACCCCAACTAACTTAATTGTGTGTCATAACAAAGTCTACCATTTTTTTAAAGAATGCAGCAAGATATGGCACAGAGCAACATAACAATGTCCAGCATTGAATAAAAATAACTAGATATACACGAAACAAGGAAAAGTGACCCATAATCACAAGAAAAAAATCATTCAATAGAAACAGACCCAGAAATGACAGGTCAGATGGAATTAGCATAGCTATTTAAATTGAATTAAAACAACTGTACTAAAAATGCTTCATATGCTCAAAGAAATAAAGAAAATGTGAACATAATAGGGAGAGAAATGAAAGTCATTAAAAAAACCCAACTGGAACTTCCAAAATTAAAGATACAATATATCAATATATGAAATGGAACAAATATATTGGAAGGAATTGATAGCAAATTAACAGAAGAAAGACTTATGAATTTGAAGGTAGTAACATAAACTATCCATGATGAAGTATACACACACATAGACAAAGGCTGAAAAATAAAATCTCAGTCGCCTGCAGTGCAATATCATCTAAACTACATGCAGTTGCGATAATAGAAGGAAAGTGGAGAGTGATACAAATATTTGAGAATAGAAGAAGAAATAATGGTCAAAAAAATTTTCAAATGGGATAAACTATAAATTAACAGATACAATAAGTGTGATAAGCCCCTAGCAGAGTAACACACCAAGGTACATCATAATCAAATAACCAAAAACCAGTAGCAAAGAGAAACATCTTAAAAATCAAGCAGAGAAAAAAAGCTACATTAAAGACAGAAGGACAAAGATAAGGACCAAAGCAAACTTCTTGTTAGAAACCATGCAAGTCAGAAAACAAGGGAAAGACATGTTTTAAAATGCTGAGAGGAAACACTGTCAACCTAGACTTCTATATCCAGTGAAAACATCTTTCAAAAATAAGAGCAAAGTAAAGAATTTATCAGACAAACAGAAGCTGAGAGAATTCATCATGAGTATAGCTGTACTACAGAAAAACTGTTAAAGGAAATTTTCCAGGCAAAAGGATATTAAGCTAGATTGAAATTTGGAGCTACACAAAGGAATAAAGACTATCCAAAATGATAAATTTGTGGGAAATATAAAAAATATCTTATAAAAAACAATTTTCACACTTTCTAATCTTTTTGAAAGATAATTAACTTTTTGAGCCAAAAATATACCCATATACTATGGGATTTATAATACATATAGAAATAAAATGTATGACAATGATAGCACAAAGAATGTGAGTAGAAAATCAAAATATATTGTTGTAAGATTCTCACACTACATGAAGTGCTGTAATATTATATGAAAGAAGACTTTGATAAATTAAAAATGTGTATTGTAAATTCTATAGCAACCACTTAAAAAATCAAACAAGGAGGTATGGCCAATAAACCAATTATGGAGATAAAATCATTTTTAAAAAACTCCAATTAGTAAAAACTAAAATATATTTTAAGGGTTGCCAAGTGTTTTCTTCAGATTTAAATGTAATTTTATTGCCTTTAACCAAGCACTGTAGACTCCATTAAAGAACTAGGTTTTCAGTGCTAAACTTCGGATAGCCTATAGTCAGTCTGAGCATACTTTTAAAGTAGAACTGGTCTTAATAAAATAGCCATGTGATCCCCAAAAGAATAACACATCGACACACTACCACGCTAGCATACAGATGAATGAGACAATCCTGCTGGGTGCAGTGACATCAGTTTCTTGGAGGCTGTGAGGTCCACGGCTTGACGATAAGTCTAGACCCTGGACAGAGAGAAAGGGAGGCTGGCGGGCGGAGCAGATGTCACACGTTTTCGTAACCTCAAAGAGGGGAAGGTCTGTATTGGCTTTGTTTGGCTGTGGGTACCATCACTTAGCACAGCAGCTGGCATGTATTAGTCACTCAATAAATATTTGTGGAAGGAAGTCTGGAAGGCAGGAGGGAGAGAAGAATCAAGTTGGGGCAGAAGAGGGAGGAGGTCTGCAAGGCAATGCATCAGCACCCATCAGAAATCTACGCGCCTCTGACATTTCTTACATGCGACAACAACAACAAAGCCCAGAAACTAGAGTAGGGAGAAATAAATGTGTCTTAAATGAATGCAGCATTTGGAGAAAAAGACCAGAGTACTAATCTTCAAAAGTGCCAGATGCATCCCTCTCAGATGCCTCAAAAGATTTTCCTTGGCTAACTAGTCAGATTCGTGCCAAGAAACATCCATTTGCTCTGACTGCTCAGCTAGCAAGTTACCGTCTGACAATTGTCCTAAAGATTGATGCATAATATAATCAAGAGGGGGTAGCCACACAAATTGAGAGGTGTGGTTATTGCAACACAGGTCTTAATGCACATCGGAGGCCATTCCTCAGGCAGAATATTCAATTTAGAAATCTATTGTCACCTAGATACATCTGCCAATAAATTGTCAGAGAGATGCATTTATATCGAGGGCAAAATACTTTGCCTTATGGTTCCTCCTAAGGTCCTTGAAGATAAAATGGTTTATCCTCATGCATTTTTGTTTAAATGGCAATAAAAGCCCCACCTAACATGAAGGTCAAGGTAAGTAGGACAATTGACATACACACCAATTCTACACAAAGGGAAAAGCCCTCCACTCTGCATACAGCGGGGCTTAAGAGAATTGACATTGCCTTGTCACAATCTCACTGGTTGTCTCAACACGACATGAGGTTTAAAATGTGTAACCCTATATGGTGACCTAATGCCCAGAATTTCCCAAAAAGAAAAGATTAAGTGTATAAACAAAAAACATTGGGTCTGTTTTATGGAAACATTGTCATGTGGCAAATCAAAAACAGCCGAGTCCTAAATATAGTACCCCCATCCCATCACCCCCACCATCAAAGCGAATATATATACCTGCATATAAAGGCATAAATTATATTATCTGTCCATTTTTTATTGAAATAGAGTTTCTTGGATATCACCATAAATTAAGAGGAGAAAAATCTCTATCCCTCCCTCTCTTTCTCCCTGCCTCCCTCTCTCTCTCTCTTGCCCCCTCTTTCTCTGTCTCTGCGTGTGCCTCTCTCAGCCCCAGTAGGGTATTTTTCTGGACCCCTCCCCAGCAAAGCTTTGCTTCCATCAACTGCCATTCTAAGTGTAAAGCTACGCTTTTCTCAGCAATGTCTATCTGAGCCATCAGAGTAAATTCCATCTCAGCAGCTCCTGCCTTGCAGGGAGGCTGGGGAAGGAGGACGTCCATCTCAGTGGGGCATCTATTTATTTTGTATTTAACAAAAGGAAAGGGTTTCTTACAACAAATTTTTTTGGCTTGGGAGCCCTGAATGTAAACTTACAACAGTGACCTTATTTCACCTCGGGAACATTGTTAGCTGACAACCGCCTTGGGAGTGCAAAACAAAATCCCATTCCAGCTCCCTTTGACTGATCTAAGCTCCTTTTGCTGTCATTTAACACTGCAGATTTGATTTAATTTGATGAGACTTCTAAGACAATTTAGAAACTTAAGCATTTAATACCAACCCTGATCATTTCTCTTGCACACATCTTCAAAGGCTTCTTGGTTTATAAATAAAAAGTAGGATCAGATGTAAGGGCCATAATAGTACTTTGTTTTTCTACTTTTTAGTCTTTAAGTAAAAGTTATCTTCCAAAGACAGAGGCAAAAGGAATGAGTAGAAATTACAGACAAACAGGTTAGGACTCTATATAGGGAAGCACTTTCTGAGGATCAGAGCTATTGTCAATGGAGAGAAACTTCCTTGACATGGGAGGGGTTCACACAGAGACTTGGAGGGACCACGTGCTAGTAGAACTGTGTGACCTCTGAAGTTCATTACTGTGCTTTATATGGCTCCAAAATTAGGGGAGGATTCTGTTTTCTGGCTACAATAAGGTGCCATTTCAGCAGTAGAATATCTGGGGTACAAAAAAATGTGTCAAAGGATGCAGAGTCTATGTGGAAAAGACAACATGACTAGGTTCTGTGGAAAATGAATGTACCAAAGGACAGGATCCATCAGTACATTGAATCTTCACCTTGGTTCACTCTTCCTTCTCTTTGTCTTCTCACCAAGAATATGAGATCCTAGCTGAACCCGGTTATGCTGGTATGGAGTAGGATCATTGTGATTTCATGGTTTTATAAAATACCCACCATGAAATTCTCCTATACTGAAGGTAACAGGGTATAATAACATTTGCTGTTTCATTGTCAGAAAAGAAACCCGCACCATGATTTCTGCTGCTAGGGAAAGTCCTTCAATTCAAATTGAATCTTAAGGTTTTTTTTTTGTTTTTTTTTTGTTTTTTTTTTTTCAGCATATCATGGGAGTACAGATGTTTAGGTTATGTATGTTGCCCTTCCCCCACCCTCCCCCCCAAAGTCCGAGTTTCAAGTGTGTCCATCCCTCGTATGGTGCGCATTGCACTCTTTGTGTATGCATATACCCGTCCCCTCCTCCCCTCCCCCTCCCCCCTGCCCAACATCCAATAGATGTTATTCTTATATGTGCATTTATGTGTTGATCAGTTAATACCAATTTGATGGTGAGTCTAAATGCATCCTTGCAGGTTAGATGCATTTCCTGGAGACAGCAGATGCTTGGCTTGTTTTTTTTGTTCCATTCAGCCTGCCTATGTCTCTTGAAAGGGGAGTTCAAACCATTCACATTTATTGAGAGAATCAATAAGTGGGGTGAATTAGTGTTCATTATATTGAGTTGCATTTTGTTGCTTTGTTTTCTCTCTCGAGCCATTGTGGAATCTAGCCTATGATCTTTAACTTTTGAGTGGTTTCACATTCGAGAGTGTTTATTTTGCTGATCTTTGTGTAATTCTGTTTTGAGTACTTCTTGGAGAGCTGGTCTTGTCTTGGTGAATTCCCTCAGTCTTTGCTTATCTGAGAATGTCTTTATTTCTCCTTCATATATGTAACTTAGTTTTGCAGGGTACAAGATTCTAGGCTGGGCATTATTCTGTTTCAGAAGAGTGAGAATGGGGCCTCAGTCTCTTCTTGCTTGTAGGGTTTCAGTTGAGAAGTCTGGAGTTTTTCTGATGGGGTTTCCTTTGTATGTTACTTGTTTCTTTCACCTTAAAGCTCATATAAGGGCCTCTTTAGTGGATATTTTGGTCAATCTGATGACTGCATGACGTGGTATCTTCCTATTTGCATTGAATCTCCCTGGGGTCTGTTTAGCTTCTTGTACCTGTATATCTAGATTTTTAGCAAGGCCTGGGAAATTCTCCTCTATTCATTCTTCAAATAGCTTATCTAGCCCTTGACTGTTTTCTTCTTCCCCTTCCGGAACTCCTATCACCCTCAGGTTTGGTTTTTTCACATAATCCCACATTTCTTGTAGGCGTATTTCTTTTCCCTTAATTTTCTGCTTGATCTCTGTGACTGACTTATTTAATTGGCAGGAGTTGTCTTCAATCTCTGAGATTCTCTCTTCCGTTTGATCTACCCTGTTCTTGAGGCTTTCCACTGTGTTTTGTAGTTCCTAAATAAGCCCTTCATTTCCAGGAGATCAGTTTGATTTTTCTTTAATATTTCAATTTCTTTAGTGAATTTTTCTTCCAAGTCTTGGATTTTTTTTTTTTTTGTGGTTTCTTTGTGTTGGTTATCCATTTTTTCTTGCATATCATTCAGTTTTCTTATAATCCGTGTTTGAAATTCTTCTTCTGTCATTTTAGTGTTCTGAGTTTGGTTAATGACAGTTTCTGGGGAGCTGTTGTTCCTCTTTGGGGATGTGCTTTCCGTTTGAGTCTTCTTACTTCCAGAGTTCTTTCGCTGGTTCCTTCCCATCTGGATCAGTTGTTCCGTCTTGCCTTTAGATTTTCATTTGGATAATGACACACGCTGTTTAGTCTCTGAGCCAGTAGATGGTGTTTGTGGGTGAGATTCGACCACACCCTTTATGATGAATCAGTAGATGCAGTAAAAGGGTGTGTAGGATGACCTCCCTCTCAGTAGGTGGCACTTGCTGGGAGGAGTGAGCTGCAGGGCTATTTTGGGGTCCTGTAGCCACTCTTATTCCTCTAGAGAGGCCCTCTTATTCCTCTCGTGGTGGGTGGGGCCCTGGGATTTCCAGGTGTGTCCTTATTCTCCACCTCAGTGAGGGAACGACCAGGAGTGAGTCTGGGTGGGGCTGGGTTGGGTAAGCTTGCCCTCAGGCTCCATAACTGCTGTTAGCAGGGGTCAAAGGTCTGCTCTTTGTTTCTGTGCAAAGCTGCTGGAAGGGGCTGAAATGGCTCCACTCAGCTGAAAGTCTGCACTTGAGGGGCGGGGCTGTCCGAGACCGACATTCTGGAGCAGGTGTCACTCCCCTCCACCCTCCCCCTCTCTGTGGCCTCTCCCAGGCCTCTGCCAGCAAGTGGGACCTCAGGCTAATGGATCTCCTCTGGCTTGATGTGAGCCAGGAGGTTCCGTACCCAGGATCACAGCCTGAGCTGGGTGCATAGCTCTCTTTTGGGAGGAGGGCTGCCGCTCAGGCACGCTGATCTGCCCCTGAAGGCACACACTCCTCAGTAGGCTCTTTCACAGATCTCTCTTCCGTGCCCCAGGCCAGTGCGATTGTGACCTGGGTGTTCAGGGTCTGGTCTGCAGGCCTGTCCCCTGAGCCTTGGAGATCTATCCCTGACCCTGCCAGGGGGTGGTGTGCTGGCTTGAATCACCCAAAGGGTGCCCAAGCTGGATTGATTTCACTCCACCTGGGGATTTGCCCCGCTCTCCTGGAATCCCCAGGCAAGTAGCACCTGGGAGGGCTGGCGGGTAGGGAACTCGCAGTCTGAGTACCGTTCAGTCTGCTGTAGGGCCGCAAAAGGAAAGGTCCTGTTCCTTGTAGATGCCTCTGTGTGATGGCTAAATTGTCTCTCTGGGCACCCACGGGTAGGGAGGGAGAAGGAGAGAGTGGAGTACTATGGCATCTGCCGATAGGCTCGGGTGTGCGCCCGGGGAGGTGCCCCGAGGGGGCTAGGAGCCCGGCGCTGAGTCTGCAAGATGCCACTGCTCACTGACGGCAGCCACCTCTGGGCTGGTGTCGGCAGGTCTCTCCAACCACTCAGGAGCCCACCAACAGTCCGAGATGCGAGGGGGGGGGGAAGTTAACCCCTCCACCTACCCTTGTCACTGGTCTCCAAGCCTCTTGGGACATTTCTCCTTCCAGTTCTCCTCCACAATGTCTTCCCGTGGAGTCTCCTGTAGTTTCAGGCACCCTTCCTTCTGACCCTCACCCGATCTATGTTTCTCTGCTAGTTTATTTTTTTCTCCTTCTTCTAAAATTTGTCTTTTTTGCATAGACACTCTGACTGACGGCTTTTCTCATCTGCCATCTTGGCTCCTCCCCTTAATCTTAAGTCTTGAAACAGTTTCCACCAAGCAAACACCTGGAGGCCAGCAGCTGCCAAGCCCTGCCTGCGGGCATGTGGATAGAAAGACAGGACCCCTGTGAGTGTGACTAAGGGAACAGGGGCTGCATCTGGTCTGCCCCCTGCGACCATGGCCTCTCATCCACAGGATCCCTGCTATTCTGGTCAGCTGCTTGGGACACTTTTCCTCAGCGGCAGCCATCCATTACTCCACGTCAGTTATTCCCAAATCTTTCTTTCTGTATCCACTGCTGGGGACCTTGCCCAAGCCACCACCCTCTCTCACCTGGATAGGATCACTGCAAAAACTCCCAAGAGTGGCCATGCAGTCTCCCTGCCCCATGCCCACCCTGCACAGCAGGGTCTCCACAAAGCAGGCAGGTGGATCCTGATGTTGCATCATGCCTTTCTGTTTATTATCCATAGCCCCAACTAGCACGAAAGCTCCATGGGGTCAGGGTCTTTGTTTCTTTTGTCCCTCACTGTATTACCAGCACTTGCAACAGCGGTAGACACACTATAGTCATTCCATAAGTATATGTGGGGCTCAGTGGAATTTTCTACTTGTGTCTGCATTTGCCAGGGAAGTATAAAAATTAGATGCTGTGTTTCATGACTGCTATCAAGAATATGAACTTTGAGGGATGGGGTATGTCATACCCTTACTAGACCTAACTGAAGACTGTTTTCTGACCAGTGAACAGGGGGTCCTGTTTTAATCAATCCTATACAGACTCATGGACTCTCCATCCTACCCGGAATAGTACAGTTTTCCTTAATGATAATAACCACCAGGAAGCCCTCTTTCTAATCCTTAAAAAATTCTGACTTTCCTCCCTCAGGAAACTATTCACTGAATTTCTTCATTGGATTTGTTTCCTTGTCTAGCAAGTAAGTGAATGGAAATAAATGAAGGAATGAATGAATGACCCTCCTTGGGTGGCCAGGGGTGTTCTGAGGTTTAGACAAGTATTAGCTACTTTGCACAAGCACAACTAACACTCATTCCCATTTCTAATGGCTCTCCCCAAGGAGAGTTCTCAAGAAGCATTGGTTTTGGAAGAATCTCTGTGGCCCAGTGGTCAATAATGGTAGGTGGGCACTACAAATAAAGAAACATCAATATCGTTAAAATGTCCATACTATCTAAAGTGATCTAAAGAATTAATGTAATTCCTATCAAAATCCCATTATCATTCTTTACAGATCTGGAAAAAATAATTGTACGCTTTGTATGGAACCAGAAAAGACCTCGTATAGCCAAAACAATGTTAAGTAAAAAGAACAAACTGGGAGGTATCAGTCTATCAGACTTCAAGCTGTACTACCAGGCTATAGTAACTAAAACAGCATGGTACTGGCACAAGAACAGAGACATTGACCTCTGGAACAGGACTGAGAATCCAGAGATGAGACCACCCGCATATGGTAATCTAATCTTTGACAAAGCTGACAAAAACGTACACTGGGGAAAAGGATCTCTTTTCAATAAATGGTGCTGGGAAAACTGGATAGCTACATGCAGAAGATTGAAACTGGACCCCCACCTCTCACCTCTCACAAAAATCAATTCAAGATGGATAACAGACTTAAACCTAAGGCATGAAACCTTAAGAATTCTAAATGAAGATGTTGGGAAGACCCAACAGACAGACATCGGCCTAGGCAAGGAATTCTTGAAGAAGAATCTCAAAGCAATCGCCGCAGCAACAAAAATAAATAAGTGGGATCTAATCAAATTAAAAGTTTCTGCACTGCCAAGGAAACTATCATTAGAGTGAATAGACAGCCCACAGAATGGGAGAAAATATTTGCTCTCTACACATCTGATAAAGGGCTGATAACCAGAATCTATCTAGAACTCAAAAAAATCAACAAGAAAAAATCAAACAACCCCATCAACAAATGGGCAAAGGAAATGAACAGAAACTTTTCAAAAGAAGACAGAATAATGGCCAGCAAACTATAAAAAAATGCTCAACATCTCTAATCATTAGAGAAATGCAAATCAAAACCACAATGAGAAATCACCTAACCCCAGTGAGATTGGCCTCTATCAAAATATCCCAAAACATCAAATGCTGGCGAGGATGTGGAGAGACAGGAACACTCTTATACTGCTGGTGGGACTGCAAATTAGTGCACCCTCTGTAGAAAAGAATTTGGAGATACTTCAGAGAGCTAAAAATAGAAATACCATTCGATCCAGCAATAGCACTATCAGGCATCTACCCAAAAGAGCACAAAACATTCTATGATCAAGACATCTGCACCCGAATGTTTATGGCAGCACAATTCACTATTGCAAGGATGTGGAAACAACCCAAGTGCCCATCAATCCATGAGTGGATTATTAAAATTTGGTATATGTTTACAATGGAATATTACGCAATCATAAGAAATGACAGTGATCTAGCACCTCTTATACTTTCCTGGATTAAACTTAAGCCCATTATCCAAAGTGAGGCACCACAAGAGCGGAAGAATGGGCTCTACTTGTACTCACCATCAAATCGGTACTAACTGATCAACACTAGGGTGATCACATGGCAGAAATACTCTTCAGGGCTTAGGGGGATGGGGGGGTAAATCCACAACTAAAGGACATGGGGAGCACTGTAGGAGGGGAAGGGCATGCCTTTAACCCGCACTTGGGTGAGGCAAAGACATAAAGTGTAAACATAATGTTTGTACCCTCACAATACCCTGAAATAAAAAAAAAAAAAAAGAAACAGTCATCAGCTGCACAGTCCAGTGTAGAAAGCCCAAGCTCCTTCATCAGAGAAAGCTGAGTATATGAATCATGTCTCCACCATTTTGGAAAAATTAGTGAACATTTCTATGGCTGTTGCTTCACCTGTACAATAAGATCTGCCTTGCTGAGTGGTTGTGAGATTTAGACATAACATACACAGAGCACCAAGCAGTGTCAGATAGAGTAAGTACTCAATATGTTAGTCATTACTATTCACAGATGGTAGCTATTGTTTTCACAAGTTAAACTAAGGAGAGCTTCACTACCCTCCTTAGGAGACGCTGTGTTTATTTGCTATTGCTGTGTGGCTCTCCTCCTCTCCCCACACTGCTTAGTGGTTTAAAACAACGTGTGTATTATCCCACAGATTCTGTGAGGCAGGGGTCTGGGCACAACTCCTGGGTTGTGAGTCCTCTGCTTAAGGCTACAATTAAGGTTCAGCCAGGGCTGGATTCTGGTCCACAGGTCAGAGTCCCCTCCCGAGCTCACGTGGCTGTTAATAAATCATTCTCTTGCAGTGGCAGAACTTGTCATGGTTTACATCTCCAAAGGCAAGAGGGGACAGACTCTAATTTCTTCCATCTCTAACCTCAGAACCTTCTTTTAAAGGGCTCACTTGATTAGACCAGGCCCACCCAAGATAATCTTCCCTTTACCATAAAGTCGACTGAATAGGGAGCTTCATTACATCTGCAGAATCCCTTCACCTTTGCCATAGAAGACAACCTAGTCACAGCAGTGCTATACCATCGCTTTTGCCTATTCTACTCGTCAGAAGCAGGTTTCGGGCCCCACCAATACTCAAGGGCATGGGTCATTGGAGATCATCTTAGAATTCTGCCTACTGCAGACATCATTTGTACCCACGGAATCTGAACATTGCTGGTTGACCTGTAGTGGTAACGGAGTCAGGTCAGTGAATACCACCATTAGCATATTTTCTGCCCCGCCGAGAACCCAAGAACAGCAGACAGAAGGGGCATGGCTGTGGCAGCTGGCCAGAAAAAGGGCAACAGAGAGAAATGAAGACTTGCCACAGGTTTGTTTGGAATTCAGCCTTTTCCCCACTTACACAAGAGAGAAAAGAATAGTAGGCATTGTGGCGATGGCTGCTGCCTGCTCCAGATCAATCAAAATCAAGTGGTCAACACCCATCACCTTCTTGGCGATAACTCAGTGTAGACCCGTGTAGGAAAAATTGCTGTTGAAGGAATGTGTGCATGTACACACACACACACACACACACACACACACACACACACAGCCAAAGAGCCCAGATGTGTTCTGCTGATATTCAAGGATATCAGAACCAATTTCCTCAACGTGGCTTTCCAAGGTGGGGAAAACGAGGGGATGCGGAAGAATGTTTTCATGTGTGTGGGCCAAAAAAAAAATTCTTCTCTGCTACTAAGAAATGACAGAGTCCACAACAACTTCCTTCGTGTGTGGTCCCAGAAGTGGCAGCTGTCCCCTGGCAGATTAGGTCATCACCTAGCTAGGTCACAGATAGGAAGCCTTCTGGGGGAATTATAATCTGCTGTCTCAACAGCTGTGCCCAGGATCCAAGGGAAGCCGCTCCAGCCATGCACCCCAACATGGGGACAGGGGCTGGCTTGCTGGGCCCTTGTGTTCTGCTGGCCACAGCAGCATGTGTAAGAACTGTGTCTGACAGAGGGCTTCTCTAAAATACCCGCAACAGGAGAACGCACACCAAAGTCTCCAGGAGCACACCGCCCCCTGCAGAGCAGCCGGAGCCAGGCTGCGTGGGAACTGCCCCTCCAAGCTCAGACCCCTGCGGCCAAGCGGTGTACACAGGACCACGAAGCGTCTCTGCTAGGCAGAAAAATTAAGTCGACAGCTGGCGATCCTGGTGCTTGATCATTTTCAAACCACATAGCTTGCTTTATTTTCCTTTCAGTTTTCAGTTATTACTTTGCTTTTACTTTTTTTCTTTCTTTCCTCTTTCAATATTTTCTGCTTGTCTCTCTTCATTCTTCATGGTTTCCCTTTGATGCACAATTTTCTCTGTTTACCTGTTTATCACACTTTGCTCTCTGCAAACTTTCTCCCTCCTTTGCCCTTTTCTCTACTGCTGTTCTAGTTCTCTCTACTGCTATTTGACTCTCTTTGGTTTGAACTCTCTACCCAAACTAGCTGAAGGCAAGGTGCCTAGCTTGAATTGCCTCTAAACCTTTGCTATGGATCATTTAACCAGTTATGAAGGTCCTTCGAATGTTTCACCAGAACTTTTTTTAAGTCAGTAAACAGATTAGATGCAACATTTTGCACTTGTCAAGGTGATAACTCCCTTTGAATCTAGTGAATTCTTATTGAATAGGTAATATATTGGGTAAATTGTATCAATAGAACAAATAATGCAACAGTCGGTATGGAAACATCTGTAAGGAAAATGAAACCTCTTGCAGATGAGGCAAAATCCGTTTATCCTCAGATATTACCGTAGGCATTATTACCTGCAAAGTATGACTTCATTAGCACACACAAGCAACGCTTAGTACGTTGAAGAAATGAAACCCCTTTGTGTGGCTTCCCTTATGTTCTCACATGAAGCAGGAGAAAAGAGATGTGTTCATAGAAAGCAGTTTCCACTGTGGAAGATGACGGTTTTCTGCTGTGCTGCCCTTACTCCCCAAACATCCTCAAAAATGATTTTCTGCATCATAACAGGAACACTTATAGATGTCTTAGTGATGACACAGAAAATCTGAACACTTCAGCCATTCTGTCAATGTTTGAGAAAAAAATATTCCTGACCCAGCTCCAACTGAAAAGCAACTTGCTGAAACATCACCTAAAACAGGAGGTTCCAATTCATTGGAACTCAACTTATTACATGCTTGAGCAGCTACTGGAACAAGAAAAAGCTGTGCAAGATTTTGCAGGCCAGGGTGTGAGAACAACAACGAAAAAAGGAAATATTCTTTTAACCTTTACTCAGTGGAGTCTGACAGCTGTGTCAGTTATCATCCTCCTCCTTGGGAAGTCACTGCTGACAAAGCAAGTCTGGACTAGGGGGTTCACTACTAATCGGATGTCTATAACTCTTGGTCAGATAAATGCCAACTTAATTTGAAGTCAGTAAAGTACTCCTAAGATTCAGACCCATGCATTCCTTTCACAGACCCACGAGAGAAGGAAGTGTTGGGGCAAGGTTATCTTTCTTAGCCACAGTTCTTGAATAATAGTCTACCCTGTTTCTTGGATGGCTTTGATCACTCTAGTGAGGTTGATTTAAATAAATCTATATGGAATCTCAATTCTTTGCTTTCCTCTTGGGGTCAAGCTTATCTCAGGAAAACAAGATCTCTTCACTTTATCTTGAAATATGAAAAACACTTGTTTCCTCTCAGGCCCTGGTTAGGAAGCTGAGGTGACAGGGGCTGCGAAGGGGCAGCAGCCATGGTGGTAGAGGAGGTGCCCCACGCATTAAAGGTTCGTTCTCCTCTGCAGCCAGGCTGACAGCTTCCGCCCTCTGAGATGTAAAGGAAACTAACCTTCCTTGCTCCTGGTCTCCTGCATGGAGGCCCCAAATGAATCTCAAATTCCTGGCAACAAAATAATTATACCCTTAATAGTAATTAATACACTTAGAGTAGTCTAAGGCCAATATCTAAAAGACTGTCTCCTTTCTTAGACACAGGTAATATAAGCCAAACAAAGTAGATGAGCAAAGCTACCCCCATCCCACCATCCAGATTTTAGCAATTGGTCACTCCAACCATACATTTGCTAAAACCCTGTGTTCACTGTAAAACAGTGGCTGGTGACATTGTCTTTCATGGTGTATGTTTTAGCTTTGCATTTACAGGGAAGCTTATTCACTAAAACAGCTGTTTTCTAGGGACAATGCAAAGAAACCTATGCCTGGAAATATAAAAACTCAAATCCTAAAACAAAACATTCTTACTTTAAAAGTAAAGTCAGGCAACTTTAGGTACGTTGTTTTCAACCAGACTCGTCCTTATAAGTTGTTAATTTAAAAAACAACAACTCTATGTTTCAGTAATGCCCCCTTACTCCATGTGTTTCATCAAGCTGAAACTTCTAGATCAGTGCTGTCTAATAGAAATATAGTGTGAGCCAATTACGCAATTCTGTAGTAGCACATTGATAAATAAAAAGAAACAGCTGAAATTAATTTTAATAGTTTGTTATTTAATCCAATATGTCCAAAATAGTATTATTTTAGCATGTAATCAATATAAAAATTATTAATGAGCTTTTTTGCATTCTTTATTCTCGTATTAAGTCTTAGAAATCCAGTGTGCATTTTAGACTTACAGCATATCTCAATTTGAACAAGCCACATTCCAAGTGCTCAATACCCTGGAAAGCACAGTCCTAAATGACTGATAGCTGCACAATTGCCATGCTGATTGGTTGTCAGTTGTGATGATAATGACATAATAGAAATTAACTGGGTTTTGGTCCATCGAGATCTGTTTTCAAATCTTGGCTCCACCACTTACTGGATGTGTGGCCTTGCACTAATCACTTAGCATCTCTGAACTTTAATCTCCTTGTCTTTGAAGCAGGGATATTAATCCCCACATTGCAAAATATTATTGTGTTATATAAAAATATATGCATATGTAAGGTGCTCAGTATAATAGCTAGCACACAGTAGGAACTTAATAATAGGCATTAGCATTATTAGTATCAGTAATGGGTTATACATGTAGGACAATAACAATGCAGAATGTGACTAAGTTTTGAAAATCTGGAAAAAATAACCTTGTATTTATAATTTTATCTAAAGACTATTTGTATCAAATCAGCATTTCTCAGTACTAGTTGCACTTGGTTTTGTTGTTAAAGTATTTAATCTGATAAGGTAACATTGATGAAGATAGGATTTTTAAATCCTTAAGGAACAGAGACTATATAGAGAGAGCTATATAGAGAGATCATGGGACAGTAGATGAAAGCGCTGCAGTCAGTGGCACTTAGGGAGATCACTTTTGGGAATGTCCCTTTCTTTCTGGGAGACTTGGGAAAGTTGGAGACCTGCACTCCAGAAAAGAGGGATATGAAAATCACTCCCAATGGGAAATGGCTAAAGGCCAAGGGCAAAAAGGTCCCCAAAGAGGGATGTGTTGGAAGCAGCTTAGAGCTGTGCCTTCTGGAAGGGGGCTTACCTAGTATTGGTTTTAAATTTCTCCGTTGTAATTTCCTTCTAATACCCCCAAGCCTTCATCAAAATCTTGTTAAATATTATACTCTGGTCTCAGCAGTGATGGGGGGAAGTTAACGAGAAAGAATGGACCCATTCCTAATACAGGGGAGTATCAGGGAGTGAGGAGCAGCTTCAGGGAAGAAGGGGGACCCTGGCATGGCAGGAGGTGACCTGTACAGGGCATTACCAACAACGACCTTGCTAGAGCAGCAAGGGCAGGCCACAGCACAGGGACTGGCTGCAGGGCACACACCAGCAATGACAGGCTGGGGAGGATGTTAGCATCCCCACAGAGTCCCAAAAATGTAGGAGGGGACTAGCCCATTAAAGGAATTGAACTCAAAAGGATGGGTGCTCAATTATTGTAATGTAGACATTGAAAAGAATTGTGGCCACATTTTGCATCTCAGTCTGTGGGAGGCCTGCACATCCTTGCTACATAGCGAGAAATATTAACTTCTCTAGCCATTTGCTCACAGCTGTATATTCTTGGACAAGTTATCCAAGTTCTCAGACCTTTAAGTATGCTCATCCTAAGAACGAAGGAATTAAATAACATGGTTTTAAGCTTTCTTCCAAGGATATAATCCTTTACATCATAATTTGAGGAGCAGCCACCTAATGCATTGAGTGGACAGATGCTAGATTTGGGTATAACCTCATCATTCAAATTTAGAAATTCATAAAATAACCTGACCATCTGAGGCAAAAGTTTTCAATTTGTGCATTTGAATCAATTCAAGTATGATCAAGTCTGATAGATCAGTGAAGATTTATAAAATGAATAAAAATTGCTAAAAAGTAAATGGAGGTTAGAACATGTTTATTTAACTTCATTAAAGCATTAAGGTCTCAATTTATTACACTAAATTTTAGAATTAATTCAAATATGTGTTGGTATGAATAAGCACATAATAGGTGTTTAATAAATGTAAGTTAGGTAAATGACTGAAAAATACTCCCAGACAAGTTTAGTTTAACTCTGGATACTATTTGAATCATTTCTTAACCTCATTAACTTTATATGGCTACTTTAGTACTCAGGAGTGGGAGCTTATTCATATATTAAAATGAACTCTAACTATACCAGCACAAATGATACCAGTGATAAAGAAAAGAGGGCTATAGACATATAAAAAGTTGGCACACCTATACAGAGAATTCCCAAATAAAATTGGGCATTAAAAGAGTATTATCGGCTGGGTGCAGTGGCTCACACCTGAAATCCCAGCACTTTGGGAGACCGAGGTGGGAGGATCACTTGAGGATAACAGTTTGAAACCAGCCTGGCAACATAGCAAGATTCCATCTCTACAAAATATTAAAAAATTAGCTGGGAGGTTGCACACACCTGTAATCCCAGCTACTCAGGAGGCTGAGGGAGGAGGATCACCTGAGCCTAGGTGTTCACAGCCGCAGTGAGCTATAGTCAGGCCCCTGCACTTTCGCCTGGGAGACAGAGCGAGACCCCCTTGTCTTTTAAAAATAAATAAATAAGAGTATTATCAAAAGAAATAGCTGTAAAGGCAACTGATTGGGGTGAAATATTAAAATGGTCCATGGTAATGAGGGAGGTTACAGCCTAGGGTGGGATAAGGGTATGAAATAATCTGAAGATAAGCAACAAGTGATTTTTTTAGCTTGGTTTGAAGCAAGAAGAACAAGCAAAGGAGAGGTGACTGCTTGGGAAAGATGGTATAAAGTTAACAGTTTGATAGAAGGACAGCATTATTAAGTTCCAGGTTGCTTTTTCTTCTCCATAAAAGAACATAGGATTTGATCTACAAAGGGCAGAATAATCATAATAAAAAGGAGCATAAAACTTTAGATAGTTAAAAATGAGAAAAGTGCAGTTTTCCAGTTCCTAAGAATGTCATCCAGTGTACTCAAAGAGTGCCCAGCTGTTACCACTCAGCCATCTTTGAGGAATTATTAAAAATAAGAGGAAAACTCAAAAATCGAGGCTGGAAAAATATTGTACTGATTTTCCAAAATAAGGGTAAAAAGTGAATTTACTAGATGTTAAGTGAATCCAGAGGAAATCTAGTCTGATCTAATAAATTTATGGTTTATAAACTTTGAGGAAAGAATATAGTGGCTTTGCTAGGAAGCAACAGGGGATCACCAAGAATATATTGAGCCAATCTGGCTTTAATCTTACTAATACAGTTGCTTAGAGAATAGATTATGAGTATATTAAGGCATAGTCTTGAGATTTTAGAAGACCACTTGGAAAAGCCCTAATATTCCCTAGCACACAAAAAGATAAAATATGGATGGAAAAGGATAGAGAATAGGTTAGTTTCATAGTTATTTGAACAACCATATCACTAAAAAGTGTTAATTGTAAAGAATCAAAATGTACCACTAGAGAAAATCACTTACCCACAGAGGAATACAGTAAGAGAGAAAGAAAAGATCTATGAAACAACTAGAAAACAATTAACAAAATGGCAGTAGCAAGTCCTTACCTATCAATAATTACCTTGAATGTAAATGAATTAAATTCTCCAATGAAAAGACATAGAGCCACATGGGCGAAAAAAAAAGATACCTAATTGTGTATTGCCTGTAAGACACTCATTTCACTTGTAACAACACACGTAGACTGAAGTGAAGGGATGGAAAAAGATATTCCATTCAGATAGAAACCAAAAGAGAGGATGATACCACATAAATACACTGCATAAATACAAAGGATCATAAGGGACTATTATAACAAATATATGCCAACAAATTGGAAAACCTAGAAGAACTGGATAAATTCCTGGACATATACAACCTACTAAAATTGAACTATGAAGAAATAGAAAATCTGAACAGACCAATCTCCTTACTCAATCAAGTAAGGAGATTGAGTCAGTAATAAAAAAATTCCCATCAAATAAAAGCCCAGGACCTAATGCCTTCACAGCTGAATTCTACCAAATATTTAAAGAAGAGCTAATACCAATTCTTTCCAAACAATTGCAAAAAAATTGAAAAAGAAGTAATTCTTCCAAACTCATTCTATAAGGCCAGCATTACCTTGATACCAAAATGAGACAAGGACACAACAAAAAAAGAAAGCTACAGGCCAGTATTCCTGTTCAACATAGATGCAGAAATCCTCAACAAAATACTAGCAAACAGAATTCAGCAGCGCATTAAAAAAATCATTCACCATGATCAAGTTGGATTCATCCCAGTGGTGCAAGGATGGTTCAACACAAGCAAATCAATAAACATAGCACATCACATTAACAGAATAAAAGACCAAAAAAATGATTATTCAATAGATGCAGAAAAAACATTTGATAAAATTCAACAACTCTTCATGATTAAAAAAAAAAAAACTCTCAACAAAATATATATGGAACTCAAACAATTTAATAGCAAGAAAACAAATATCCAATTAAAAAAATGGGCAAAAGACCTGAAGACACATTTCTCAAAAGAAGACGTGCAAATGGCTAACAGGCATATGAAAAAGTGCTCAACATCAATAGTCATCAGGGAAATGCAAATCAAAACCACAATGAGATATCACTTCTCCCCAGTTAGAATGGCCATTAACAAAAAGACAAAAGATAACAAGGGCTGGCAAGGATGCAGAGAAAGAGGAATGCTGATACATTGTTGGTAGTAACGTACAGCAGTACAGCCACTATGGAAAACAGTATAGAGGTTCCTCAAAAAAATTAAAAATAGCAATCCCACTACTAGGCATATATCCAAGGAATTGAAATTAGTATGTTGAGGAGATATCTGCACTCCATGTTTATTGCAGAACTATTCACAATAGCCAAGATAGGAAATCAACCCAAGTGTTTGTCAACAGATGAATGGATAAAGAAAATGTGGTACCTATGCACAATGGAATACTATTCAGCCATTAAAAAGAATGAAATACTGCCATTTGCAAAATGGATGAGCCTGGAGGCCATATGTTATGTGAAATAAGCCAGGGACAGAAGAACAAACATCACATGATCTCACTCATATGTGGAATCTGAAACAGTTGATCACATAGAAGTATAGTCATCCCTCAGGATACTTGGGGGATTAGTTCTAGGTCTCCCACTCCACTGTATGAAAATCTGTGCATACTCAAGTCCCAAAGCCAGCCCTGTGGAATATTCATATAAGAAAATTCAGCCCTCCAAATACATGTGTTTTGCATTCCACAAATACTGTTCTGCATTTGGTTGAAAAAAAAATCCATATATAAGTGGACCCAAGCTGTTCAAATACTTGTTGTTCAAGGGACAACTGTAGAGAGGAGAATGGTGATTATTGGAAGCTGGGACAGTTGGAGGGGTGGGATGGGGAGATGTTGGTCAGAGAATACACGTCCATAATTATGGTTAGATAGGAGAGATAAATTTCAAGAGATCTTGAAATTAGTACAGCAAGGTAACTAATAGTTAATGATGATATATTCTTAAAAAAACATAAAGAGAGTAGATGTTATATGCTCTTACTACAAAAATGATAACTATGTGAGGCAATGCATTTGTTAATTAACTAGACTTAACTATTCCACAATGGATATGTACTTCAAAACATGCTGTACATGACAAAAATATATAATATTATCTGTCAATTTTAAATAAATAAATAATTGTTAATTGATGGCATGAAAAAAATCCTGTGCTGCTCGACATTTTCATTAGTGACCAAAGTGAAGAAATAAAAAGTACACTTATTCAATTTAAGGAAGATGCAAAGCTGATAGAGTTAACTAAAGGCCAAATATTTTTCAGGACTCTTAAGTACAAGTGACAGAAGACTAGTTTAAATTAACTACAGAAAGCAAACTTTCCAGTGGGTAAATCACTTCAGGTATAGTTGAATCCAGTTGCTCAAATAATGCTACAAGGCATCAGACTCTCTCTATATCTTGTCTCTGCTTTCTTCTGTGTTTGCTTCATTTTCAGGCAGGTTCTCCCAAATGAGGTCACATATGGCATTAACATCTCCAGGCTTATGTTCTACCAGCTCAATAACCGTAATGGAAAGAATGGCCCTCTTGCCCAAGAGTTCTAGTCGAAGTTTCAGGTTTGAGGCTCATTGCCCTGACTTGGAACATGTGCCTACCTCTGAATTAACCAACTGATTGATTAATTGGGGATGGAGGAGGGATGTCCTCTCAAAGCCCAAAAACTAAGAGCAGGAAGAAAGTTGTTTTCCAAAGGGATTCTGCGCAGACAAAATATAGTGAACAATTACACCAAAAATAATAGGCTAAGATAATCATTTTTAAAAACAATATTAAATAATAAAAGTCTTGAACTTGATTTAAAACAATCAATTTCATAAATTAAATATGACAATAGACCACATTGGTCAACAAACAATTCATGTGAAAAAGATTTAGAGGTTGTGTTAGACAATAAGCTCATTATGAGCTAACAATGTGTTACAGAGACTGAAAGAACTAACTCAATTTTAAGTTGCCTCAATAGGAAAATCATAACCCAATTATGGGATGTTATGGTCCCACTGCTTTCTTTCTCAGTCAGACCACAGCTGGATGTTACCATCTAGAAAGACATTCACAAAGTACAATGCATCCAGAGAAGGCTAACTAGGATAAAGGACCAAAAATCAACTTAAAGGAAGACCTAAAGAAGTTGGAGATTCCCATCCTGGAAAAGGGATCACCAAAGAGCAATGTTTTAAATATTTGAAAAGCAATCATATGGACATAAGACGGACTTCATTTGTCCTACTTCAATGGGAAGAGCTAATACCTGCAATGGAATTAATGGGAAATAGATTAGGGTTGGTTTAACAAGTAGTACTGTCCAGCAAAATAATTGGCTCCCCTGAGATACAGTGAGCTTCTCTCAAACGTAATTATCAGAATGATGTAGGATTGTGTTGGTCACAAGTCAACTCCTAAGCTGTATCTCCCCGCTCTTAAAGCTATGATCAAGTGATTCCATGAATATCTTCTCCATTATGGGCAAGTTAATAAGAACTGCAGACCCTTTCTATTTTCAGTAGTGAGTGAAGGACCCAGGCCTTCTGGATCTACTACATGAATATGATTTTAAAAATTCACCACTCTGGTTGATTGGAAGGAGTTCAGTGCTATGTGGAAGTAAGTCCCATGTGCAAAAATCTTGGAATATAAGACACTAAGGAAATCGAGGGTTTGGGCAAATGTCTCACTCACCTGGCACCTCATGCATTCGTGTGTGTTCTGTACTCTCTCATAATTAATCTGATCTCTACTTCTTCAGGGAAATGTTCAAATTTCTATTAAAACCATTTTGATCATCCAAGGATTTCTTTATCATGTTATTTTACAACATGGATATTGAAAAAAATGTAATAAAGTATGAAGTGTATTGCAAAAATGTAATCAAATATCTGAAAACATTTTATAAATGTCAAACAGTATATATATGTAAGGGGTTATCGTAATTATTATCCATTCCACCATGGTATAGATAACTTATGCTTGTCTATCTAAAAATTATCTTGATAAATTTATGAGAGTTAACTAAATCCTTAGAAGGATAAGCAGGTAAAAGATATCAAATTCCTTTAAATTAAGAACTACAGTAGTTCTAGCTTAAGGAGATGCTACATCCGTAGTGGGTACTTAAATGTTATCTGAATACCTGTGAGGATTAAATGAAATTTTATGAAAAGTACTTTTTGAGGTTCTATATAATTCCAAAATAAAATATTATCATTACACTGTTCTCATTAATCATGATATTTTTATTATCCTACTATTAATACAATGAATTGGCTTCCAAAATACAGATATTAATATCTGAACTAAACCAACTCTACTTGATAATTAATATCAGAATTCTGGCACCTAAATGGGCAAAATCAGATAACAGTTTCCTTATGTGTGGCTGGTTCAAATACAGTAAATCAGACTCTGATAGCTTTAATTATTAATATTAATTATTAGCAAAGGACACAATGTCAAACATAGGGACTTTGTGGCCACTCTGTCTATTACAAATCACTCTTATACTCTATAATAGTGCTTACATTAGCAAAATTGAATAGTAAAAGCACTAGATCAATATTAAAACTACATCCTTAAAAGGAATCATTGAAACCCATCCAATTCTTCTTTACCATAATTCCAAAACACCAATAGGCAGGATTTATAAAGCCTGAATATTCTGTAGATTTATGTTAGTTGCTTTTTAACAAGATGAATCTCATCTGGGATGGGGGGTTTAACTAAGAAATCATGAAGCTGAAACTTCTCATTTTACAAATGAGAAAACAGATGACTATAGAAAATAAGTGCCTTAACAAAGGTTAAGTTAGCAGGGGAGATTGGACATAAACAAAAGACTGAAGTCGTTAGTGCTCTTCAGGAAAATTTTATGTATGCTTATGATAAAATCTGACCACATATTTCATAAAACTACTTAATATGTTTGTAGTGCTTTTCCTTCATGGTCAATATCCCCACCAAATAAATATTATTAAACATATGTGAGGAGGCCTGATTTAAGTTGGATGTTGTACTTGAAGGGTTATGATTTGTTTCCAGTAAGAACCAAGATTACAATCAAAAAGGGATAAAAATGTTACCCAACATAACCAGATATACAAATATGCAAGGAGCCTGAATGCTCTACTCTGCAGGCACAAGGTCTGCAAAAAATGTGTCCATACATGCATAGCTGTAGAAAATGTGAAAGGTTTGTAAGAAATGGATGATGGGCAGGAAATATTGACCTTGTTTCTATTTGAGGTCAAAGAAATGCAAAGAGATTCCTTCGTATATTTTATTTCCCTGGGGAGAGCATGTTACTTAATTAAAAAAAAAAAATCCTTGAGCAAACCAATCTCTCTAGTTGCCAGTGGTGCTTTCTTTCCCTAGTACTGTTTTACCTCAGAATTATTTTTGCATTATTCAAAAGCAAAAAGGAAAAATTTGGCAAAGTTTAACCCAGTTAAGATGGATGTTAATTGCAATGTTATAATACTAATTTGTGCATCCTTACTCAACCATAGGAAACTCATTATGGCCTCATTTAACATTCTGAAAACATTTTTAGACCATTTATAGGTTCAAATGGAAATAAATATGACTATATGTGTAGAATTGTCATTTTAATCAAATTAAATTTTCCAATTAGAGAAAGAAGTCTTGTTAAGATCACCTATAACTCATATTCATAGAAGACTACAGTTCAGGTTATAGAACTCTGCAAGACCATTTGGAACAAGAAATTTGGATTCTTGCCATGATGTATTTGTCAGAATATGTTATTGGTGATTTTTTAAACACTAAAAGACTTTTTATAATAATATATTAATAACCCATAGTTTAAATCTTTTAAAATGCTAGCTGGTTTAGAATTCAAAGGCTGAATTTTGAAAATGATGAGAAACTGAATAAATATATTTCCAAACAGCATCATCATTTTAGAAGGAGCAAAGAGTTGAAACTTTGCTTGTCATAATAAACAAAAATCCTGACACTCTTTCAGTGCAATTGCCGAAATATTAGCTTGTTTTTTTTAAAAAAAAAAAAGCACATAGCTCTCATAGCTATAAAGTGTAAATAAGAAAAATCAAATCAAAACAGAAAGTTGAATCTGGTCAGCTTGAAGAGTTTAATAGTGTCATTAATAATAGATCCATAAACTGTGTTCATTTAAATAGCAAAGTTGAGTTCTTAAGCAGAATAAATAAATGCACTCCATGGAATCAAAGACTTTTTAGGATGACTCATTACTTTCAACCCTGACATTCAGCTAATGATGACATATTACACTGCATTTATATCACATCGCATTTATATTACATTAGGAACAATCTTTATGACCTGATGTTCAGGGTTGGCAGGGTTTTTTTTTTAATTTCTTCCAAATTTACATATTTTTTTAAACATTTGAATTCAAAAAGCACAAATATGTTCACCATAATTAACACGCTGCCTGAGGTTTATAAGATTTAGGAAGCAAGAACTTCCAGGATTCCTGAAGCGATCTAACCTTACAAGACAGATGGTCTGCAGCCATCTCATCAGCAGGCTCAGAATTAGGTCTAGGTAAAAGAGGCTATGACCCCAGATGTGTGATTGGAGGGGACTGCAAACTGTCTCCTGTTCTCCCCCTGCCCTGAATAGTATTTGTTATTCTATTTACAAAAAGATGCATCCCTGTAGACTGGGGCTGCATCTGCCAGAGTCCCCTGTTAAAACTCATCCCCCACATGGCTGAATATGCTTGCTCCACAAATATTTACTAAGTGACTACTATGTTCTATGTTCTGAGTACTATGAAGAATATAGATAGCTTTGAGCTGTAGGGCTGCAGAAATATTAGGGAGTGAAAAAAAAATTAGAGACAGAAAAATCTGGGTCCAACCTTATCACCACTGGCTGTACGATCATGAATAAGTAACTAATTCTCAGTTTTCTGATCTGGAAAATAGGGATGATAGCTTCTATACCTATTGTGGGGTATGGATCATAATTGGTTGGATTATAATTAACTCAGTATGTGGAAGGGATTTAGGAGAGTGCTTGGAACATACTAAATGTTCAATAATTATAGCTGTTGCTAATATTATTAGCCATAAATACTACCCTCAAGGAATTTAAAGTGAAACAGGGAGTTAAGGTATCTGTCTACATAACTATGATACAAAGTATTAATAGAAAAAGTAGTTCAGAGAGAGAAAATGTGGGTCTCTAGAAGTAGAAATCAGGGAAAGTTTGAGAAAAGAGGTCACATTAGAGCTGGATCCTGAGATCTGAGCAAATATTTCTAGAAAAGTAGCAAGTACTTCAATACCCAGTCCAGGATTTGGTACATTCACTCATGTATGCATCCGTAATAAACATTCTGGAGTTTAAAGGAGATATGTAAAGAGAATGGTACGTTTTTATTAATATGAATGGTGAGTTTTTGATTTTTGTGCTTCTGGGGAGGATGGATCTGGATGGGGTGCTGATGGCAGGAGGCAACTGGGAGTACTGGGTGCCAGCTCCAAGGTGAAGCACAGGGGATGGGGACACAGGGGCAGAAGCTAAGCAGAAAATTTCCCCTCATGCCTCAACAGGTTATTTAGGGAGGAATGATTCGATTGGAATAAGAATGAAATACATCAATAGACACTGGCTGAGGTCTGTATACCAGAGTATAGGGGATAGGAAATTTTACATTGAGGAGATTTTTAGTGTTCCATTTTATCTCTAGTATGGCTTATTAGCTATGCCTCTTTTTGTTTTCAGTAGCTGCTCTAGGGTTTACTATACGCATCTCTAATATACCACAATCTACCTTCAGATAATTATTAAACTACTTCACATATTGTTTAGGAGCCTTGTTCGGTATACTTCTATTCCTACCCTCCTGTCCTTTGTGGTATTGTTGCCACAAATTTTACTTATACATATTTGATTAGCCCTATAATACAGTATTTTTATTATTACCCTTGATTTAAACTGTTGATTATCTTTTAAGGTGATATAAAAATGAGGGGAAAATATCTCTTATATTTGCCAACATATTTACCATGTCTGTGCTCATCATTCTTTTTATTTTTTTAATCTGGTATTATTTTCCTTCCGCCTAAAGAACTTTCTTTAACATTTTTTAAAGTGCAGATCTGCCAGTAATGAAATCTCTCCATGTTTGTGTGAAAAGGTTTTTATTTTATCTTCATTTTTAAGGATGTTGTCTTTAGGATATAAAATTCTAAGTTTTAGGGGCGGGGGGCAAATCTACAACTAAAGGACACGGGGAGCACTAAAGGGAGGGAAGGGCATGCCTTTAACCCACAT
>NW_012141635.1:5563572-5608128 GCF_000956105.1 Propithecus coquereli
GCCTGAGCAAGAGCAAGACCCCGTCTCTACTAAAAATAGAAAGAAATTAATCAGACAACTAAAAATATATAGAAAAAATTAGCCGGGCATGGTGGCTCGTGCCTGTAGTCCCAGCTACTCGGGAGACTGAGGCAGGAGGATCCCTTAAGCCCAGGAGTTTAAGGTTGCTGGGAGCTAGGCTGACGCCACAGCACTCTAGTCTGGGCAACAGAGTGAGACTCTGTCCCCCAAAAAAAAAATTAGAAAATTCCTTTTGCAATTTATTTTTTCTTTCTTTTAGATAGAAAAGATAGTTATTTGTCCTGTACAATGCAATGTTTTAAAATATATATACATCATAGAATGGCTAAATTGAGCTAATTAACATGTGAATTACCTCAGAAACTTACCATATTTTTACGGTAAGAACACTTAAAATCTACTCTCAGTGATTTTCAAAATTGCAATGCATTTTTATTAACTATAGTCATCACATTGTAAAATAGATCTCTTAAACTTATTCTTCCTACCTAAGTGAAAGTTTATATCTTTTGACCCCTCGCCCCAACCTCCAGAGCCTGCTAACCACCATTCTATTCTCTACTTCTATGAGTTCAATGGTTTTAGATTCCACGTATGAAGACATAATGCCCTCTAGGTTCATCCATATCGTCACAAATGGCAGGATCTCCCTCTTTTTTTGAGGCTGAATAGAATTCCATTGTGTTCATTGTGTCTGTGTGTGTGTGCGTGTGTATGTGTGTATCTCACATATCTGTGAACTGAAATACAAGTTATTTGAAAATATGTTCACTTTTAAAATTATTTTTTCTCTTTGTATCATTCTTGATAAAGTTTATTGCTATGTTCTGAAGTTCACTGACTTCTCTTCTATAGCATCTATGCTGCTGGTAATCCCATTCAGTGAAATTTTCATTTCTGATGTAATTTTTGTCTCTAGAAATTCCATTTGGGTCTTCATTGTATCTTCCACTTTTTTCCTATCATTTTCATGTTTTCCTTTAAATAGTTTAGCATAATTTTGTAATAGCTGTTTTAACATTCTTGTCTGCTAGTTCTACCATCTCTGGCATTTCTGGTCAGTTTCTATTGTCTTTTCTTATCATTGTGGGCTATATTTTCTTCTTGACATATTTTTAAACTTTTTATTGGATGCTGGACATTGCTAATTTTTACTTTACTGGGTGCTAGATATTGTTGTGTTCCATGGATGAGTATATGGCTTTATTTTGATAGTTATGTTATTTTCAGATCAGTCAGGTCCCTTTTAGCCTTGTTTTTAACCTTTTTTAGGGTAGGTCTTGAGTAGCCTTTAACGGGATATTCCTTTAATGGATACCATTGACCTGACAATCCTTGGTTATTCTTTGCTCAGCATTGTGGTGATATACTTTACTCATGCATAGGTTGATATTCAACAAAGACCCAAAAAGACTTCCTCACAGATTTCTGGAGCTCTTATTTTGCATGGTTTCTTCCTTTCTATAATTCTGCACTGCAAATTCCAGCCATCATACCCTCCCCAAACTCTGACCACCATCTCCTCACCTCAGTAAGATTATCAGCCTCGGTTCAGGTTTCCCTGTCCTGTGCCTATTGTCTAGAAATTGTTTCCAGGCCAAAGTCATTATAGAACTTACCTCACTCATTCCCTTCTCTGAGAGATCACAGTCCTGTGCTGCCTGTTGTCTGATGTCTATAAACAGTTTTTTAACATATTTTTTACAATTTTCTAATTTACTGTAGGAGAGTAAATCCAGTCTGTGTTACTCTCTCATGGCCAGAAACACAATCCCAGGACTAGAGAGAGATGCTGAAGAAATAAATTCTGACTCTTCTCTGGTGAATAATAGCAATCAAAAGGCCCAGGAGACACAGTGTTGACACAAGATTGTAGTCTATTCAAATTTTTATCAATGACTTAGATTGAACAAGTCTATCAAATTTGACAAACATATAAAGCTAAAAATGTTAGCCACTCTTCTGAGTGGATTCAGAAAGCTTTCAGTAGCTTTCAACAGGCTGAAACTTAATGAGAATACATGTAAAATTTTTATTTAAGTTCAAAAGACCAAGGACACATGTAAAAAATAGAAACCTCTACTGTCTTATCCAATTTACACAGAAATGTCTACCATTTTATGTGACCACAAGCTTAATATAAACTGTACTGACATTGATTTAAAAAAAAAAAAAAAAGGAAAAAGGGAAGGAAATGAAAGGAGAAGAAAAGAAACTTTAGGCCAAAGATAACAATGCTTTCAGACCCCCGAGGGCAGGCAATTTGTTTTATTTCCTGATGTATCCTCCTCACAGGGCTTGAAAAATCCTAATATGCTTTTGTACAATAAGCTGTGTTCAGTTCTAGACATCACATTGTAAGTGGTACATTGACAATTCAGAATGCATCCTGAATAGGGAACCCAGCATTCTGATGGTTCTGGAAAATATGCCAGTACAGAAATAGTTGAAAGCATTTTGTGTTCAAACCAAAGAAGATAAGGCTAAGGAGGGAAATATAGACTATCTTAAAATATTTGAAGGGCTAGCAAATATTCGGTGGGGTTGTCAAAATGCTCTGTGTCTCTCCAGGATAGAAGACTAAAACTATGGGGGGAAGTTACAGGAATATAGGTTTGGGTCTAACAGTGGAATATCATCTGTCTTCGGGAATAAAGTCCCAAACACTAGACTGATTTATTCATCAGATCCACCACTTAAAATATTTTGAAGAGGTGTTTTAAGATGGCTTAGTAATTCTATTTCTCTTCAACTCTATAAATCCATGATTCCTTAGTACCAATAAAACAAAATAAACATTTTTACCTCTCTCTGGGTAGTGATGGAAAATCCTTAGAATCGTTTTACTGTCACTAACTGACCAGATCCTTGTCACTGGGTCTTCTACCACAAATAAATATTTTGGCTACTAGAAGACAATCAATCTCAAACTTTGCCACATTAGAGAATCTCTTGAAGTAGAGATGGATGAGAAGAAGAGATTGGGGAGATAAAAGGAAGCACATAAGTGCTCTGTGTTGGATGACATGGGGAGCACACAAAAAGGAGCCCCAGCTCTTTCCATGGGGGGAATAGGTCTATATCTATATTCTACTAACCAACTCACTGTTGCACTGAACATTTTGCATTAGTATGAAGTATATTATTCTGATGCCACTTTTTGACTTTTCCAATAACTGAAACATAAAAATGTGTTATCTGTGGCAAAATGCAGATAATTGTTGAAACTGAATTGGGATTGATTACATTATTGTCTCTACTTTTTTGTATATTTGATATTTTTCATGCTAAACGGTTCTTATTTAAAAGATGACTTCCAATTATATTCAGTCATGTTCAGAAATAGCATTTTATCCCTTCTCTTAATTGTGCCTTGCATGTAGAAGGAGCTCCACTAGTTCAACACCCATATTCTCATTTCCTCTATCACTCTTGGCTCCAACTTCCCCCAGACAAGTGGAGGAACTTATTTGATAGGTGGGCTTGGAATAGGAACATGGGTATGCATGACTCATCCCCTTCCCTCCCTCCTTTTGGGAGCCACCTACCCACAGAAAGCACACACCTGGTCTACCCTCCATACTGTAAGTTGTAGAGGGGCAGCCCCCATAAGGGGAGGCTAGTTCAGGCTACCTGTGCCCAAGAAGGTAAGTCGAACTCTGGGGTGGAGTATTAGAAAGTCCATTGTTGCTGCAATCCAAGCCTTGTCAACTGGTCTAGGTTTTATAAAGCTGACAGTTTTATGCCAATCTACCTGAGTTCTTTGTCTTTCTCAGAGGATTTGGAATTCTGCAAGAAAGAAGGATGCCTTACATTGGTCCCTTAAAGCCCTAAAAATTCTTACCTCATGCCTGGAAACCCTATCTACTCTTTCCCCCATGTTCACCTTTGTTGATCAGCCTTCTTGATAAGTTTTTTCTGAAGTACTCCATGAGGGGAGTTACTACTTCCTCCCCCACACTCCCACTCTCAGCACTCTGTTTGTCCCTACATCATATCATCTATAGAATTGTGTCATCATTATCTGTTTATATGTCTGTGTTGCCAACGAAATGGTGCCTTCTAGAGCAAAGATTGTCATTCATCTACATGTATCCAACACTGGCATAATGCCTGGTCCTCAGTTAGGTGTGCTGAAAGTGTTCTATAATTGAATGAATGAATGAATGAATTACTTAGTATTTTCAATGAGTAGTTATTAATTCTGAATAGTGGTTTATTTTTAAGACCTTAGTCATTTTTGCTGATAGAATCTAAAAGCTCTAATGCCTGAGACATCAATCATGTATCCCAATTGAATTTTAATCTATATTGACTTTATTAATTTGTAATTTACAGGCTCTAAAGACAATACATTAATTTACTCAGTTCCTCAATGATTACACTATGGGAACAGGAGTCAGGAATGCTGAGTTTTATTTGTGGCTCTATACTGATATACCTTTGCCTTTGAAGAAATCACTTAACCAGATTCGTGCCACAGTTCTGTATCTATAAAGTGGAGGCACTAATTTTCTTGGTAAGTATTCTCATATCCCTTGTTAACTAAAACTTTCCATATAAAACCCATGTTTTCAGTATTATATATTTAGTTATAATTGCAGGCCACAGATGAAAGTTGGAAGCTTATTGAAAAGCCATTGCATTTAATGCTAAGATATATATTTTTTTACTTTTTATTGATATAAAAGAATTTTTTAATATTGAAAGAATCAGAGTCCATAAAATTAGTCCTGTTCAATGGAGAGGTAATCATTTCCATATTTTGTCTAAATTAAGAAATAAAGACAAAAGTTGATATTATTAAATTTGGTGATACATGAGGGGGAAATATTCACATTAAAATATAATGTGTCTGTTGAACGGTTATTTCAGTAAGAATGAAAGTTTGATTCCGTATCAGAATGGAATTACATAGCTTCTTCATTTCTAGTACCTGGAAAATTTCCCATTGTCATATACCTGTCTCTATAGTTTATGCAGGGAAAGAAGGAAGAAGAACAGAAGACACTACTAAAATGGTCATCTGTAACTCAGACAACCAATAACCCACCCAATATCCATTCTTCCCTTCTTTTGTTAAATACAAAATTCCAATTTTATTCTGAGCAACAAGATTCTTGAGTTAAAAAAAAAAAAATACATTTCCAGCTTCTCTTGCAGCTAGGTGTGGCCCTGACATTAAGTTCTGGCCAATAAGATGACAGCAAAAGTTGTTGGATGTGCTCTCCAGGGAGAATCCTTAAAAGGATGACAGACAGCTATAGCACCCTGCTGCCCTTTGCCTCATCTCCTTTTCCCCTATCTGGAATACAGACATGAGGGCTGACTCTTCAGCAATCATTTTGAGACTTTGAGGATAGAAGCCAGTTCTAAGGACAGCAAAGTAGTAAAATTAAAAGGAGCCCAGGTCCCAGGTAACTCCATTGAGTTACCATATCAATCCCTGGACGTTCTCCAAGACTAACTACTTCCTCTCTGTGATGGAAAATAAACTCTTCATCTCTTTAAGCCACTGTGATCAGGTTGCTGATACTGGCTCCCAAGTGCAATTTCTAAGTGGTAGAACACACACTACCTTAAGAGAAATAAGAGAAAGACAATCCCAGACCCACATTAATTTAGAAGTCTTGTGGGGCAGGAAAAACATTGCTAGATATTTTACTGCTTTTGCTTGCCAAGTTAAAGTTTAAAATCATAGATTGAGAAATGACCAGCTACCCTTGGAAACTCTGCATGGGGTCATGGCTCCAAGGAACATAGTCAAACCAAACAGCTCTCCACTAAGCAGAAAACCAGAGAATCCATTGAGCTCTAAGCATCTGTGATCCCAAGTATATGTGGTCCAATGAGGGAGATGAGATTGGTTTCTGTGAATATTGCTACATTGCTTTCATCATTACAACTATCTGTTCACAGGTCTATTTTTCCCTATAAACTGTGGGTAGGATCCTTGAGGGCTGAGATGGTCATATTAGTCACTGTGTCCCAAAGTAGTTGGCACTCTAGAGATAAATGTTGAATGAACTAATGAATTTGTAAGCTCTGAAGTTCTCATGGGTAACTAGTAGGCTAATGGCCATTGGCTGGCTTTAAACACGTCCAGAAACCAAGAACAGACAGTTCATTCTTCCCTTTGCTGAAAAAAAGAGGTAGGTAAAATGGGAATGGGAAGGGCAAGTAATCTTTTTCCCTCCACATTCAGAGAAGGGACATTCCACATGGAAAAGATGGTACTGACTGCACTACTGGTTCATCATTTTAGCACCCCTAGGATAACAGGAATCCTTGCCTCCCCTTCTGAAGTAGGAAAACAATCCACACTTAGATCCAAAGACTATGAGAAGGAGCTGGAGGGGGAACAAGCAGTCACAAAGTGGAAGAAAGCATTTCCCCATCCGAGGGGAAAACACGGCAGCATGATAAGAAAAGAATTTTGGGAATCTTTACTACTTTGGTGAGAGATGCCTTGTGTCAAAGCACCGAATTCCACTCGGATTAGTAATAGCAAATCTAAAACCAGTTGCCAAAGTGGTTTTGGTCTTGGAATAATTTAATCAAATAAAATCTTAAAGTCCAATATGTAAAACAACAGAAATGGAACTTCCCTGGTTGAAGAGGCAAGTGAGAGATTCAATGACCACCTGTTCCCCATCCCTCCATCTCCCCCTATCCCCACATTGCCCTTGGTGGAAAGAGCACGGTTTGAAAACCACTCAGTACTATCTGCTTGCTCTGCCTATAAATGAACCCACAAGCTAAGGAAATATCCATTCTTTTACTCATTTCCCAGCAGGAGAATAACAGATTAGCCCCAAACAGAAAGCCTCAGACTTCAACCCAAGCCTAGAGTCCAAAGTGCCTCCCCTTTCCCTGACAACTGTTTCACCTGTCTGCTGTTGCTCAGAATGAAGCAAGACATTAAATTATTCTTTTGACATTTGCCTGAATGCGTTCCTTTCACTTGGCAGTATACTGTAGTTTAAGAGAAGTGATTTGTTATATGAATTATGCAAAAAACTTTAGCATGACTGACTAACACCTTTCCTTGCATATGCCTTTGATAACCTCCCAAAACAGTCTTTGGCCATCAGAAAGACCAGGAAAGAGTCCAATTAGCTACCTTAGTCCATCCTTCTTGATCAAACAACATTTCTGGTGTTGCACATTATTTCAGTTGCTCAGATTTAGTGCCATCCTATCTGGACACCAGATGTTTTATTTGAAAATAGTTGCTAGAATACAAATGAAATGAAAACTAATCAGGTTGTTATAAATTCAAATAAGGTAGATTGTTTCTTTGAGAAAATCTGTGGTGACTGAGTAAGCAAAGAAGTATTTTCATTAAATGAAACTTGGGCATCACACTTAGCACCGCGTAATCTTCCCACATAGCTCTGGGCACTCCATAAATATTAAACAGTAAGAGTAAAACCACCATGGCCATGACCTGAAACACCCCTGGATTCTCCTGGCTTCTCATGAACACTAACTGTCTAATCTGTCTAACGGTATGATGTTTATAAGGGGAAAACTTGTAAACTGATAGCCTAATTCTGCACTTAACCAGAAAAAAGAAGCATAGTTCTTGTCAAGCTAGTTTAAAAATTCAAGTATTTAACTTCCAGATGCTGATAATAAATGTAGTCGTTTCTCCTGTGCTCAGGTATCTGCTGGGAACAACTTAGGCTCAGGATGCTGTTTTCAAAGTTCAACCACAAGCACAGAACGTTCTGAGTACTTCAAATTTACTTATTATTAGTTTGCTAGGGCTCTCATAACAAAGTACCATAGGCTGGGGGGCTTAAACAACATAAATTATTTTCTCACAATTCTGGAGGCTAGAAGCCTGAGATTGAAGTGTCAGCAGGATTTATTTCTTCTAACATCTCTCTCTTAGCTTGAAGATGGCCATCTTCTTCTTGTGTCTTTACAAGTCTTCCATCCATGTGTGTCTATGTCTTTACCTCCCTTTCCTATAAGGACATCAGTTATATTAGATTAGGGCCTACTGATGATCTCATTTTACCTTAATCACCTCTTTAAAGGCCCGATCTCTGCATAAGTCACATTTAGGAGTTAGGAATTCAACATGTGGATTTGGAGGAGATGCAGTTTGACCCATAACACTTATAATAACTAAAGGGGCCTTCATGTGCACTTATTACCTAATCCATCATTTTATAGTTGAGGAAATTGAATCCAAAGAGATGAAGTTTCATGCCCATGAAGATATTTAAGGTAGGAACAGATTGAGGTAGAGACAAAACTAGGACCAGAACAAAAGTTTCTTGGGCTTCCAGTCTACTGCCCTTTCTTGAAAATTTAGAGAGAAAAAAATGGTTCCATGAAAACTTTATTTTATGTCCAGTGGAATTGTGGTGTAAATGCATTGCAGTAGTTCCTGGATCATTGTTGATATATGGATGGGCACAGTGACATTCACATTGGAGCTGGCCACTTCCTCTTAGTCTCAGATATAATTACACTGACTTTTGGCTTCAGATTTGCAAGCAAAGCTATGTGACTTCACTTGCCTATTAAGAGATATATGCATTTCAGGTGCCCTCAAGGCAATCCTCTGGAAGTGGGAAGAAAAATATCAGAATTTCTATGTTACCTTCTTTGTCCTAAAGAAACAAATTACTTGAGATGCATGAAATGTATGGATTGACACTGGTCAGGGGTCATGTGGCACTGAGGGAAGAATGGGTGTTCCCTGAGAGGCACTTTGAAGTGTTGTCATCAATTATAATATATAGCAGGTGCCTGGTTAAATGAATTTATGGTTTATATCATCTAGATTGAACTAAATTACCCCTCATGAAATGGACAAATGGCTTGAAAGGATTCTTTCTAAGAAACTGCAGATTGAAAATAGCATAAATAATGAAAGCACAAGCAAATAAGAAAATGGCTGAGCTGAATACTTTTATTTCCAGCATAAGCTCATCATGTGACACAAGATGAGGTAAAAGCAATGATGACCTAATTATATCTGACATGTCAAATCTCATTCTTCTCATGTTTTTTTCTTTTTAAAGGGGAAAAACATCCCACAGGATTTTATGTGATTGATAGGAAAAAACTTATTTTTGAAGTAGTGCGTATTATATCTTTATCTTATCCTTTATACATTTACTTATGGTTATCTCATTTTTTATGCATTTACTTGTGGTTACATGTCCATCATGTACAGCATATGTATATTGGATGCTATAAGGTACCAAGCACATTTTACAGTGTTCATCAGTACATGTGTAAGTAAACATACACATGAAGTTTTGCTCTTACTATTTTTTGTTGACATACATCTAAAGAGTTTAGCAGCCACTGGCCACAGTATTCCAAGCAGTGAAAGGACAGGACAGGTGTCTTCCTGCAGGGAGCTGCCCTTTCTTCTAGAGATTTCTGTACACAGGAGTATATTTGTATTGTGGGCTATTGTTTTTAAGTTTTTTATTATTTCAAAATATTAAGGGGGTACAAATGTTTTCGTTACATAGATACCTTTTATAATGCTTAAGTCAGGGCTTTTAGTGTGCCTATCACCCAAATAGTGTTTTTAACTTTTTGTTGACATTTAATATATATATAAAAGTTGCACAAATCACAATGACTTTCTTCTAAGTGAATGCATCCATGTGTCCAATACCCAGATCAAAAAGTATAATAATTCCAGAATGCCAGGGGCCTTCTCTCATGGCCCCTGCCAGTCAGTAGCCCAGTCAAGGATAATAACTGTTTCTTATATTATAGATTAGTTGTGCCTCTTTTTGAACTTTATATCAATGGACTCATTCTCCCTATCTTTTTCTTATTGATTTGTAGGAGTTCTTTATGTATTCTGGATGCAAGTCCTCTGTATTAAAAATATTTATGGATTCATATGTATTGAAAAATACTCTCTTCCACTCTGTGGCTTGGCTTGCCTTTTTACACTCTTAGTAGTGTCTTTTGATGAATAGAAGTTCTTAATTTTAATATAGTCCAATTTATCAAAAATTATTGTTTTGAAAGAAAATAACTGCAGCCAAGAATTTTATTTCCTGCCAGACTAAGCATCATAAATGAAGGAGAAATAAAGTCTTTCCCAGACAAGCAAATACTGAGAGAATTTGTCACCACTAGACCAGCGCTACAGGAAATACTCAAAAGATTCTTAAACATGGAATTGAAGAGACAATATTCACCACCACAAAAACACACACAAAAATATAAAACTCACAGTTTTATAAAAACAATCACACAAAGGAGAAAGGAAAAGGAATTAAATGACAATATGACAGAAATTTAACAAACCACAAAGACAAAAAGACAGAGAAAAAGAAAGAAATTATATTAATAAAACAACTAGAAATCTAGAAATCAACTAACAATATGACGAGAACAAAGCCTCACATACCAATATTAACCTTGAACGTAATGAATTAAATGCTCCACTTGAAAGGTAGATTGGTAGACTAGATTTTAAAAATATGATCCATCCATATGCTCCTTACAAGAAACTCACCTTATCCATAAAGATACATATAGACTGAAAGTAAAGGGATGGAAAAAAATTTCCACACAAATGGAAACCAAAAGAGAGCAGGAGTAGCTACACTTACATCAGATAAGACAGACTTTAAATAAAAAATAGTAAAAAAAAATAGAGAATTTTATAGAGAAGGTCATTATACAATGATAAAGGGATCAATCCTTCAAGAAGATATGATGATTCTAAATACATAGGTGCCCAATATCAGAGCACCCAGATTCACAAAATAAATATCAGTAGACCTAAAGAAAGAGATAGACAGCAACATGATAATAGTGTGGGGGGGGGGGGTCAATACCCCACTCACAGCACTAGACAGATCATCAAGACAGAAAATCAACAAAGAAACATTGGACTTAAATTGGACTTTAGTTCTCTGCTAAAAGTTTCCATTAATCTATATTTCTTTCTTTTTTCTATTTTCTTGAGTATAATAATTCCAGTTGGTTGAAAGCTCATACTTTTCGACTACAATACTAGATGACCTGTGAGCCTGTTTCTACTCTCTGACTTTTCTCTTGGAGTTTGGTTATATGATGATGTTTCTTGTCATAACTAATAATTTTTGTTTGAATGACAGGCATGTTGATTCCAGATGATGTTATATTTTGCCAGAGAAAGTTCATAATTTCCTCTTCTAGGTATCATAGATGCAGGGGGAAGACAATCCCATTTATGCAATTGGAAGTGAGCTGAGTCAAGGCTCTATTGCAGTTTTGTTAAAACTTAGTCTAGCTCTAATTAAACACTGTATCTAAAGCAAAACACTAATAACTGAGAATCTGATGAGTCTTTGCTTGCCCAGAATGAAGAGATGTGAAAAAGCCCCTTCCGTTTTTAAACTTAGCTTTGTTAACTTCACAGGTATCTTCAGAATTTGGCAAATATCTTGAGGAGAAAATAAACCATGTATTTGGGGCTTCTCAAGTGTTTAATTTTTGTCATTCTAGCCTTGTACAACTACGAAAACTCTACTGATTTCTTTGACAGAAACCCTCTGCCTCAGCCGAACAAAATGTTCAGCCATGGACAGAACGAAATCCTTCAAAAAAAAAAAAAACAGAGAGAGAGAGAGATAACATGAAGGTGATTAGCTTATCTCTAAGAGGTTTTCTCCTTTCCAGAATTTTAGTCCTTATATTCCTCCTTGCTTCTCCATTTCTTTTCTTTTTTTTTTTTTAAATTTCAGAATATTACAAGGGTACAAATGTTTTGGTTACACAAATTGCTTGTGTACCATTTGAATCAAAGTTATAAGTGTGCCTATACCAGATAGTGTGCATTGTACCCATTAGGTGTGAATTTACTGATTCCCTCCTCCCACTCCCACCTGCTGGATTTCTGATGAATTTTATTTCCACACGTGCACATAAGCACTGATCTATTAGTTGCAATTTAATGGTGAGTACATGTGGTGTTTGTTTTTCCATTATTGTGATACTTCACTTAGACGAGTGGTCTCCAATTCCATCCAGATTAATACAAGAAGTATTAGTTCACCATTTGATTTTATGGCTGAGTAGTACTCCATGGTATACATATACCACATTTTACTAATCCACTCATATATTGATGAACACTTGGGTTGTTTCTATGCCTTTGCAATTGTGAATTGTGCTGCTTTAAACATTTTGAGTGCAGGTGTCTTTTTTATAGAATGTCTTTTTTTCCTTTGGGTAAAGAAACAGTAGAGGGATTGCTGGATCAAATGGTAGTTCTACTTTTAGTTCTCTGAGGTATCTCCATACTACTTTTCACAGAGGATGTACTAATTTGCAGTTCCGCCAGTAGTGTATGAGTGTTCCTATCTCTCCACATCCATGCCAACATTTGTTGTTTGGGGACATTTTGATAAAAGCCATTCTCACTGGAGTTAACTGATATCTCTTTGTGGTTTTGATTTGCATTTACCTGATAATTAAAGATGTTGAGCATTTTTTCATATGTTTATTGTCCATTAGTCTATCTTCTTTTGAAAAGTTTCTGTTCAGGTCTTTTGCCCACTTTTTCTTTTTTTTTTTTTTTTGAGACAGAGTCTCACTCTTTTGCCTGGGATAGAGTAAGTGCCATGGCGTCAGCCTAGGTCACAGCAACCTCACACTCCTGGGCTCAAGCGATCCTTCTGCCTCAGCCTCCCAAGTAGCTGGGACTACAGACATGCGTCAACATGCCCGGCTAATTTTTCTATATATTTTTAGTTGTCCGATTAATTTCTTCGTATTTTTAGTAGAGACGGGGTCTCGCTCTTCCTCAGGCTGGTCTCGAACTCCTGAGCTCAAGCAATCCTCCCGCCTCGGCCTCCCAGAGTGCTAGGATTACAGGCGTGAGCCACTGTGCCTGGCCTTTTGCCCACTTTTTGATGGGATTGTTTGATTTTTTTCTTGCTAATTTCCTTGAGTTCTTGATAGATTCTAATTATCAGCCCTTTATTGGATGTATAGCATGCAAATATTTTCTCTCATTCTGTAGGTTGTCTATCACTCTAATGATTGTTTCCTTGGCTGTGCAGAAGGTTTTTAATTTGATCAGGTCCCACTTATTTAATTTTGTTGTTGCTGTGATTGTTTCTGGTGTCCTTTCAGAAATTCTCTGCCTAGGCCAATATCTCTAAGAGTTTTTCTAACATTTTCTTCTAGAATTCTTGCAGTTTCATACCTTAGGTTTAAGTCTGTTATCCATCATGAGTTGATTTTTGTGAGTGGTGAGAGATACAGATCCTGTTTCAGTCTTCTACATGTGGCTATCCAATTTACCCAGAATCATTTATTGAATAGGGATTCTTTTCCCCAGTGTATGTTTTTGTCCGCTTTGTCAAATATCAGATGATAATATGAGGATGGTTTTATATTTGGGGGATGGACACACTTATAACTTTTACTCAAACAGTACAAAAGCAATTCATGCAACCAAAATTTTTTTACCCCTGTAATATTCTGAAATAAAAGAAAAAAATCCATCACTATTGAATGGGCTTCATCCCAGAGATGCAGGGATGGTTCCACATACAAGAATCTATAAATTTAATTCACCACATAAATAGAAGTAAAAAAAAAAGACCATATGATTCTCTCAACAGACACAGAAAAATCATTTGACAAAATTCGGCACTCTTTTATGATAAGAACACTTAACAAAATAGGCAGAGATGGGACTTACCTGAAAACGATAAAAGCCATATATGACAAACCCACAGCCAACGTTATACTGAAGGGAGAAAAATTGAAAGCATTCCTGCTTAGAAATGCAACCAGACAAGGTTGTCCACTATCATCACTTCTATTCAACATAGTGCTGGAGGTCCTAGCCAGAGCAATCAGGCAAGAGAAGGAAATCAGACAAGAGAAGGAAATCAAGAGTATCCAAATGGGGATGGAAGAGGTGAAACTATTGCTCTTTCTGACAATATGATCTTATATCTAGAAAACCCCAAAGATTCTGCCAAGAGACTGCTAGAGTTGATAAATACATTCAGCAAAGTCTCAGGTTACAAAATCAATGTACACAAATCAGTAGCATTCATATATGCCAACAGCAGTCAATCTGAGAACCAAATCCAAGACTCAATAACTTTCACAATTCCAACAAAGAAAATAAAATACCTAGGAATATATTTAACTGAGGAGGTGAAAGACCTCTATAGGGAGAACTATGAAACACTGAGGAAGGAAATAGCAGAGGATGTAAACAGACGGAAAAACATGCCACGCTCATGGATCAACAGAATCAACATTGTTAAAATGTCTATACTACCCAAGTGATCTACAGATTCAATGCAATCCCTATTAAAATACCAACATCGTTTTTCACAGATCTAGAAAAAATAATTCTACACTTCATAGGGAACCAGAGAAGACCCCATTTAGCCAAAGCAACCTTAAACAAAAAGAACAAATTGGGAGGCATCAATTTACCAGAATTTAAGCTATACTACAAAGCTATAGTAACCAAAACAGCATGGTGCTGGCACAAGAACAGAGACCTAAACCAATGGATCAGAACAGAGAATTCATTTTCTTTTTAAACATATGAATTCGTAGGTCAGTGAGTGTGTGTGCATGTGTTTTATCTATCTTTTCTGGATGTTTTTGGCATGAATGTGAGTATGACACAAACTATTCCTTTTACCCTGTAGCATAAATCCTGTCTGTTTGGGAAGTAAAATAAACAGCAGTCTTAATTACTTGCTGCTTGGAAAAGGTTTCGAATCCCTAAATTCTTTCTAAAGTGTTTTTTTTCTTCTTCTTCTTCTTTGATTGTTTTATGGATGAAGAATTACATTAGGGCCAATATTTATTTTTTAAATCCTGCTGTTTAAAGTCCAAGGGCAATGTGAAATAACAAAGTTAAATGGTCCTTTTGTAGTTTGAAATCTAGCCAGTCATAGGGTAATTAAAAAAAGCAAGCAGTTACATGAACACAAAGCAAGCTGGCAACAAACGTGCAGAATATGGTGACTTGTGTAATGTTCTCTTCTCACTATCAAATTGAAACCCTCTGTTGCATTAACTAAATGCCAAATGGAGTGGTTAAGAATGACATGGGCTTCTTAAATATACTATACACATCATTTGCCAACTTTTTCTATAGCAAGAGTAAGTTATTCATAAAAAAACTACTTTTCATTATATATTTATTCTGATCTGAATTTAAATAGGATATGAAAATTACATAGGATAAAATACCTATTCATATGAATATATATCTCTCTGAGGATGCTATTTTGGAATTATTATTTATCATATTTTATGGGGAAAATAATTCTTTCCTTTAATTATTTAAAGATATCCAATGAATCTTAGGATATTGTATTGAATTCTTCATAAAGAAATTCTGCCATTTTATTTGATTTTTACTTATTATCAATGATAATGTTAATAACTTTAATATTATAATGTCTAAATATTGTTAAATTCTGAATAATCTTTCATAAGACCCAGTGCTTTCTGCTTTCTTCTTTCTGCCCCATCTCATTAAATCATCACAGCAACTATATGAGTACTTATTCTTGACCTAATTTTACTGATGAGGAAACTAAATTTAGTCTGATACCTAGGTCTGTTTGATTCCAGAGCTAATACTCTTAACCACAACAGTATGTTGTCTCTAAGAATAAATGAAAGGTGATGCATTGATTTCCAATTTGATAGATACCTATTTCTTGCTCCTTTTCAAATTGCACTAGATGGACAGACAGGTAAAGAGAGAAAAGTGCAAGTCAAATTTATCAATTCTAACACTTGTCTAAGGCTCAAATAAATGTTGATCAAAGAGTAAATGTTACAGCTAAGATAAATTTCTGGTTTCATCTGAAGATCACAATTTTCCGTGTCATCTCTGTTCAATAGGAACTTAAAAGCCTAACCTTGTGAATTCTCATCCCTGCTCTTTCTGTGGAGATAGCTCTGCTGTCCCTACTTTCTTGCTGCTTCTTCAGTGCCTCATGGCCTAATCTGATCCTTTACTGTCCAATGACCTAAATGCTACTGAAAGAAGCTGTGTAATCCAATCAGTTGGCAATACTAGCTCTATTGAGCTGCATTTAGTGATTGATTACTTTTTGATAAAATCATAACTCATTATGTAATTACCTTGACCCATCCTAGCTTCCTTTTTCCCTCCACCTATGCTTTTAATTATTATTACCATCATTGTTGCTGCTCTTGCTGCTACTGCAGTTGTTATTATTATTGTCCATGTGTCTTAATTAATGCTTTCATTTTATACCATTTAGCCAGACAAGTCTACCTTACTGATATTTCCCCACCATATGCCACTTTCTCGTTAATCTTAATAGAGATATCAAAGACTCCAATCTCATTATAAATTAATTCTACTTCCTCTAGGATACTTAAAAGTTTAGGTCTCTATAAAAGCATCTGCTACAAATTTACTTTTTTTTCCATTCTGTAGTTTTTACATCATTTTTAAATCAAAACAATAAGAATAAAGGTATATCTTAGATCATAATCCGCATGCCTATATTATTTGCATGATAGCCAGTCTTAATTTTTGTGGTCTTATTTTCAGTTCATTATTTAAAATAACTCTTTTCTCTTCCCTCAGATTGAATGACTTATAGTTAGAAGTATTTTTAATGGTTTTAGAAGCTTCCTTAGACAAACTCTAAAAATTATAGTCCAGTTTTTGGAAGTAACACTTCTCACTATAGCCCTTCTGAACACTGGAAGGTAATACTCTAGGAAATAGGGATCAGTGTAGCCAGGCAACGATTTCTAAATCATCACATGGTCAAGCAGTAAGGTGAATATAAAAAATGCAGGCAGAGAACCCCTCTGAAGGGGATCTCTTAATATTAGCATTACAAAAATGTCTCCAGCTCCCCAATCTTAAATACATAATTTGTGAATAACATTATGGGTTTGCAGCTGGCAGTGAAATATGATATATTGTTAATGCTTTTTGCAAATGTTCGAGTGGATATCTATGAAGACTCTATTGTCTCTGATGGCTTTCATATAGCACAGTCCAAAAACACTTCAATCTCCTGCTAAACTAGATATTTTACTGTTCTTCAGATCATTAGAATTTTTATTACATCTACATAAGAAAAGCCATTATTAGGATCAATTCATGACTACAGAGTTTGCAATTTTAGGATTTGCTCTATGAATTTGGCTTGTACTCTCTGGAATATAAGCTTTCATTTTGGGGAGAAAAAAGATAAGTTAACTTTTTTAGCTCTGTTGGATAGGAAGACAGCCTTGATAATATTTAAATACTGTGCCAGAAAGCCAAGCATATCAGGTTCCAATTAACATTCTCAATCCAAACTCATCTCAATTTTTCTCAGGTTGAAGGAGATTGGGCTATACTGAAGGGTTGTACTTATAAAATGATTATGAAATTTTCTCCTGTCATTCAGTTTTGTGTGATATCTCTGGGCAATTTCTGATGTTGCTACTGTGGCAACAGCATATTTAGTGCTTGTCACAGACAGAAACACTCTGAAATTGTGAGGGAGGAGCCCTGATTTATAATGTGCTACAAATTGCTCTCAGCACTAGAATATAAATTCAAATATGATAGTTGATACCAATCTGCAATGTATTTTGGAGTAATCCCAATTGCTTATGAAAATCCCTTGATGGTTTGGGGATACATTTTGTCTACCAAACAGTCACTCTGACTGCATTGAGAATTCAGACACAATTTTTAAAATGCAAAAGGGATTTCAGGGTAAATTAGATTTTTTAAACTCCAAGTGTTCCAAATAGAAGCATCTTTGCTTTAAGCACCAAGACCCTGTCAGACTCTGCAGATAGGATGTCTCTGAGAAAAATTCCATTCCTGGAAAATATGACTGGGAATGTAAATTGAGCACAACTTTAAACAATCTGTACATGTTAGGCATTTTCCTATATGAAGAGAGAGTTGTGCATATTTCATCATTTCCTTTCATGTCTTTATTGCAAGAACACCTCACATGTGCTAACACACACACACATATGCACACAGAGCAGTAAATTCATTGGCAACTGTTTCTACAATAGCCTAAAGAGTTCCAGAGTGGAAAAAAGTGTGCAATGTGGCTCTTGAGCCAATAGCATTATAACATATTCTGATTGTTTGTTTAGAATCCAACACATTCATAACATATTTCTTGCTTAGAATTTGAGAATAAATTCATCATAAACAAATCTCAAGTTCATGTGCCTGTATCTAACTTGAGGGGAATAGAGCAGATAGGCACAGCTAGCTAGATTAATCAGTACACTGTCACCAGCAGTGAGAAGGAACATTTCCAATGGGCTTGCCCTGAGCTGTTGTTACCTGGACAGGACGGCCAGCAAGAAGTCATGAACAGTTGGACAACAAGAAGGTAGACTTTCCTGTGGCAATGAACATGGTCCTTGCCCATTGAAAGACCTAGAGAATTTCTCAACACCAATCTCTAGATCAGAGATAGGTCGGGACAGGATGATTTTCTGTTTTTTATCATGTTATAGTTGAGAAAGAGGTCAGTAGACATTTTTCATGTAAGTTAAAGCTTTGCATTAGTTTGCTAGGGCTGCCACAAGAAAGTACCACAGACTGGGTAGCAAAGAACAACAGAAATTTATTTTTTCACAATTCTGGAAGCTGGAAGCCCCAGATCAGAGTGTCAGCAGGGCTGGTTCCTTCCAAGGCCTCTCTCCTTGGCTTTCAGATGGCTATCTTCCTCTCCAGGTCTTTCTGTGATCTTCCCTCTGTGTGCAACTGTGCCTTTATCTCCTCATCTGATAAGGACACCAGTCATATAGAGTTAGGGCTATCTTCATTTTAACTGAACCACATCTTGAAAACCCTATCTCTAAATATAGTCCCACACTGAGGTACTGGGAGATAGGACTTCAACATATAAATTTGGGGGAGGACACATATCAGCCCATAATAAGCCTAGAGGTTGATATTAATTATGTTTCATCTCTATTGAATTTTATGTTTCCTTATGCTTTTGTGATATTGCCAAAAGCATTTTGACACATTGAGTACTCCCTACTTCATACGATAAGAATATGTTAAAGAAATCAATGGAGGATTTGATACTTCTTGGTCCTAAAATGGGCCTGCTAGTTTCACTTCTACAGTTATCAGCCACCCAGCACTATAAGTTTCAGATAACTGTATTATGGTTCAAATTTGGCCATGGGACTTGCTTTGGCCAATAAAATGCAAATGGAAGTGAGATGTGCCACTTCTAAGTAGAAGCACTATGAGCCATTGCATGCTCTATCATGTTCTCCTTTCCTTTGGCCATGAGCACTAAATTTTCCCAGATACGGCACATAACATAAGCAAAATGCTGTGAGCCACCATGATCTTGGAGTAGTTCCCACAATATGATTTAGCTGAAGCTGGATGATACATTCTACATTTCTTATCCCTGCTCCTGAACCTCCTGCTTATTTGTATTGTTGAACAGTTCATCAGTTACTAGAAACCCCAGTAGCATGTCCCATATAGATCCTTCTGTCTACTCTGGGAAGTGTCATAAGTTGTCCTTACCCACACAAAACTCTAATTCCTTTTCCCCTAATCAGAAATCACAAAAGGCCATTTGACCAAACTGACACATAAGAAGGTATGTGGAAACCTCTGCTGACCAAGGTGATGTATAACTTTGCTATGTAAATCTCTGATTTAAACAGAGATATATTAATTTAGGGGGAAAAAAAAGACTCTCTAATAATGGAATTTCAAAAAAGTCGTCTGGCAAACAGTAAGGACATTCCAATGTCTCCAACATTGCTTTATGCACTTGCCCAATACCCTTTTCTAGAAAAAATTTTCGACATAAATCTTAGTGATTATATTTGAGCTACAATTTGAACTATATACACCTATAATTTCTTACTATACGCAGACACTGTGCAAGGCTCTTCACATGCATTATTTCATGTAATCTCTTCAATCATTCTATACAACAGGTACAACTTTTTATTCCCATATTACAGATAAGTAAATTACTCTATGGTTCAAAAATGCTATGTAACAGTGACACCAATACACCTTTTTTTCTCAGAACCTCAGGGAAAACAAAGCATTATTGAAGATTTTTAAGATTTTTCTTCCTTTTTACTTTATGATCTATACTTTAATTTTTGATGGTATTTATGATAAAGGGAGTAAAGGCAGAATGTCTCAGTAAATTGAAAAATCCAAGGTTGATCTATCTGCCTTGCTTCAAACACTTAGAAATAATAAATGAGAAAGAAAACATAACCAAAAAGAAAAAATGAAAAAGAGAAAGATGTATCAAAATTCAGAAGGAAATCAAAAATCCCTGTAGATCAAAAAAGAAACAGAAACCCAGAGCAATAATGGAAAGGAGGGTGTAGGCACTAAAACCACAGCCTATCAGATTCTGGTGGTGGTCGCAAAGCTTGTTCCTGCGAGGTGATAGGAACTAAAATGTTCCATGCCAGACCTATATCTAGAGCTAAGTTTATTGCTTAAAGCCAGAAGCTGAAGGTGGCTTCCAAAAGAAAAATATCATACACTTATAAAACCTTGTTCTTAACTAGGATGCAGGGGTCTGAGTGGAAGCAACAGTATAACTTCTAGGTAGGAAGAAGGGAGCACAAAGGAAGAGAGCAAAGAAAAAAAAAAACAATCTCCCCACTTAAGATGAGCTCACAAACCCAAATTTGAAAGCACAAAGAAAACTAATCCTCTGATTCCATACAAAGCATAGAATTATTTTTTCTAGATCTGTAAAGAATGATGATGGTACTTTGATAGGGATTGCATTAATTCTGTAGATCACTTTAGGTAGTATGGACATTTTAACGATGTTGATTCTACCAGAGAAGACCTCGTATAGCCAAAGCAATCTTAAGTAAAAAGAACAAACTGGGAGGCATCATTCTACCAGACTTCAAGCTGCACTACAAGGCTATGGTAACTAAAACAGCATGGTACTGGCACAAGAACAGAGACATAGACCTTTGGAGCAAGACTGAGAATCCAGAGATGAAACCATCTGCATATGGTAATATAATCTTTGACAAAGCAGACAAAAATATACGCTGGGGAAAAGAATCTCTTTTCAATAAGTGGTGCTGGGAAAACTGGATAGCTACATGTAGAAGAATGAAACTGAATCCCCACCTCTCACCTCTCACAAAAATCAATTCAAGATGGATAACAGACTTAAACCTAAGGCATGAAACCTTAAGAATTCTAGAAGAAGATGTTTGGAAGACCCTTTCAGACATCGGCCTAGGCAAAGAATTTTTGAAGAAGACCCCCAAAGGCAATCACAGCAACAACAAAAATAAATAAATGGGATCTGATCAAATTAAAAAGCTTTTGCACAGCCAAGAAAACTATCATTAGAGCAAATAGACAGCCTACAGAATGGGAGAAAATATTTGCTCTCTACACATCCGATAAAGGGCTTATAACTAGAATCTATCTAGAACTTAAAAAAATCAACAGGAAAAAATCAAACAACCCCATCAACAAATGGGCAAAGGAAGTGAACAGAAACTTTCCAAAAGAAGACAGAATAATGGCCAGCAAACATATAAAAAAAATGCTCAACATCTCTAATCATTAGAGAAATGCAAATCAAAACCACAATGAGAAATCACCTAACCCCAGTAAGATTGGCCTCTATCAAAAAAATCCCAAAACAACAAATGCTGGTGAGGATGTGGAGAGTCAGGAACACTCTTACACTGCTGGTGGGACTGCAAATTAGTGAAACCTCCGTGGAAAAGAATTTGGAGATACCTCAAAGAGCTAAAAATAGAAATAGCATTCTATCCAGCAATAACGTTATTAGGCATCTACCCAAAAGAGCAAAAGACATTCTATAATAAAGACATCTGCACACAAATGTTTATGGCAGCACAATTCACTATTGCAAGGATGTGGAAACAACCCAAGTGCCCACCAATTCATGAGTGGATTATTAAAATTTGGTATATGTATACAATGGAATATTACTCAATTATAAGAAACGTCAGTGATCTAGCATCTCTTATATTTTCCTGGATTGAACTTTAGCCCAGTATCCAAAGTGAGGTATCACAAGATCGGAACAATAAGCTCCACATGTACTCCCCATCAAATTGGTACTAACTGATCAACACTATGGTGCTCACATAGTAGCAATATTCTCCAGGGATTAGGGGGCAGAGGGAGGTAAACTCACAACTAACGGACTCAGTGAGCATTGTAGAGGGGAAGGGCATGCCCCTAATCCTCGCTTGGGTGAGGCAAAGTCATAAAATGCAACCAAAACATTTATACCCTCATACTATCCTAAAATAAAAAAAAAGAAGAAAGAGAGAAAAGAAAACTAATCCTAACTAAGGAAGCCAAAAATAAATAAATAAATTAGTAAGCTAGCTCATCCCAAATGAAATCGATGTTACAAAACCGTCTAACAAAGACTTTAAAATATGTTTGGTTAGGATGGTCAAAAAGATAAATGAAGCAACGGTATCTACAAAAATATAACAATAGATAATGAAATAAAGTTTCAGAAATGAAAGAAGGTGCTTATGAAAAATAATTAATTAGGAATCTTGGAATTGAAAAAATACATCAGAGCAATAGAAAAAAAAATTAAGGGGCTAAATTCTATACTGGACTTAAGAGAATATGTATCCAATAGGAGTTCCAGCAAAAGAGAATTGAAGAAATAATGGTTGAGAATGTCCCAGAGTTGAAGAAAGACACCAGTCCTTAGATTAAATGTGTACTTTAAGTTCTGAGCAGGATAAAGAGGAATAAATCCATACCCAGTTTAAAAAAAAAAAATCTAAAAGCTGCCAAAAATGACAGATGACCTACAAAATAATGACAATTAAGCTGGCAGCAAAACTTTCATTAGCAATAATAGAAGCCAAAAGACAATGGAATAATATTTTCAACATAAATATCAGATTTTATGCACAGCTAAACATTTCATTAAGAGTGAGGGAAAAATAAAGGCTTTTTTACACATATGAAAATAAGAGTTTGCCACTCACAGGTGCTAATTAAAATAATTATTAAAAAATATCTTTCAGCATGAAAGAAATTGAAGCCAGGAAGAAGATGGATGTGGATGACTTGCACAGCTCAAGAATATCCAATGCCCCCCTCCATGGGACAATTACATTTTCCTGTCCCTCTTACAGTCATGCTTGGCCATGTGACTTGCTTCGGCCAAGGAAATGTGATCAAACAGTGATGTATAACTCTCTTGCATGGAAGCTTTAGGAGCCAGCACACCCTCACCCCTGTGCCTTCCCCTTCTGCCCCAGCAGATGGGGACTGCTCCTGCAGAATGCGGGAGGTGAACCCCAGCCAACCTGGAGTGTAAACGAAATAAAACTTAGTTGTTTAAACCACTGCTTTTAAAGTTGTTACTACAGTAGTATGACTATGAAGATTGATTACAAAAAACTTGGAGAGATTACAAAAATTGATAAAATATGCCAGGAAATTAATTAAAAATCAATTAGAAAAATACTAATTTTTTAAGGAACTTCCAAATCTCTGGGCAACATGGAATATGTTCAAAAGAGAGCTTAAAAATATTCTGGCAGTCGTAGAAATACTTAGCTTAAGCTTTGTTTAAAAATGTATCGATAAGTGTGTATGTTTAAAATTTAAGATATTCACCAGAAGAATAGAGAAGCAACCTAAAGCTTTGAAATCACAGGGTAGAGAAAGGGGATATTGAAAACTCACCCAATTCATATGAAATTAGGACAAAATGAGAAGAGCTTAAAAAGAAGAAACAAAGAAAAATTATGATAAACAGAAATTATAAAAGAATATGGTATTAACAGGTCCAAAAATAAAAAGTCACAATAAAATGAAAGGAGTAAAGTCACAGATTAAAAGATCAATCACATTTGATCAAACTAAATCTAACCAGATTGGATTTTTTACAATCCACCTATTTGCCACTTTATAAAAAACATTCCTAACTCAAATCACACAAAAAGATATGGAAATGGACACCAGACGAAATACTAATTGTTATGAATTAAATTGTGTTCTCCCCAAAATTCATATGTTGAAGTACCACCCCTAGGACTTCAGAATGTAACCTATTTGGAAATGGGGTCTTTAAAGAGGTAATTAAGTTAAAATGAGGTAATTATGGTGAGCCTTAATTTAAGATGACTGATGTCCTTATAAAAAGAGGAAATTAGGACACAGACAAACACAAAGGGACCATGTGAAGACACCGGGAGAAGATGGACATCTGAAAGCCAAGGAGGGAGGCCTCAGGAGAAACCAACCCTGACCATTCAGACTTCCAGCCTCCAGAACTGTGAGAAAATAAATTTCTGTTGTCTAAGCCCATGGTCCCCAACCCCAGGGCCATAGCCTGGTACCGGTCCCGTGGCCTGTTAAGAACCGGGCCGCACATCACCAGCTGAGCTCGGAGTCCTCCACCCCACCTCCCCAGGTCTGTGGAAAAATTGTCTTCTATGAAACTGGTCCCTGGCGCCAAAAAGGTTGGGGGACCACTGGTCTAAGCCACCCATTCTGTGGCACTTTGTTATGGCATTCCTAGCAAACTAATACACTTACCAAAAGAAAGCTAGTGGAAATATTAATATCAGACCAAACAGAATTAAAGTCAAAAAGCATTAATAGCATTAAAGTGGAACATCAACCATGAAAGAGCACCAGTCCAACACAGACATAAAGCCATTCCCTCTTGAAGCCGCTCCAGTCAAGCTCTAGTTCCTACCACCCTCAAAAAATTACTCTTGTCATGTCACAGAAAACCTTCACGCTATCAAAAACTACTGGGCAGTTTTCAATCTTCACCCAACACAACTTTTTGCAGCACTGGGTGGAGTTTACAGTGTCCTCCTCCTAGAAGGCCTTTCTTCAATTTCCTCCCCAACACAGTACTCTTGGCTGCTTCTCCCCCTCGCTGGAAGCTCCTTCTTTCCCCAGCCCTAAACACTATTTGGCGGGGCACAAGGTGCAGGCTTCCAGCACCTTCTGTGTCCATCTACTCACCCAAGACAGAGGTTGCTGGTTGTCTCCCCAGAACAGCCACAGTGGAGAGGGGATGTGGAAACAGTCATCCCCTGTGACGCCGAGCAGAGAGAGAGGAGGGTAGGGAGTGGATGTGAGAGCAAACAGACAAAACTGGCATTAACAGGTATCACCAGGTGAATACTGTACAGGGAACACTCCATTTCTACCCCCACCCCTGATTCTCCCAAGTCTTTCCCGTCTCACGAAATGGCAATCCCATTCACCCAGTTGCTCAGGCAAAAATCTTAGGAACCCTTCTTGATTCCTCTGTTGCTACTCTATCTGGCATCTAATTCGTCAGCAAGATACATTCTGTCAGCCAAAATATATTCTGGATCCTCCCACGTGTGACCATGACCTGTGCAGTGCAAACCACTGCCACCTCTTCTGCCTGGACTGTCCCATCAGCCTCCTTACTGGCCATCTGTCTCCCCTCTTGTTTAGCTGTAGTTAGTTCTCCATGCAGCTGGCAGAGGTACCTTTTCAACATGAAAGTCACCCCCTGTCGTTCTGACCTTGCCGTTCTTCAAACACACCTGTTGTCCTCCCTCAACACGACTTGCTCCCTCTTGGGGACTTTCCATCATCTCCACCCGGAATGATATTTCCCAGACACCCACATAGCTCCCCTCCTTGCTTTGTCCAGTCCCTCCTCTTGTGGGTCACCTCCTGACAGAGCCTTCTCTGACCACCCCTGCAGCAGCGGCTCCCCGCCCCGACCTGTCGCCTCTCTCCTCACCCTGCTCTACCCTTCTGCACAGAGCTGGCTGTGACACCTGATTCGAGACAGGGTCTGTTCATTATTTATTATCTGTGTCCCCCACTAGGATATAAACTCCCTGAAAGTAGGGAATTTTCTGGCCTTGTTCACTGTACCTGGAACAGGGCTAGACATATCAGCAGTACTCAGTAAATATTTTTGGTGGTTAATCATGAAATTGTATGTACCTAAAAGCAAAGAGGCATGAAGTCATTCTCTCTTGAACCCCCTATAGTCAGGAAGGCCTTGAAATATTTAAGCAAAATCTGAGAGCATTAAAGGAAAATTGTTAATCTTCAAGTTAGACCCTTATTTATATCAAGTGTAAAGACAAACCAGATTTTTCAAAATAGTAAGAATATAGATGATTTGAACAAATTAATATAGTTTGATCTAAAATATATATGAAACCTTATGTCCCCCAAATAGAGAATATACATCCTTTGTATATATATATTGATGAAGAGTAATGATGTGCTAAATCAGAAAGGAAGCTCTAACAAATTTCAATGGATCTACATCATACAGACTATATTTTTTGTCCACAACACAATTAAAATCAAAGTCAACAATAAAAGTACAGAAAGTTAAGAAATATTTGTTTGGAAACTTAATAAAAATGGGACTTTTGAATATATATGGATTAAAAGAAAATCAGAACAGAAATTATTGGATGATGCTAAAGTCATTACATTTCAAAATTTTTGCTGTGCATTGAAAGTATTTCTTAGAGTTAAATGTATGATTTTCAATAAATTTGTTACAAAATAATATTTTTAAAAAAATAATTAAGCGTTCACATCAAGAAACTAGAAAAATAACAGAGTACACTATAAGTGTATGAGGCAGGAAGCAAAATACAAAAAAAAGGCATTTATGAAACAGAAACAAATAATAGAGAGGATTTATAAAATAAAAGTTGGTCTTTGAAAAAATAAGACCTTAAGTAATATTATACATAAAAGGGGCATAACTACACATAGAGAAGTATAGAATCATTTAAGTAACTTTGTGCCAATAAATGGATAATTCTGTATAAAAATAAATTTACCAACATTGACTGAAGAAATAAAAAACCTGAGTAAACTAATAAACTACACATCATAAAAAGTATTAATAGCAGTCAAATCTCATCCACCCCAAAAGTTTCCCCCCTCGAAACAGCACAGTTTTATAGATGAGGTTTTACAAACCTTCAACAAACTTAAAATTCCCATTTTAAAAACTATTTCAGAAAATAAAGTGAGAAAGCAAGCCAATTAAGTTTATGAGATTACTAAACCATACACCCAAAGAGAACAAAGACAGTAGAAGAAAAGGTTGAAAACCAAAATGAAACAAAAAAAAGCAAAACCGTACAGGAAAAACCTGATACATTTGGCTCATTAAAATTAAAAGCTTTTATACATCAAAAGATAGCATAAACAAAATGAAAAATATATCCTAGAAAAATAACTTCTGGGAAAAGTTATTTGCATAGTATATATAAAATAAAGGAATATGTGAAAAACTTATAAAATCAAAAAGAAAAGGTCAAACTAATAGAAAAAAATGGACAAAGTGTACACTCAAGCAATTCACAAAAGAAGAAACTGAAATTGATGATAAACTTATGAAGAAACGCTCAATCTCAGTAATCAAATAAATGCAAAGCAAAACAACCAGATGCCATTTTATTCCCAACACACTGGCAAATTGAAAAGCCTTATAATACCTCATGTTGAGGAGAATGTCAAGAAAGGCCAAGCTCTCATGCACTGTTGGTGAGCATATAAACTGGTTCCACAACTTTGGTGCTTAACGTGGCAATAATTAGTAAGGACAGCATGCCTGACAACGTAACGATTCCAATTCTTGGTATTTAATCCAGATAAATTCTCTGGCACATGTGACATGTTCAAGGATGATCACTGCAGCAATTTTTGTTGTAACAGGCAAAAAAAAAAAAATCAGAAACAATTTAAATATTCTTCAAGAGCAAATTGGATAAATTGTCGTAGAGTATATCATACAAAGGGTTTTTTTTACACAGTAATAAAAATAAATGAAATAGAACTGCAATTATCAAAAACATTACCTTATGCAAAAAAGAGGCCAGTTATGGAATAGCTATATCATTAATGTAAAGATCAAAAACATGCAAAATGACGATATTTAATTTTGTATGTGGTGTATATGTAGCAATTCTATTAGTAATATAAATACATGCATAGGAATGACAATGACAAGTTCAAGAGAGTGCTAACATCTGCGGAAGGAGAGAGTGTTATGTTTTCAAGGAGGTATACACAACCAGCTTTAACTATGTAGATAGATAGGTAGAGATAGAGATATTTTTATTTCCTTTAAAAAGATCTGAAGCAAATAAGGCACAATGTTAACATTTATTAAAGTTTGATAGTCTATAAGGGGCCTTTGTTATGTTACTTAGTCTCAATAATTTTTTCCTGTATATTTGGAATATTTCATAATTTTAAAAAAATAAGTCAGGAGGTAGGAAAATGGCAAAATGAAGGACTAAAATAACAGCGGATGGGGGAGCAAACCAAGTTAGCATTATTAGGAAATGGAGAGAAAGAAAACCAATATGAGAAGGTAAAACAGAAACGAAACAGACAATGAAGGTGAGCAGGAAATGCACAGCAGAAAGCAGCCGCTGGCTGAGGTCTGCGGGAGTGAAGGCATGCCAATACCATTTCATCCCCTCTTCCGCTGCTGAGGCTACTAACTCAGTGACTCCCCAGGAGACAGGGCTGGTGGCAAGAGAATCGGGGTTGCATTGATCCCAGGAACATCACCTCTGCTCCCTTTGCTCCCAACAGCTGGATCTCTATTAGTCCAGGGGCTGGGGAGAGTAAGCTTTGTTTACCTGTCGCCACAGGCACAGTCTTGTCTGTGATTCCTGAAATTTAATGATGACAAACACACGTTAGCACACCTAAGTCTGCTTTTCTCTGCCATAGTAAATCACTCCCTGAGCAATGTCAAGTTTAGGAAACTGTTGACCATTTAATTCTAGTAAGTAAAGCCATTTCTACTCTTAGGAAACATTGCCGGGTATTTTGTTTACACAGTATGAAGTGGAACTAACCATCTTTAGCCCCAAACATTTCCCTTCTCTGTCTGTCCCTCTCCCCACCTGGGCACAGAAAGGGTGGCACCATCTTGGCCTCTCCTTCCTGATCCAGCAGGTGCAGAAGTTACCCACTCCTCTCTCATGGGTCCCTACCTCTTATCTAGACAGTTGTAACAAGCTGATCAGTCTCCATGCCTGGGGCTGCCCCCATTAATGACATCCTCTGCCACCATCTGATAAAGATTGTTGCATCCCAGCTCTGATCTTCTCACACCTTTTCTCAGAAAACACAAATGTTGTTTACACCAATGTGTAAGGGCAGAGCTCATCTCTCCACTCCAGCATTCAACAAAAGCCTGCTGCCATCTGGTCCCTTATCTCCCAAAGCGAGTCCACCCCACTTATGCTATCATGATGCACCCACACAGTGCCACATGAAATGGTCATCCTTAAACATTCGCCACCATTTTCTACCTCTGAATATTTCCTTAGAAAGTTCCCTGTACTTTCTCTTTCCCCATCTTCACCTAGAGAAATCCAGTCTAGCCTTCAAGGACCAGCTTGAATGCTATCTGCTCCGTGATGCCTTCTCTAAAGAGAGCTCTACCTGCCTCAGGACTGGCATGTGCATCTTGCTACTCTGTTAGATTATAAATCACAAAGGGTCAGAGTATTGTTTCCAACCCGTTGCTATGTTCCAGTCATACCTAGCACCATACCTTACACATAATAGGTGCTCAACAATACTCTAATGAATGCATATACATGTGCATTTATATGTGTACTGCCTAAAACCACATGCACTTTTATAATGAAAATTTTGATATAAATATAACTGTAACCCTGAACTTTTGTTACCTAGTAGTCTTTCAATACGTAATTGTGTGAATTAATGGATGGCTGAGTGCATGAATGGATGGATTTTCCTATACTCACTTTTAATTGAATGAGATGTCACAGGTCACTATACATTATTGTCAGTTGCCCTATGTTCTTGCCAACATCTTTGCTTAAGATCCCTGGGAGCACATTTCTAAGTTTTGAAAGTAACATATAAATATTCATTCTATTTAATATGGTTCTAAAGGGAAAATACAAATACAAGAATCTGTCTACATATATAAATGCATTGCACTTTACATTGCAATTGACAATGTTAATCACATAATTTGATGTTCTTCTATTTCTTTTCATCGTTTACTATATCTTCTTGCCTAAGTTGACTCCTTTGCCCTTATTGAGAACAGGCTACTGAGAGCAAGCCCTGGCGAACACTAGCCATTTGATAATTTTTTTAAATATCACTCATTCGCCCTTAGAACTAATAGCATCTTTCTTTACAAATGGCTGCCACAGGTTATTAAGTCCACTTTCTCAAAATATTCCTTCATTTATAATTTTTAAATTAATCCAATTATCTCAAAAAGTGAGTTGAGTATCATGAACAACACACACACACACACAAAAAAACGTATTTTTATGCTACTCAGTTCATTGTTGAAAGGAGTTGGGAAAGCTCCTGTGAGTGGAAATTGATCATGAAACCAACACACCCTCCATGCCTTTTAGGACACTTCCTCCCAAAGGAAATGTCACTATATCAGGACTACTAAGGCCACCAGCATCCTCTTGCTTCTGCACATCTAACTGAGAAATGACCCTGCAAAAATGGAACTCAATTTTTTAAAATGTCAATCAACTGATATTACTTCCAATGTAATATTTCCACTCACACAGCATTAAAAATATATATGCACTAAACCTTCTGTCAGCTTAAAAAGAAGGTAACAAAGTTTCACTCTATTTCAAGAAGAGTGAGTCAATTTAGGGGCCATTGTTGTGTCCAGAGGCAAGATTTTTCTCTTGGGTTATCACAATACCATGGATGTCAATCAAAGAGCCACACTCAGAGGACCAAGAGAGTATCAGATGAGATTCATCGCCAGGCTGAATTTTGGCCTGTATTTGTAAATGATTTTCTCAGCTGAGTCATCAATCACAAAGTCATCTGCATGGAGAAGATACTTCATTATTGTTCTATGGGGCTCCAATTAAGCAGGACATGACAAACAGTCATCAAGCTGACAGCTCATCCAAGTATTTGGCAATTACCACAACCTGTGGCCGTGAGAGGAACATAGGCCTCTGTGCTCCCCTCTTACGTGCAGGCTGACTGGAATGAAAGATTCCCTTTGAACAGCCTGCTGAGTGTCCTGCTCCTCACCAGGAAGAGTCTCCTTGTAATAGCCCCCAAATTCAATGTCTCATGTAAAATTATCACGAATTAACATTGACTTTAAATTCCTGTGTGCATGCAGATTGTTCAACGGCTCCCATGCAAAAAAAATAAATAAATAAAATAAAATATGTGTTTTTATTCACCCTCAGAAATTTTAAGCATAGCGTCAGACTTGAGGTCCAAGCTCAGAAAGGTAACCAAGTTTAAGTAGAGTATTTAGTAGAAGTACAAATCATTGACTTGATTTTTATATTTATGCAGACGTGTTTAGTCTCCACCACACCAAAGGCATGGCGCCATTACATGGGAATGATAGGTGCTCTCAGAGAGAGGAGAGCAGCACAGTGGCTTTTTAAGCTGCCTTTGATTAACGAAGGTGGCTTGATTTTCACTAATAACTCACAAGAGCCGTTAGGAAAATTGGATGGTGTTTATAATTCTAATTTGTTTTACTCTGCAACTCTAGGAAACAAAATTGTAGTAAATATATTGAAATGTCAGGATTATCACTTGCCACACAAAGTTTATTTTATTTTCCTCTACTGAAAAAATGCCAGCAGCTTAGCCTGCTGAGCCCAAGCTTATGTGAACTAGTGATCCAGGCAGCCTTTGGCAGTTGCAAGTGGCCATTTGGCCCACTCGAGCTCGCGCTGCATAGATTCCCCGGGATGGCCTCCAACTTCAGGGTAGTCAGAGACTTTTCAGTGCTGCTGGGGCCCCCGTGTCCTCCCGCGGCAGCAGGCTGCCTCCTAAGAAACTGGCTCCTTTAGCTGTTCTGAGAAGGAAACTTGAATACTGTTCTGGCAGCTTTGCAGCTCCAGCCACTCTCTATCTGTAGCTCAAGAAACTTTTTAAAAGTGCTAGAAGCAATGGTTTGGAATCTTCGTCCAGAATGACTGAGGAAAGCTGCCCTGAAAGTTGGGACTGACTTCTTTGGCGAGCTCTGCTAAGGAGCCAGATGCCATCTTTATGCACACGGCAAGTGGGTGTGGGGAATAGAGCTCCAAGGACAATGTCCAAGGAATGACAGCTCAGATGCACCAACAGTTTCTTCATCAACAACACTTCAGTCTTTTGAGTCCAAATCCATCATCCATGGAACAAACTGATCAGTTTCAGGAATCCTAAGCTGCTGTTGTCCATTTTTTCTTATTCATTAGTAAATCTCACCAGATGACACAATTACAGTATGCCTTTTTAAATGTACATTATCGTCGGCTTCATTAGGGACTCCTGTAACATTCCTGTGAGATGCCCATCTTCCAAATAAAGAAAAGAGATGTGATGAAAAGAGTTTAATCAACCAGCCAAGACAGACAAGCGATTTCTGTGATGCTTTCTCTCACCAGCCAGAGTTCACTCTCGGTGCCTCAGTTCCTGGGTCTGAGCAAAATAAGGTTTGTAAGATCATTCTGACTTGAGTTCAGCTGCATTGTATGGAATACATTGAAAAAAATTAATTTGTTTCATTTTGCTTTTGAGTTGGAGGGCTTCCTCATTTCATTTTGATTTAATCTTGTTTTATAATTATGCAAAGCATATGCATAGTTCAAAAGTCAATAGTACATAGCATTGGTCCTGTCTTCTTCCCCTAAAGGTAACCATTCTTATTAGTTTTTAGCTTATCCTTCCATTATTTAAGTATAAGCAAATATATTTATATATCCTATCCCACATCTTTCTTAGATATGAGATAGCTTATCGTATACACTGTTTTGCACTTTACTATTTCCATGTATCCAGGAGACCACTCCAGAGCAGTATAAGTAGATATTCTGCATTTCTTTTTATAGCTGCTTAGAACTCCTGGAGTGATATGTGTCATTGTACCATAGTTTATCCATCTAAACCCTTGTCGATATGCTGTGAATCATTCTTGTCTTTTGAAATTGCAAGTAGAGCTACAGTTAATAGTCTTGTGTATATATGCCTTCATACTTTTGCCAGTTTATCTTTGGGATGGATTCCTAGAAAGAGGATTGCTCGTCAGTGGATATGCTAGTTATCAGATAATTATATGCACACTTATCTGTTGACTAGCAATGCCCTTTCTAGGATTGTTGGTGAATGGATAAGTGTGTATGCAATTTAGCTAGCTATTGCCCAATTCCTTCCATTGGGTTTATACCATTTTTCTTTCCTACCAGCAATGTATGACAATGCCTATTTCCCCTCGGGCTCACCAAGAGAGAATATTTTCAACATTTTGGATTTTTGACAATGTGATGTCAGTCTCCTGGGTCCTGGTTATCCAAATCAAGTACATATTTTATGTAGGAAAACAATTTGTTTTACCTAAGTGTGCTCACCTCGGAAAGCAGCTTGGAGACATTATTATTACAATGTTGACTCCCTCTTTCATCACAAGAGTGCCTTTCCTCTGAGAAAGAAGGGAAGGGAAAGCCCCCTCTTTTGGTTCAGGTGATAAAAAGAATTGTGTGGTCGCATAGGAGCCATTAACAAGGCTTCCCATTCTTTGAACAAAGATTGGCCAAGTATCTACCATGAACCTACTAAGTCCTACTAAAGTGCTTGGGGCCTAGAGTATGGAGCTGAAGGGTGGTAAAGAACTAGAAGAGTGTCTCATGTGTCAAGATACAAGCTCTGTCATAATGGGCTCCGAGTAACCCCAAGCAAGTATGATATTCAGTCCTTGACTAACCAGCTGTGAAGAGCAACATGGTGCTATTTGCCCAACTCTGATATTTTGTGCTGCCCATCAGAAAGGAAAATGAGGAAATTTTATATATGACAGATAGATGAAAGAAAAAGAGAGAATGAAAGCCAGATAAATAAACATGAGACTTTTGCTTCCACTGGGTAGGAGGCTAATTCAACTGTATACTGCCATTAGCACTCAGCAGCAACTTGCTCATAGAAATTTATCAGTAAAGTGTTTATGGAGTGGAAGAATCAAATTTTTAAAATATTTGTGTACTAGAGGAGAAATATCTAAACCTGTCTTTCTCCAATTCCTATGGCATAAAGAACTTTGCTGATTTTAACCTTCCAATTTGGAAAGGTTTCTTCCCATTAATTAAATTATGATCCAGAAAATAATAAGAGGTGACCTTTGTTGAGTGGTTCATACATGCCAGGCACACTTCTAAGCCCCTTACTTGTGTTAACGCATTCAGTCTTCTAAACAACCCTGCTTTGATACAATTATTTCCCCCATTTTACAGATGGGAAAAGTAAGGCACAAAAAGATTAAGTAACTTATGCACCAAGTTCAGTTCTTAAGAGTTCCAAGAATCAGGATGTAGAAATAATCCTCTTGAATTCACTTGTAAACTGAGACCTGCAGAAGAGTTCATTTGAGAATTTAGAGTTACTATACATAGATTGACCTTCCTGCTCCTTAGTGGGACTGTCACACCACAGCCAAGTCCGTCATCCTCCCCTTGCAGCATCTACAGGCAGCTGCCCACCTCCTGGCCATTCTCTGTGAGTCTCATTCTAAGGGCCCCTCTCTGCCTGGAGGCTTTTGCTCCAAATGAGTTGATTCTTAATCTGATTTCTATGCATGCAATTGGTCTATTTACACTTCCCAGAAGCCTAGGCCTAGGGTGTATAGTCTGAAATGCTTTGCTGTATATTAATAGAAATTACGTTGCTCAGCCTTTCAGCTGTTTATATCACTGTGCAATGGTTTTCCAGGATCCAGCTGTCATCGGTCTTCCCCATATGCCATCTAAAGAGAGATGAGTTGCAAGGTTCTATTACTGAGCCTCCTGTCTTGCAATTTGATATCAGTTATGGCATTTGGATAATGCTGGTAAAAAACAATCAAGAAGTTTGATGTGACATCTATGGCTGAACTACTATTCTCCAATTTTTTAACAGCTAACTCTGGAAACGAGGTCATAGAAGGGCCACATCCTCTTAACTATTCTAGGAAACATGTTGAGTTTCTTGATTCTCTTTTATTTTACTCTTCTGCCTGTCAATGAATCAACTATCAAACTAAAATCAAGGCAGAAAACTTTCAGCTGCATATTCATTTTCTCTGGTTCTAGAAGAAAAATAAACAAATCTTTGTCTATTCTCAATTAAAGCTGTTCTAAAGAGCTATGCTGCTTTTACAGAATAATTTGAAACCTCCGGTGTATGCTGTTATTGGCTATGTAACTCTAGACCTGATATGATGGTTACAGTATCTTTATCTGTTCATTTCATCCATAATCACATATGAATGTGATATAAAGGCACTAAAGGGAGTGAGATGATTAAGATAAAGCTCCTGCCTGGAAAATATCTCACTCTTATAGGGGAGATGGCACAAAATCAAAAAGTGATCATATAATAGTTAAATGCTACTAGAGAATAATGCACAAAATTGTGTCTTACCACTTTCTACATGAATGTATATTGTTTTTAGAATAGAAGAAAAAATATGTTTTTCTTACTTTAAAAGTCTTCATGTTAAAAATGTTTAAAAGTTAAACATGTTCCTCTTGTACCGGCACTGATTGTTTGGAATCTAGGAATTAGGCATCTAAGATCCATAATAGTAGGGCTCATTCATCCCTGGCTACTTCTCAAGTAGGACAGAAATGCTATTTCCCTTTGAAGTTTGCTGTTATGAGTCCTTGCATCTTCTCATCCTCAAGGCAAAGCAAAAACAAATGAACATAAAGGAAAGGATGGTTTACATTATGGTTGCCAGACACAGGTGTGAGTCCCTGTGACTACATTTTTCTGACACATCTTCTTACCTCCTAACCACACCAATGCAGGGCCCATTAAAGATGCTATGGTTTCTTTCTAACTTCCATAGGCTCTTTCCTTTACTGAAGGCTTTGTGTGCCATGTCCTTGTCTAAGTACTTGAGGGAGATGAGACGCCACTTAGCACTGAAGGATAAACAGTTCACCAGAAGTGACCTCTGCCACAGACCTCCAAAGGAAAATTCTTCTTTCATTAAAGGCATTTTTCCTTCAAAATTTTAAGTCCAACACAGCAAATTTGGGGGTAGGGAAAAAATTAAAGATAGTACAACGAACTGTATCATGACTGGATATCTCATCATCCAATAATTATTCCAAGATTATGATAATTGCTCCAGACATACTTCATTTTTCAAGTATTCTTAGCAAAACCTAAAATTTAACAAATTCTCTGCAAGATTGAGAATATCATACTCTTTTCTCACCTCACAAAAGAATACTTTTTGGTACAGATGTTGAGAGAAGTGTGAGCTGCAGAGAGTGATTCGACAGTTGCTATATGGAAAAGCCCCAGAAAATGAAGTGTTGTGATATAATAAGTCACATGAGACCAGATCAACTTCTGGAGGCGGGCCCATTAAAATGGAAATATGTGAGATCTGTGAGATCCTATTCAACAAGTTTTTCCATCAAAGTAAACAGGATTAAAACTGTCGTCAATAGCAATATCCTCCAAATGGAGCTATGAAAGATAATTATCCAATCTCAGTTTTTTGGTCAATTTCAAAATATATCTCAGAATATATACTGCCCCTCTTCTATCAGATTAAACACTGCTTGCTTGTCACAAAGTAAATGTTATTTAACATCTAACTTCTCTTCAGAGACAAGATCCAAACATATTTTTCCATTATGAACAAAAATGTATGAGAAATGGCTCCTCTTCTTTCCCAATAGCTGTTCTCAGCTCTATTTTATTTCAAATTAGAATCATACTTTCAATTGTTATGAATCAGAAATGCACAAGCAAATGTGCATTTGAATTTTATTTTAAATAAGCCCCTTCACATCATAAAGTCTAATGGATGCTTGACTATAAAACCCCAATTTTTAGAGTCCCCTGCCCCTGGAATCTCCAGAGAGTGTTATTTTTTTTTTATTTCAGCATATTATGGGGGTACAGATGTTTAGGTTACGTATGTCGCCCTTTTCCAGACAGTGTTATTAAATTCTGTTAACAAATATAAAAGATATACCCAATTGAAAAGTGTTATTGACTAGATTTTTATTCATTTCATTTATCAACAGATGTTTATATAATACCTACTGGTGTCAGGCACTGTTCTAGGCACTGGTAACAAATAAGACACAATCACTGACCTCAAGAAGCTCTTGTCTGATGCAGAAGAGGGATACATTATAATATAAATAAACAATCACAAAACAGTGAGACTGCAGTTCATACAGGTGCTAATGGAGATGAAAAAAGAAGGTGTCTAAGAATGTGAGGGGCATTGTGAAATGTTTCATAAAGGGTATTCAATTTGATATAAAATTTTGTTTAAAATGTAAGGGATCGAGAAAGGGCATTCTGGCAAAGGACTCCATGTGTAAATGCCAAGGGGCAGGAAAGAACATATCACTCATGGAAAAGTGCAAGTGGTCCCATATAAAGGGAAGTGCTGGGACCTGAGGTCACAAATATAGGCCAAGAGCAGATCATGAAGGACGTGAAAGAGTGGCTCTCTCAGCGTACATCCAAGACCACATTTATCTTTTAGACAGCATTCCCATAGCAGCTGGGAGGCCAGACTGGAAGGAAGCAAGGCTAGAGGCAGGAAGCACAACTGGGAGTTGGCACAGTAGCCCTGGGTGAGATAATAAGGATATGAACCAACACCAGAGAGAAAGTACCTGATGACACTTCGCAGGTAGACTGGGCAGGACTCATGGACTGAGATAAGAACATGAGGAGAGAGGAAAGAGATGAAGGCAACACCCCAATTTCTTGATGGACCTTGAGCTCTTATTTGGAACTTCTACCTGGGAAATGCTGTCACTTACTATTCATGGTGGCAAAATATCCATTTTAATCTGAGATGCTCATCTTTTTAAGCAATCGACTTTGGGAACAAAACGTGAATAAAAAAAAAAGTGAATGGTAGGAGGACAGGGGTCAAAGCCCCATCACGCTCACAGTCAACTGGGCAGATGGTGGTGTTAATAGAAACAATGCGTGAGGAGAATGAGTAGACATGGAGGAGAAGAAACAATAGGCTGCCGTGAATTCCGTTCGGTCAACTGGACATTGGAGGCATCTTTTATGTTCAAGTGAAGATGTTCCCCAGGGAGTTGGTTAAATGGATCTGGAGCTCAGAGGAGAATTTTGGAATAGAGATTTGTAAAACATAAGAGAATCGGTGGTAGTTGAAGCCACAAACTAGACCTCAAGTATACATTGCCCTTCTTTAGTGATATATCAGATTGGATCAAAATCAAATTCTTCAAACAATATTTATTCACTCGATCAGCAAATAGAAACTGAGCATCTTCTAGTGCAAGGTCTTAAGTGCGAAGATTGTATAGAACTATGGAGTAGAACTGTGAATAAGACAGCTTTCATTCTCAAGACATGTATATTCTACCTCGGGGATTCAGATGTTAAACTGGTTGCACAATATATTCTTTAATTATATTTGGGATTAGGACCACCAAGAAGACATACAGAACTTTTAATGAAACAGAACTAGTTCAATAGCAATCTAGAGGGTTTCATGTAGGATTCTCTGAGAAGCTACTTTGAGCTAAGTTTTAAAAGTGAATTAACCAGGCAAAGGGAGGAAAAGAACATTCCAGGTAGAAAGGGTGGCATATACAAAGGGCCTGAGGCAGAAAGGATGATGGACTACTCCAGGATATGAAAACAAGTTAGTGGGACAAGCAGAAATGTATGTAAATATGCCAACTTATTAAGTTGAAATACAGAGTACTGTATTTGGGCAAATATTAAGTAAATATGATCATAATATAGAAATATGGACTCCATACCATCTGAGGTTTTAGGCCTCTTGTTTAGAACGCAAACCCCATTTGGTAGAAAAACAAACAAACAGAGAAAGCAAAAGTGTAGTTTGAAGACAGAACCAATTAATACAAGAATAACTTTATTGAATGCCATAGAACTTCCTACGGCTCTGCAATGGCATGTTCCTCATAGAATAGTCAGAAATTAACCTCTGAGATAGACTTCAGCATCATAGCTAGATGGCAATATAAACATACTAATAACGTAAGAATATGTTATTTTCACAAGCATTTAACTGTGAAATGTCCTCAAAGCACTCAAGATTTGGGAATAAAAAAGATCAACAGTGCATCCTATGCTGATCCAGAAGGAGGTTATTCATTCATTCGGGGTCCTTTAGCCACCTGGCTCCCCTCTGTTATCAATACCTAACTTCTAATGGGACCTGGCTATGCCATACATAAGCTATCACCTATAGCAACTTCACTCCCATAAAAACCAAGCCCCAAGATAAGAATTGTACAATTCCAACCAGAATAATGATGAATAACTGCAACAAATATTTCCATTTCTCTCACTTCCAGGAGTATTTCGGGCTATGTTTTCTGAATCATTGCTCATTGCTCAAGTCTCAGCTTGCCTATGTACATTTAACCCACTCAAGCCAAAGATGATAGCAGTTATACATCTAGAAGGAGCTTAACCACAGTCGAGGACATTCAAAATTGTTTTATGGATGAGGCAAACATTATCTGAGACATTGTGTCATGCCCTACAGTTTTTGGAAACTTCCACGAGACCTTTAATTGCACCAAATAATTCACAAAGGACATCGCTGTAGCATCTCCACCTCCTCATGATTTCATGTATAAAAGCTACCACTCTCTCCCACACTGCACCACAGGGCGACGTGGGGACCCACTAAAGACCTTCATCGGGTCTTGTTCCAGCAAATCATGGCCCCAGAAGAGAGAAGCACACAAGCTTGTTCCTTTCAGATCAAAATCCAAATCCAGAGCTTCTCCACAATATCATAAAAGCAAGACCATCACATTTGTGAAAAAAAAAAAAAGCAAAGCATATTATAATGGGATCATTAAGATCAACCCTGAAGTATGTTCACAAATATCATGACAGCGTTGTGGATACTAATTGCTATCTAAAAACACCACTCCAGTCTAAGTGCTAGTATTAGACAAGGGTGCATTCTATCCAATATTTTGGGGCCCATAATTGAAAGCATTATTAAAAATTTACTGAAAAAGATACTGGAAATATCATAAAGGACAAAAGGTGTGTTTGAAGCTCCAGTCATTGTTGATGATGCCACATCAAGTGACAAGCACAGGGGTCTAGACAGGAGAGAATGGATTGGAAGGCAATGGTGCAGAGAGCTTTTTTTTACATGAATACCAAGCCCAGGGCTGCCTGACTTTAAGCTCCACCAACCACACTGTGATGAGGCATTGGTGGTCCTATGCACTTCCCATCTAAGAAATGTACCTACGATCTACGTCTTATGAATATTTGATCCAGCTACAAATTTAAAAAAAAATCACCAGTCTCTGAATTATTTAATTGTTTTTGCCAAAGTCCTAAATTATTTTTCCTGTAATAAAATAAAATGCATTGGGTGGGAAACAAGAGTCCAAAGAGGTGAATACCAACTCGAGTTCCTGAAAGCTGAGGTCCGAGCCACGTTGATTTTCTTTACGACATAAGTGGTCGACTTGGCCGATAGCAGCAGAGACTTGGGTCAATACTGTCATTCCCGCCTGCCAGCACTGCAGACTTCATGCCTTCTCCCCTGAATTAACTTGACCACAGGCTATTTCTTGTAGGATATAATGAAGAAATTGGCCAAAGTTCCGGCAAGAGATATAATGTTGACATGAATTCTTTAAAACACATAAACAAGCCTTGAAGACAAGAAAGGTCATGGTGAAAGAAGCAAATTTCCTTCCTTTAATATTTAAGGGAAGAAAAGAATTCTAACCTGGGAAGTGACTTATGAGCAGTAGTAATAGGTCAGGGACAAAATACTACCATAGGGACCAGGCAGGCGACTAATCTTTGGAAAAGGACTGCAGAGAGATGCCACAGGTGCTGGACTCTGTGTGTGTGTACATGCATGTGTATGTATGTGTGTGCATGTGTGTGTATGCATGTGTAAGCACATATGGGTGTGTGTATGCATGTGTAAGTGTGTATGTGCACACGTGCTAAAATAGTGATATTAGAACATTATAATTAAAAGAATTTGTTATATGCTGAAAGTTCACAGTAGGATAGCAGATTTAACACTAGAGAAAGATAGGGCCCAAAAAAGATTAAAAAAAAAAAACAAAAAAACAGCTAGCAATTATGTCCATGGTAGTTAAAGGGTATGTTGACAAGGAAAACCCTCAGAGAACGATAAAATTCGTCTTGATATCCAAAGAATGGATGCTGTGCCAAATATGCTTTGAAATGGTCCCCATGATTCTACATCCTGGAATTTCATGCCCTTATATCATTCCCTTCTGTTGAGTGTGGGTGTGACTGTGAGCTGCTTCTCACCAATGGAATCTGGCAAAAGTGATGGATGTCCTGAATCCACATATGTGATTGCATTACGTAAGATCGCAATGCCTGTCTTGCAAGGAGAGTCTCTCCCCTGCCGGCTTCACGGAAGCAAGCAGCCCACTGGGAAGGCCCACATGGTGAGGAAGCGGGGGCAGCACCTAGGTGACAGGCAGCAAGAATGTGTCTCAGTCCAGCAGCCTGCAAGGAGCTCAGTGCTGGGAGTGGACTCTTCCCTGGTCAAGTCTCAGATGAGTCCACAGCCTTGGCTAACACCTTGAGAACAGCCTCCTGAGACCCCGAAGTAGAGGACCCGGCCAAGCTGTGCCCAGACTCCTGATCTACAGAAACTGTGACATCATAAATCTGCATTGTTATAAGTGGCTAAGTTTGTAACAATATTATTAATAGTAATTAATAAATAACTAATACATTAATAAATGCTAAGGGCTTTGATGAGGTTCTTTTGTTCCTAAGGGTTCTTCCTTTATACAATGTACTCACCAGTCACATGTGTTACAAAAACATCTAAAGTAATTTACAAGGAAGTTACAGAAGACCAAATTTTATGTCAAGATATCATTGAGCAGAACAATGTGATACATAGAAGAAACTATAGCACTGTACCTGTGGATCTCCATTCAAGGAGAATGAATTCTGAATTTCTAAAGAGGTATAATACTAACATTCCATATTCTGTGGAACATGAAAGAGAGGATAGACATGCTTGTGAATGGGAGTAATTAGCCTGTGGTATATTATTGATAGAAGGAGCTTTGGAGGCAGACAGATCCAGGCTCAAATCCCAGCTTTGCTCTTTATAAGCTTGGACAATATATTAAGTCTCAATTTACTCATCTGAACTATTCAAACAACCAGACCAACCCCAAACAGGGTTGAGAGGATGAATAAGATACCTAACTTGGACACAGAAGATAGTAAGTATTCCATAAATACTAATTCTCTTCCCCTTTCTTTATGCCATAAGATTAGTGCATCTTAGATTTCAGAAGAGAATTTTTAAAAAGAGAAAAATCAGGGGAAGTACAACACTAAAAGGAAATGTGGCCCAGGAAGTATTGGAGGCACTAAAAATGAAAATCTGATTATACAATTATGAATAATATTAACAAAGAGGAAACATCCTAAGAAATCACACCAGCTGCTTAGCATGTCCTTAAATAAGTTCAGTTTTTTTAAAAGCACGTGAATGAAAAGGAAAAGACAATTACAAAACAAAGATTCAGAGGAGGAGTAGGAAGAGGACACAAGGAACTCACCATAAGAAGAGAACACAGGCCGGGGGCGGTGGCTCACGCCTGTAATCCTAGCACTCTGGGAGGCCGAGGCGGCCAGATTATTTGAGCTCAGCAGTTCGAGACCAGCCTGAGCAAGAGCGAGACCCCATCTATACTAAAAATAGAAAGAAATTGGCCAAACAACTAAAAATAGAAAAAATTAGCCGGGCATGGTGGCACGTGCCTGTAGTCCCAGCTACTTGGGAGGCTGAGGCAGGAGGATCCTTTGCGCCCAGGAGTTTGAGGTTACTGTGAGCTAGGCTGACACCACGGCACTCTAGCCAGGGCAAGAGAGTGAGACTCTGCCTCGAAAAAAAGAAAAAAAAAAAAGAAGAGAACACAAAGGCCAAGGCCAGAAGTGCATTTAGCCTGGTGAAAAATGCAAAGGCAGAAATGCATTTATTGTGCTGTGTTTGAAATAAAAGAGGTGAAAAATAAAAAAGATAATGTCTTTGTTTGGCAAAGGTGGTACGATATTATCAGGCGGTACAAAACAAACCACTTCACCAAGGAGGTGACCATCAAACAGGAAAAAGAAGAAGAAATATAATTAAGACACAACCAAAGAGTAAGACCGTGGAGATGATGGGCAAATTGCATCAAGGCTCAGATAATTACTCCCAGGAGAAAGAGTCAGAAAATACAATTGGAGAATCACTGTCAGTAATTTTTGAAAAATTCTGTAGAACCAAGAGAGGCCAAAAAACTACAAATAAGCAAAAATTTTAATTTTTAAATGGTAAATACTTCCTAATAAATCTTCATAGTGATACCCAACTAAATTCCCTAATGGATAATTAAATAGATGCTTGTAAGCACTTTGAGAGACAAACGATTATTACTAGGAACCAAAATGGGTTCACTAAAGAAGATGTTAGGCCAAACAAAGCTCACTTATTTCCTAGGAAAGTGACTGAATTAGTTAATTAGAAGATGCTGATCTGGAAATGAGAAATGAATAAATTGTTTTATATTTAGCCTAGAGTAAAGGACTCTAGGGAAGTGCTGTCTTCAGGTGTTTCAAAGACTGTCATAAAGGGTTAAATTCATTGAGCATTGCTCAATGCATCCTTCAAATCTCAGCTTAGGGCACTCTTGAGGAAACCTCTCCAATCGTTCAGGTTTAGAGTTGATACCCTTCCTATGTGTTGCAACATCTACCTCTCAGGTAGAATGTAAGATCCACAGGCAAGGACCAAGTCTATCTTTTTTATTGTTTTATCCTCAGGGTCTAGCACCACACCCCATACATGCACTGTGTTCTATAAATATTTGCCAGTGGAATGAATGAGTAAAAAAAAGAATTAAAAGTATTCATATGTTACAGAGATGGAGTTTTTATCTCAGTATCAGAAAGAACTTTCTTACAATTAGAAATCTTTAAGATTCCTTCAGAAGTTATAAGTTCCTCATTCTGAAAGTATTCAAGAAGAACCCAAAAACCAGATTGTCCATATGGTATTTTGTACACTGGAATGGAAATTCAATTAGATAACCTCTAAACTCCCTCTGTCTCTACTCTAGACTCAAAGCCATAGCACCCTTTACTATCAAATGGGATCAGTTCTCACAAAAAATAAAAACCTGCAGCCCCAAAATTCCAGAGACAAAATATTAATAGCCACGCCAAACAGTGAGCTCCTGAAAGCTGATTTTATTCTCTTGGCATCTCCTATCTTGCCTGGAACAGGGCTTTGCGAAAGCTGACAATTAATAAATGTTGATAAATACATAACTATGATAAATGTAGATTGTTTCTGAAGTGAAAAGAACAATAAACCAAAAATGTTTGTACCCCATAATATTCTGAAATTTAAAAATAAACAAAGAATTCAACATGTTTTCCAAATATTTTTA
>NW_012141635.1:5608178-5608766 GCF_000956105.1 Propithecus coquereli
AAAAAAAAGAACAATAAAGACATTCAGTCCAACCACCCTGTTTCACAGAAAGAAGGATAGTCCCAAAGGTTGAGGTGACTTCTCAAAAGTCATCATGTTATTTGGGGACAGAGCCCAGACACAGTTTACTGCTATTTCCACCAGTCTAGGTTGCCTTGAGGACTCTTTGCAGAAACAATTGAAGGCAAGAAATCCTGGGTCTCAGGACAACTAGGCCATTTTGGGATATTACAAGCATCTGTAGTCAAAAACCACTGAATCCAGTCATCACGGCAGCCAGCTCCAAGAGGGATGGTGGCCAGGAAAAGAAAGACAGCACAAAGTACCAGAAGAAAAGGAAATTACCTTTCATTTCATTCACTGAATATTAATCATTGCATTTCCTAAAGTAAATTATAGAAAGAAAAAATAATAATAACAATGACATTGTATTTTAAGACTTTATGGCAGCACGTAACCCAAGAATGTAGCCCTACTTGTTCTTAAAGTGCTGAGCTAACTCATTAAAATTTATTTTCTGTGATTCCACAATGTAAAGAAAAGTGAACAAATAACTGACATTCGGGTTACGCTGGTCAAATAAGAATG
>NW_012141635.1:5609073-5660536 GCF_000956105.1 Propithecus coquereli
AAAAAAAAAAAAAAAAAAAAACCCAAAAACAAAAAAAAGAATGCAAGGCAGATGGGATTAAAGGGTACTTTTGGCCTGGTTCTCTGCATTTATTTTACATATATATATATTTGCATTATATATGTGGTATCCAAGATGACAGTGAATTTGTAAGGCCTTTATTATTTCTATTTGTGGTTTATATTAATCTAAATCACCACAAAATTGTGAAATCACCAAGATTTTGTGCTCTATAGCTACAGTCCACAGGTCCAGAATCAACAGGACAGCTTTAGCCAGCAACATTTGCTAGGATGACAACTGCCGTGTTTTTTTTTGTTGAACTATTTGATGAAATAACAATTAAACTGCTGCATTTGTTCATTCAAAGGATATTCAGAGAGTGCCCATTGCATGGCGGCCACTTTGATGACACATATTGCAAAGTAAATCCCCCTACCCCCACCCTGAAGGAGACCAGAACCAAGTGCCAGGGACTGATATCATTGCTTCATTAGAGATATGCCTGGTTTTATAGGAGTCCAGACAAGAGGGAACAGGGCTTGCCAGAGGAAATAATGCTAGAGGGGAATCTTGAAGTAAAAGTAGAAGTTAGCTGGCTAGACAAGGGGTCAGCATGATTCACACGGAAGGAATGGCATTTGCAAAGGCAGAGGCAGGGCAGGAACTGGTAAGAGTCTTGTGTGGCCAAAGTCTGTGGCTCGTGTAAAAGAGGGGCTTTAACTACTGTGGTCATTTGGATTTGAACAGGGACAAAAGTCAAGGACTTCTCTCTCCTCTTCATCCTAGCTGTCACTGCCTTGTCTCCGGCTCTCATCGACACTCTCTGGAGCTCTCACAATAACTTCCTGACTGTGCTCCCTCTTGCCAATCTTCCTTTCCACTTTGCAATTCATCCTCCACACTTCAAGAGATTTAACTTCCAAGAATACAAATCTGATCAATCCATTCTCCAATTTCATCTTTTCCTGTGAGATAAAGTCCAAATTTCTTAGTGCAGAGCATAAACACTTTCCCACATGGCCCACTGCCTTTCTAACTTGATCTCCTGCCTCCTCCCGGCTCACAACTTAACATGCAGGGCTGTCACCTGTAAGCACTCAACAAACCCTGACACGTGTGTCCCTCACACCTCTGCTCTTTGTACATAGCATTTCCTGGAATGCCTGGAATGCCTTTTCATGGAGAGACATCCAACTCACCTTCAATAAAGCCTAGTCCCACCTGTCTACAAGTTCCTCTTTCACCTTCCCATAGTCCTTTGCATAAATCTCTACTATATCAATTTGCATATTGAGTTGGGTCTCTTTCTGTGTAACTTCCCCCATCTCAGTTTTCCTCATATCTCAGTTTTCTTTGATTTACTGACACCCTTCAGAATTATTCTGTGCCTGGCAAACAACAGGTACTTGAAGTTTGTTGAATGAATCAATGAACCACTACTTACTCAGTATATTATAATTGAAAACCCTCTATAGTTTGGCTTTTTATTTAACCTATCATCACAGTATATCTAAACGAAGAAAACACATTTCATCCCTCCCCTTTGATTTACACCCCTTGCAGACACTGCATCACCTGTCAACTACCTATTTATTCCAAACCAAGGTCTCCAAAAGCAACAGACAGGCCTTCAATGCTGAGGATTTAAATGGTGTGAAACACCCTACTAGTAAACAGTTACAAGCACCTTCATTAGGAATAACCTGTGCATATTTTAAACATTGGATGAAATTTGAGTGTAAAAATGAAAGTAATTTGAAAGCCCAGAGCACAATGTTTCCACAAACACAAAAAGGTGCTTTGAGAAAAAGGTCTAAAAGTCAGTTCTTCCTGCCCTGCCCTGCCCTGCCCTGCCCTGGGATAAACTGATATGTGTAAAAGGAAAACCATGAGGAGTCTGTACACTGTTGTCCCCCAGGAAGAGGGGAAGGGACATTTGTTCATTTTGTGAAGGATCAGCAGGAAGAGGCCACACTGGAGTTCTGCTTATTCCTGTTCCTTCATGTCAACTGGCTCAGACTTTCTCGATTGTCCAAGAGAACAGATGTTACGGAAGGGGAGTATTTATATGCGATTCCTGTTATAAAATTTAATTCTGAAGTTCAAACCCTAATCTCACAGCTCTTTCTCAGAAGGTGGAAAAATACTCTGAGGCATTGATGGTCTGAAAGATTGAGTGGCTTCTGTAAAAGGTAAATTGAATATTGTAGAAGAAAAAAAAATATATATATATATATGAAGTGGAAATTAATGTACTATTTGAAGGTAATCAGCCTCTCCACAATTATTTCACGGTCGTGGATTTTGTGTTGATGCTGGTTAATTAGCCAAATATGAATTATATATGTATATTTTTAAGTAAGTGCACATGCATATTAAAGGATTTTTCCCTTTATTTCATTATGAAGCAACTCATTTGATGTGGCTCTGCATAAAGCTCTAATATACATCAAAAAGCAATCAACAAACTTTGAGTACATCAAGCAGGATAATTTAGATGGTTTTTAATCATGATTATGAAAATATAATTAGGTGGTTTCATGTTTGTTGTTGAGTACATGTAAGGGAAAGTGATTCTCCAAATAGAAAATGTGGGCAATATTACACAGAAACCACAAAGGACTTGTGTGCACGAGGCACAAGTATGCGCGCGCACACACACACGCACACACAGAGAAACAACTGGCCGCTTTCTTCAACACATCAGCAGCTGTTATATTTAAAAAGCATATTATTTCCTTCAAGATGTCAAAGAAATCTTATTTAATGAAGTGATTATATAGAAGTAGGTTTGAAAAATGCCTCCCTTTAATGTCATCATAGCTGTTGTACACAATTTAAAACAAATCCTCCCTGCCATGGCCCCTACAGAAAAAGAGCAGGGAAGCTCATCAGTGCTGAAGCAGCTCATGTGTCATCAGTGACCACTGGGAGCGAACACAGTCATGGATCTGCACAGCTAAATGATTATGCACTCATGGCCTTTTCTAATCCATTTGAAATAAACCTGATATTTATCTATCTCCAATCACCCAGTTTCGGAGTCGAAAGGACCTGCGAGTTCTCATGCAGGAGGATGAATCACACACAAGCAAACTGCTGTCTCATGCCAGACTATCCAGGCATCCCCCACCACAGCCAGGAGAAATGACAAGAGAGACTCCATTCCCCCCCATCCCTGGTGGTCCCCCTTGCCCCAGAGTTCCCTGGTGGACTCCCAAGCCACATTTCTTCTCCCAAGCCACATTTTGTTTTTCCCTTGTGCAGACAGAGTTGATTACTGGCCCTGTTAGAAAAATCCAGCCTTCCTAGTCCACCTCAGAAATCGCGTGCAAGGGCCTGAGGTTGCGCTTGGAAGTAATTTGGTCACCAGCAAGCTGGCCCCTTTTGTTGGGAAATTCAAAGAACTGCAGCACCGTGACTTTAACGAAGCCACAATTAGAGTGGCTTTCTTCCAGCACCATGTGTAATCTGTTTTACCACAGAAATACAAAGTTGCTGTCTGTGCACACAATTTTAGCATTTCTGGTTTTTATGCCATCTTACTTACAAGAAACTCCCAGCTGTTATAATTTGTCTCATCCATAGCTCTCTTGTAAAACCAGCCTTTGTTCCTTTTTCTCAGTGCCAGGGACTTGCTGGGTTTCACCTGATGTGATTTGTCCAGGCATTAATAATGCATCTTCAAGATGCAAGATGCATGAATTCCTTTAGTAACAGATCTGCTGGCAGAGGGCTTTATTGTATTGTACAGCTTCGCTGCAAAAAGGGAAGACAGGGGGACAAAGGGAAGGTCATCAGCCTCCGGAGTGAGGGTGCTGGTTGTTTCAGAAGGTCATTCCAACCAGCTCACGGTAAAGGCAAGGGCATGCTGAAGATAATGAGTATTAGACCAACAATTCTTTTAAGAAAAAAAAAAATAGCTTTTGCCAAATCTGCAACGTGTCCCCATAGATTAAAGTGAATTGCACACACAGATGACAGATCAGGAAGTCCAGGGTATCTTGCTATCCTCATATCTTACTTGGTATGAAGGGATATTTCCTCTTCATAGGCCCTTATTCTCCCTTTGGACCTTGGTGCACACTCCAGTGACTTTCTCAGTGGCCTCAATGTGATCGCTGTTATTGTTATCCATATGCATTTTTTATCATCTTGCATTTGTGAAGAGCTTGTATTTTCAAGTGGCTTTATAATCATTAATAAGTTATTTCTCATAATTATCCTGAAAAGTAGGGCAGAGTTCTTTTCTTGATGCTCTTTTCTCCAGAGAAAAAGTGCAGAGAGGTCACAATGGGAGAAGTTCACAGGGAGAATGCATTTCGGAGTTGGAATCAGGACACGTGCACAGGGCAACCCTACCTCCTAAACCAAATGGCCACGTCTGGAATGGCAACGTGAACAACTGAAGACATCACACAGGCCCCCATCAGACATGATCAGGTTGCTTAGTGGACACATTCATAAACCCTACAGGAAGATAATTCCTGCTTCCAATGACCCGGTTTTGAACTCAGATTACCATCATAAATGCCACCCGGCTCCAATGTCATAGATTTTCTTAAGAAACAATCAATGTACGATATAATGTTGACATCAAAAAGTTCAGCCATGGAAACAGTAGCTTGTGCAGATGATCATTGAACTTCCAGGTGCTATGAGGACTCCTGATGAGATTTGTCGACCTACAACCAAACCGCAGTCTCCATATGGTCCTTGCGGTGGGTTCACCTGCCTCCTACTTCCATTCTCACCACTGCCCACCTCCCACCCCACCTCCTAAAAAAAATTTCATTTAATCAATAACATTTGCTTTCAGGGCAGCTCTCCTTTACTGCTGTTCCATCTCTGTCTGAGTTACCATAGCAACTCTTCTCAGAGCAGTGTGATACCCAGTTTATACAGTTCAGACTTGTCACGTGACTGACTACCTGCTTCTACTTTAATCATTGCTGGAGGGAACACTCGAAAAGTGGCTGCTTCCTGCTTCCTGTTGCAGTCCACCAAACTGCCATCACGCTTTACATTTCCTCCCTCAACCTAGAAAACACATGTTTATTGTGCTGACTTCCAAAGCAGAAAAGAGGGAAGGCTGCAGGGGTGGGTGAGAGTACCCAGACTGCTAGAATTAGCAGAGCCTTCTAGGCCCTACAGCCAAATTCTTCTTTTTCCCTGTAGAGAGGCTCTTGGGTTTAGCAGGCCCCCTTTCTGAGATCTTAATCGTAGAGAAAAAGATGTGTCTGACCTCAGCCTAGCCTGAGATCCATCTTCCAGTGGCCCCATGACCTCTGAACACTCGTCTCCATCCATGTAGCCATTTTGTGGGCCCCTGTCAGGCAAGGCCAGGAACTTGGGACTCTCAGGAGCCTCCCTTGTTGCAGCTTTGAGGGGTCTGTTTAAATCACATTATAAACCTGATGAAACATAGCTAATGAAGCACAGATGTCCTATCAGATTTGGAGCTCTGAGTCCCTGTAAAAGCCCAGTAAAAATAAATGAAAGGAGCCTTGTATCCATGGAAATGGGCAGCTCACATGCTAATCCTTCCCCCTCACCCATTTATGAGTTCATTACCATTTCTAATTCCAGGGCTTCTGAAAGCATTTGTGGCTTCTGGGTCAGTCATTTCCTGGAAACTCGTGGCCGGCCGAGCTTGAACCCCCTCGACTTGGCCCCTTGCTCAGAGACATGCCAGAGGGGGAGGGGTGCGTGGTTATCAGTTGCACAAGTTCCTGGTTACCTTTTTTCTTTTGGAGATGCTGGGATGAATCTAGAGTCCTGTGTCCTCCTGGGACCTACAGAAGGCCCTCTAGGACCAGATGCCTGTGTCTTTTGGGAATAGCAACAGGGAAGTTGATCAGGAGTGATCTGATACCAAAGAGCTCTTCTGTCACAGTGTTGAGTACGACCCACATCACTCCTCCTTTAGATTAAGGCGACATTCCCTCATCAAATGGATGTGACTGCAGCTACTATACAACAGTTACTATGATTTGACAAGGTCGTGAAGGAAAGTGACAGAATGGGGGTAATTTTATTGGGAAACAGAGTTAGGCTGAACTCAGAGTTTGAGGCCCTCCCTGGAGTAACAGGAGCGGGCAGGACGCTTAGGGAGACCTGGGAAGCTCCCTGAGGGACTGGCTGCCCAGTGGTAGGGGCTCAAGAGAGGACACACTACAAAGAGAAGAAAAGGAGCATAGAGCATCTTCAGAAACACAACTTGCCTCCCTCACGGGCTCAGCTTGATGAGAATAACTAAGTGGCTTCTTTGGGGTATAGGACAAGGTATAATGGAACCTCTGCCTGTCAGAGGCTCATTTCCTCTTGCAGTTTCCATTCCCTTTCTTAGATATTTGTTTGTAGAGATCAGCAGCTGGTATTGGAGCCAAAGTGGTTCTCTCGAGGAGATTCTTCAGGGACAAATCTCTACATGTTTTATTTTTGAGATATAATTTTGAATCCTTAAATTTTCGAAGATGTCTTCTGAAGGGAAGAGTACATGTTCTCAATTTAAAAGTAAACATCTGAGTGTCGATAATACCTTGCCTTACAGTTCCCACTTTAAATAACTGACTGTATTCTCTCATTTCGTCAGCCCCAGATACTGGGGATGAGAAATGATATAGATGAGGAAACTGAGGCACAAGGCAATACAGAGACTTTCCCGGGGCCATGCATTAGTATGAGCAATAGGACGGAGGCTCCTAACAAGACATTTCAGACCCCAAGTGAGAAAGCCATAAGCCCCAGACATTTTTCCAAAACAATCATTTTTGTCCATCTTAATGGCTGAAAATGAAAGCTTTGTAAAAATGGTCCAAGAAATTAAAGCTTAGGCTTGTGATTATTACAGTGATTTGTCAGTGGTGGTGTATGATTTGGGCAGAGTCCCAGCTGTATTAACAAGAGGATAAAAGTGCAGTTCATTTGTCATCTACCTAATACAGATATCCTTGCCTCACCAAAGGAAGAGCTAAAAAGAAGTGATATAGCATCACTGATGGGGCAACATAAGTGACTTCATGGAAAATGATTTAATCCTTTCACTGCCTGCTAACGCAGAGAGATTTTTACCATTGATTTATGTGAACAACTGTCTGAAATGTCAGAAATAGAAACAACCCTGACCAAAAAAAAAAAAAAAATGGAAAAGTTATGTGGGCAGCTGAGACCATTTACCTACTCACTCTACCGTCTGACTCAGGGCAGATGAGGGGGAAAATGTGTCACAAAAACTAAGCACAGTGACCTGCATGTTGGCAGGGAAAGTGTTGAAAGAGCTGGCTGCTTACAATGATAAAATGTGCAGTGTGCTTCATGGATCAACAACCTGTTGCTCAGAAATTTCTTCTCCCTGGTAAGACAAAGTAGCTAGAGTTAGGCCAGCAACCCAATCTGCTAGGCAAAGCCACCTAAGCAGCTGACCTGGCATTCTTCAGCTCACACTGACTGTTTTTTCTTTCTGATCAGCTGCCTTCTTTTCTTCCCTAGTCTCTCATTTAACCCACCCTCTGTCACTCTTAGTAACACGTTTCAGGAGAGTAGATCAGCCCAAATTCATAGAGTATCTTACCTATTAAAGATAATTAAAATAAGACAATCTTCCCCAATCCTCTCTCAACAATTTCAGAAATGAAATAAAGACCAACGTGTTTGAATTGTTTTTCTTTCTTTCTTTCTTTCTTTTCTTTCTTTCTTTCTCTTCCTTCCTTCCTTCCTTCCTTTCTTTCTTTCTCTCTCTCTCTTCCTTCCTTCCTTCCTTTCCTTTCCTTTCTTTCTTTCTACTTCTTTTTTTTTTTAGATACAAGATCTCACTCTGTTGCTCAGGCTAGAGAGCAGTGGCTCTAATGTAGCTCACTGCAACCTTGACCTCCCCAACTCAAGAGATCCTCTGACTTCAGCCCCCTGAGTAGCTGGGACTATCTACAGTCATGCACCACAAGGCCCAACTAACTTTTTTATTTTTTGTAGAGAAGGAGTCTTGCTATGTTGCCCAGGTTGGTCTTGAACCCCCAGTCTCAAGTGAGCCTCCTGCTGCCTCGGGAGGATGCCAAAGTGTTGGGATAACAGGTGTGAGCCACCATGCCTAGCCTCCAAAGTGTTTGAATTCTTTTAAAGCAAATTTAAGAAACTAGCGACGTTATACATGGAGAGATTTCCCATACTTGACAGAGTGGATGCTCTGGAGTGAAAGAGTTGAGCGTTTGCAGTTTCAGAGGTCTGAGATTCAACCTTTGCTTTTACTGACTTCCCAGCCAGTGGGCAGGTGTGTGACATGGAAGAGACAGTCTGGCGGAGAGTAAAAACCGACATCCGCTTCACTACCTTTCCCCATTAACGCTCTTCCCAAAGTTAACAACAGTTGGGAATACTTGCCTTTCAACAATACAAATAAGGTAATATTTGGCACTTTAGAACAAAGGCCTCAGGAATATGTCTTAAGCTAATAGCTGTGCATCTTAACATAACCGAGGATTGTAATTCCATTCTATAGAGAAAGTATGTTTCACAGCACTTTGACATCTCTTTTCTCAAGTGTGTCTTCAAGATCCCGCAGGATAAAGAAAGCATTTCACAGATGAGCGACCAGAGCTGAGTGGTGCTTGCTGGCCCCACAGAAAGCGGGGGCACATTCACCCTGGAACCAGGCCCTAGCAATGCCTAATCTCTGTTCTCTGTGCTGCTGCGTTTGGCTAAAATTGCATACTCAAATAATAGATTAGTTTTGCACATTACCCAATGTCCCCATTTCTTCCAGGAAAGTATGACTAATATATAATCCAGTAACTAAAATAGCAGATTTCGCAAAACCATATCTTGAAATTATAGTGCTTATTCTTGGATTAGAAATTAAGTCACCCCTTGCTTTCTTCAAAAATTGTAAATAACTTTATAACCAAATGATGTTAATAATTCACTGAATAATTTAATCCAAGCCACTGTATAATCAAATGAGTCCCAGACTGTGGGCACTGAGTTTTACTTCTGATTCTACTCCTGCGTGATCTCTAGGTATCAATTTTCTCCTTTGTAAAATAAGGGGATTAACCTAATTTATTCGTAAGGTACCTTTCTTCAAGTGTAGATTTTATGAATCTATAATCTGTCCTTTAGGATATTAGGCTTTCTTCGCAAATGCTGTATCAATATTAATCCTGCTTCATTGTTCCCACTAAGAAAGACTGGGCGGCGCTCTCTCCTCCCTTCCCTCCCAAGATCTCTCTTGGAATAAGGAGGCACATTCAGGTGTACGCAGAGGCTAGTGGCCTGTGGTGCTTATCGATCTATTCTGAAGACCCAGAGGCTCTAAAGGGAAACCAGCCAGAGCAGGAGTCAAGGGAACTGGTACCTAAAAATGAGCGGAAACTCTCCCGGCCTGCTCCCCTCCCTGGGAGTGTCCCTGTGCCCTTTCCCAAGGAGTCTAGGAACACTTCTCCACCAGCAGCCAGGTGACCTCTGACCTCTCTGCAAGAGCCCTGCACTTGAGCTGGTGTGATGCCTACACACAAAGGACATGGACAGAAAGAGGACCTTCTCAGCTCTGCACCAGGAAGGACAACTTTCCAGACACACAAAGCCCGGATAGAAATAATGCACCACCACCTGAAATTTCACAGGAATAATAAGGGAAATAATGGCTTAGGCACCATTACATAAGCTCCCATGCCTCCGAAAGTGCTATCTAATCGCCTATTGGTTTTAATGATGATGATGATGGTAGACTCCATAGCGGTATCAATGGATATCAACCAATATTCATATAACTAATGAAGGAAGTGTTTTACTAAGCAAAATCACTAAAATACATTTGGCAGAAATTTTTCCCCCATCATCATGCTTGCCATAGTAAAGTCACTCTCACCATTACCTTGAGACTATTCAAAGAAAGACACATCTAAATGTGCTATCTTGCTTTTTTATTTAACATATCAATCTATCCAATAAATTTATTGATCACCTTCCCTATGCCAAGCACTGCGTTAAGAATGAGAAAAGGAAAGACAAAAATGCACAGTGTCAGCCCCCAGAGATCACACTGTCTAGGAGGATAACTGACATTAACAGCAATATAAGTGCTGTGATACAGATATACAAAGAAGAGTGACAGCTCCAGAGAAGAGAACTTTGAGGGAGATTCATCTGAGAAAGAAAAAAAAAAAAACAGGTTGCTTAGTAAATGGTTTAAATGAAGGAGGAAATAGTGATCATTAGGAAAAGATGCTCAAAATAATGTGGACGTGGAAATATTCAGGTGTCATAGTTTGGCACCTTCAGAGTCGGGGCAGGTGCACATAAGACATTCTGTAATGTAATATTAAAATACTGAAGGAAACTGGAATTATGGTCATTCTGATTTTGTTTATACAGGAAAATCCTTATCTTTCTACAAGGAATTTGCCAACTTGGTGAAAGATGAACATTGGCAGAACATTCTAAAGCATTCTATAATGTGTTCCGTGGCAGACTGGTGAAGGATGTAGTACGGACGAACTCTACAAAGGAAAATGTGCTGATAACTCCACGCTGTTTCTGTAGCCAGACTTGCACATCCAGTCTTAAGCACTCAGGTGACCATGTAACACCTGTACATTGTGCCATGTCAACAATGTCAAGTGGTATTTGAGGAGGGCACTGTCATTGCTTAGATGGGTAAAGAGTTTCCGGCACTGTGTTGGGAGAGCTTTGCTGTTAATGCTTTACCCACCATTCCATCTCGGTCCTGATGCCATGAAGATGTCCATCACAATCATTCACATCTAGGACCTGTCATCCACTTTCCCTTCCTCCTACCAAATATGTCCCTTCTTCCACCCAAAAGGCAAGAAGCAGTCCAGCGATCATTTTACTATTGAAGTCTGGAAACATGCACCCTTCTGGTTTTGTTTTGTTTTGCTTTAATATTCTCCCTCTCCTATTTCTTCTCTCCTTTTTATTCTGTTTTCCTCACCTTTTACCTCCATTCCTCCTCCCTCCTTCTTCCCATATCACTGTACCAAAGAGCACATTCTTTGCAGACCTCCATTCTTTATATCAATATATCTTTTAAAAAGCCATTGCAAATCTAAAAATCTATTTATACATGAGCAAATTTAGTTAAGTAAAGAGGAAAATAAAACCTCCTCCAATTAAGTCAAAGAAAGGACAAGAAATTATGTCATCAAATTATGCCAATACAACAAGTCAAAGAAAAGAAATGAGATTGGAAAATGGAAAGAGACAAAACTGTAATTATTTGTATATGATGTGATTATGTACCCAGAAATCTGAAAGAATCAACTTGAATTGTGTTCTAGCTAATGCAAGAGATAGATAAGATCATCAGACACAAGATCAACATACATAAATCACTAGCATTTTCATTTAGCAACAATGTTGCCTTAGAAAATGTAATGAAAAAAATATCTTATCATGATAACAGCAAAATGCTAATATTAGACCTAATAATAAATGTAATAAAAGACTCAACATTTCATATATAATAATTTCCCCAAAATTAATGTATAAGGTAAAAAACAAGCAAAATAAACTTAACACACTGATCGTAAAGTTTACATAAAGGAGTAAAGATTTTTAAATATCCAAGAAAATTTAGGGAAAAAAATAGTGATGTGAACTTGCACTAGCAAGCACTAAATATACTATGTCGTTATGTAAATTAAAATGGTGTGGTTGGTATTTGTGAAAGAGTACGCTCCAGATCAATAAAAAAGAATAAAGAGAAATGAATAAATAGAAAAGTCTCATATATGTGTAAATTTAAAACACTAATTATTTTAAATCACTGGAGAAAGGACAGAATGTATGCCACAAATGGCACTGGGAAAACTGTCTGTACTTCGGAAGACAGCTTTGACTCCTACATCACTCCTTCTACAAAAGTAAACCCCAAAGCAGTTCAAGAGCTAAACGCAAAAAATTATATAAATATAGAGGAAGAAAATATGGGAGAATTCTTTTATAATGTTGTGATTAGGAATGTGTTTTTAAGCAACAATATAATGCTCTATATGTTCTACATAAAGAAAAAGGTGAACAGATTGGAAAGAATTTTTAAATTCTTTAAGATGAAATACACCACAACTAAAGCTGAAAGGCATACAACTTGTAGAATATATTAATATTTGCAATAAATGTGTTTCAGAATACATTATTTGAAATAAATGTGTTTTATACTATATAATATAAAAAGTTCTCTTTTATACTACATAATAATGTATATAATATATTAGGAGTATTTGCAAATCTATAATAAAGCAACCCAAGAGAAAATAAATGGAAAAGGATATAAGTGACATTGATTGATAGGCTCCTATTCACCAGGCAATAAATATCTTAAGCATTTTTCATATATTAACTCCATTAACTTACATAATAGTCCTTTTGTTCAGATACTATTATCATCTCCATTTTTCAGATAAGAAAACTAAGACAGAGAAATTTAGGAACTTGTCCAAATTTATACAATTATAATTTCTATAGTCAGGATTCAAATCTTTAAATTCTGACACCAGAACCCAAGTCAATGAAAAAGAAATACAAATAGCTAACAAATTAAGAAAAGCAGTTCGACATTAGTAACAATGAGAGAAACGCACAAGCTAAGACACAACAAGATATTTTTACCTACTGGTCATTAAAAAAAACGTGGATTTATAAGACCAACATTACCAAGAGTGTTGGGAAACAGTTTGTACTATAATCAGTTATTGGGGAATGTCCCTTGGTACAAGGCATTTTTAGAAGTCAATTTAGCAATGTCCATTGAACTTAAAAGAACTTATGCTTTGACCGAAAAACTTAATTTCTATCTCATAGAAATACTTGGACATGTGCCCAGAGATGCGCAAAGTGAAAAACTGAAAATAGCTTATATGTCCATTAATAAGGGAATGGTTAACAAAATGATCACACATCCAATCATGGGTTGTATATAGTGCAATGATTAAAAAGAGTAAGTTATATCTATACGAACTGACATGGAAAGATTTTTAAGGCATACTATTAAGTTAAAATAGCAAGTCATAAAATAATATGTACAACCTGATATCATATACAAATATGAACACATTACATATTCATTTATCCACTCAACTACAAAATAATTAGCACCTACGGCATGCAGGAAACTGCACTAGTCACTAAAGTGCTGGGCTGAATAGACAAAGTCTGTCTTTCCAGGAGCTCACATTCTGATGGGCAGCAAAACAATAGACAAGCAAACCGATGAAAGACCAACATAATGTAGATGGTGTATTAGTTTCTCCTTGTTAATTACTGCACACTTAGCAGCTTAAACAACACAAATTTGTCATCTCACAATTCTACAGGTTGGAAGTTCAATCCAAGACTCACCCAGAAAGGGCTGCATTCCTTTCTGCAGGCTCTGGGAAGGATCTGTTTCCTTGCTCATTTGAGTCATTGGCAGAATTTAGTTCCTTGTGGTTGTAGGACTGAGATCCCCATTTCCTTGCTGGCTGTCAGCTGAGAGCCATTCCCAGTCCTAGAGGCCACCTGCATCCTTTGGCTGGGGTCGCCCTGCTTCCATATTCAAAGTCAACAATGGGGGGTCAAGTCACTCTCACATCTGAATCTCTGGTCCTTCTTCTTCTCTCTAACCCAGTCAGGAAAAGTTCACCACTTTTAATGACTCATGTGATTGAATTGGACCCACCAGAATAATCCAGAATTATCTCCCCTGTCTTAAGGTCTGTACTTTTAATCATATCGCATTTAGTTTCCTTTGCCATGGCAGGTAACACATTCATTCCAGGGATTAGGGCATAGACATCTTTGTAGGGGAGGGAGCATTATTCTGCCTATACTGATGGGAATAAGGAAAACCAAAAGGGTGATAGGCAAAGGTGATGTATGGAGAGGGGGGAAGCTAATTCAGATTGTGTCATCAGAGATGCTTCCCTAAGGAAATGGCATCTGAACTGGAGGACCAGCTGTGTGATCACCTGGGCGGGGCATTCCGGACACGTATTTAAATATGCAGAAAAAGGCATGCAAAGCTACATGGCAAACCGTTCACAGGCTACCTCTGGAGAGAACAACAGAAATCAAGGGTGGGAGACAATAACAACATTTACTCACTAATCTATATCCTTCTGTTTGCATGTTTTACTTATGTGATTTTTTTTTAGAAAAAATTATGTTTATAAAGTCTTAGAAACAAAAAAGGAAAGTATCTTTTTTCTTGGGCCTAGTTAAAGCAAAGGGAGTTTAAGATTTAGGTACTAGTGAAAGTTAAGCATATTCTATTAAGAAATTTTGATGCACACACATAGAAAATAAAAATCAAACCTTGTCTTGGATTCTGTGAAAAGATCAGTTCTAGAGGGGAATAATAAATCAATACCTTTCCTCTTCCAAGTCTTTAAGGAGAATACATTTGCCAATTAGACATTTCCAAGGTTGCATCAGCAACCTTGGAAACTTCTCGTGGCTATAATCTCTTTATTTCGTTTCTAAGTCCCGACTTGGTGCTCATTTGCTGAGCTCTCGCCCTGGACATCTGGCATCATTTTGTGTGGTTTTCCAAGGACAGTATAAGCGTCTCTGAGAATGAAGACAGGCAGAAGAAAAGCTACTTGAATGGGCTCTGGGTGTAGCAATCTGTTCCAGCAAAAGGGCGAGTCTTGCGGGAACGCATTTCTGCTACTCAAGACACAGACAAGGGCGAGATCACGGGAGGACACGTAGAAGTGCCTGCCGGGGACTTGAAGTCCAGTGGCCGCACAGAGTGTAGACGGAACACCAAAGGGCTCTCCCAGGACACTGGGAAGCAAAACTTTGAGCAATTTTGTATCAAGACCCTGGGATACAACTGCAGAAAATAGGCTTCCTGTGCTTGTGTGTGTGTGCATACATGCACGGGATACTCAAAATTACAACTTCTTTGGAGCAAAGATAAAACGCCAAAAAGCAGTGAGAAGTAAACAACAGCTAGAAATTAAGGAGTTCCTATTTCTGCGCTAATCACATAGATCTGTTTTTCCAGACACCCTGCCTATCAAAGACAGGAAGTCTCTGAGTAATATGTTTACAACAGCCCAGTAGGCTCTTGTATTAGAACGTCCCTTCATCACTTCAAGAGTGACAAATCCAAAACAGAACAAATCCTTGTCTGCTCACAAATACTTTCTCCTTCCAGCTCTTCTTCCGGCCTGAGTTAGGGACACCTTCTTTCTCCTCATCCCTCACTTTCAACATGTCATTCTCCTCAAATTCTTTTTAGAAGTAGGTGAAATACAAGTCACACATACATGAAAGTAGCACTTAATCAGCCACCAAATGTAGTGTCAGCTATTGTATAAATCCCTTCTTCTCCATTCCCACTGTCACCCCCTGGTTGAGGACTTTTATCCCAGAGGCATTTATATGAGGCATCTCCTCAGGAGTCTTGTCCACCCACTGCCTAGCGTTTCAGTCCAGTCCTTCCTTATTTCACCAGCTGGGAGCATAAACAGCCACATTATCATCCTAGAACCAAATAGTGTTTCAGAGTCCCTTTCAGGTGTACCTGAGGGTTCAAAGGCAGGGAGTTCAGGGCTCTCGCCAAGTCCCATTTCCTCACTCCTGCTGAGGTCTTGGACGGCTTAAATATGCCCACACATTGGCTCTCACCTTCGCTGCTGGCCCTACACAGCCGGGGGCCTGGCAGACCCTTCCCCTTGAGAGGCAGGTCTGGTAGAACCGCCCAGGTGCGGGGGACCTGCAGGCCCTGCGGACCTGCTCAGCCTCGCTTGAAGGTCTAGTTTCCTCCTGAGGAGGCGAAGCAGGACTGAGAGCCAACTATCTGTCCTCCGCAGCTCGCTCAGAGACAAACAGAAGTACGAAGCCAAAGAAAACCACACTCATCCCCAGCAGGGCAAGAGCAGCTCAGGGCCCACGTTGCCTGTGTCCATGCTGTGAATCCAGATACTTTCTTCTAGCCCTAAAAGAGAGCAAGAGAAAGAAAGAAGGATGGAGGAAGGGGAAGGAGGGAGGAAGCACAGCACTGGTGACATACAAAAATTTATATTCCCAAATTAATCTTTTAATTTAAAAATTAAAACTTCCCAAATTCTCTCTCATTTATTTCTTCCTGCAACAAATATTTTTTGAACACCTACTATATGCCAAGCACTGAACAGAACAGACAAGAGCCTCCTGGGGCATAAACTCTGGTATGGGAAACGGTAAAAAAAATCTAGGAAAGGAAGGAAGATTGTGTCAGGCAGTGACAAGTCTATGAGCAAATAAAACAGGTCACGGGGAAGGAAAGAGCAGCGTCCTTCTTAGATAAGGCAGTCCTGAAGGCCTCTCTCAGTGGTGACATTTGAGCTAAGAGTCAGCTGAACAAAGAGATTGTGCATCCGAGTCAACAGTGAGTGGGCAGTTTTCCCCAATAAAAAATGAGTGCACGCATGCGTCACATGTGTTTTAGTTTGCTAAGGCTGCCACAGCAAAGTACCACAAAATGGTGGCTGAAAAGACCTGAGTGTATTGTCTCCCATTTGTAAAGGCCAGAAGTCTGCAATCAGGTTTCAGTGGGGCCCTGCTCCTTTTAGAGTCGCTAGGGGAGGGTGTGCCCCGGGCCTCTCTGCTAGTTCCGGCAGCTCCTTGGCTCACAGCAGCATAACTCCAGTGTTCGCGTGGCGTTCTGTGTCCTGTCTGTGTTTCACTTTCCCCCTTTTATAAGGACACCCTATTCCAGTCTGACCTCATCTTAACTAACTACATCTGCAACAGCTCTTTTTCCAAATAAGGTCACACTCTGAGCTACAGGAGGTCAGGACTTCAACACCGGAATTTCAGTGACACCACTGAACCCATAATAACATTTCTGTACTACAGGCGTCCACTCAGGTCGGGTGGAGGACAAGGTTTACCCACAGTGATCTGACCAACCCTTCCAGAGCAAGGCTGAGCTTTCTCTCTACTCTGTCTCCCTCACATCACCGAGCACAGCACGTAATAAATGAATGAGTACTCATTGACGGTTGATTAATGGTACATTTTACACTAACATTTAAAAATGTGTGTGTTCTCGTGTCGAGGTAGTGTGGGATTTGTTTGGGTGCCAGCAGCAGATCTGATGCTTAGCAGATAGGAAATGCTTAAATCGTTTTAGGGTCTGATGTGATTAGTAACTGTTCCCAGAGACCACGTGGAAAAAAATAGCTGGTATCTAAGGCTGCCCCTGCCCCCTCTGTCTCCCGCCTGGGTCCCCAAGGCAGCAGAGCTGACGAGCTCAGGCGAGGTTGGCAGAGGTCACAGTTGTGGAAGATCCACAAAGGGATAGTGGAGAAAGTGCAGCAGCAGAAAGCGGCCATCTAGGCCCCCAGGCAGCTCAGCCCCCTCGCCCAGCCTGGGGACACACAGCTGCCCGGTCCCACCTCAGAGGGGCAAATTCCCCAACATCAGAGAAGCAGCCCTGGGCCACTAAACAGAAACCTGGCCAGCGAGGAAGCAGCTGGTCTTGGCAAACAAAAAATAATGCCCCAGGCAAAAACAAAGCAAGAGGGAGCCTGGAAGAGCTTCATTCTGAGGAACCACTCCCTCCCTGAACCAATTTTTAATCCAATAAAAAATTCTAAGCCTATTCAGAAAACACTGTGACAAATTCCTTCAGTCTAAATTCTCTGTGATTAGAAATTCCTAGAAAGCCTTTCCTTTCCTTTCAAAACACTAGATAATTTGTTCCAATAGTATATGCCACATTGTAACTAGCTATTTTGTTATCAAATATTTTTTTTGAAGTAACACCGACATGATCTTGTGGCATTTCATGAGGATCTATGTTAGGCAGAATTGCATTTTTAGGTGTCATTTATTGTTTTCCTATTTTTGTAATCTCATGAATAAGCTGTTCATGACAAGCTGCTTTTCATTGTCAAAAATTATATTTATGTATACACATGAAAAATAGCAATCTCTTATGGAATATATGTTTAATTGATTTATTAGTTTCCCACTGTGCTTAAGAACCCATGAGCCTGAAATTGGCTGTGCATAATGGTTCTTCTGCTAAGAAGAGTAATTCTACAGATACAGATGAAACACAGTAAGGTGAAATTTTCAAAGATCTAGTCATAACTAGGTTAGAGGGTCTAAACCAGAGATTTTATCATTCTTATTGATAAAAATAATAATAGCTAGAATTGGGTCTTGAGTACTTACCTGTGACAGTCATTGTGCCATGTATTTTTGTACCTACCTTTTCTCAAATCCTTTCAACACCATAAAAATTTATCGTTTACAAGCATTACATGATTTGACCATCACAGCTAGTATTGGGAAGAGTTGGGATTCGGACCCTAGTTTGTCTAACTGTGAACTCTGTGCTGAGTCCAATGTACTACTACATGGATAAAAATAAGGAAAAAACACAATTAAAACATTAACCAAAGATTAAAAGATAGATATTTTTAAAAATACCACTGGTATATTCTTTTACAAAATTGATTTACAGAGCCAGGCACAGTGGCTCATGTTTGTAATCCTAACAACTCAGGAGGCAGAGGTGGGAGGATCACTTGAGTGCAGGAGTTCGAGGCTGCAGTGAGCTATGACTGTGTTACTACATTTCAGCCTGGGTAACAGAGCAAGACCCTATCTCTAAAAACCAAAATGAATTTCAAAAAAGAAAATTGATTTATTGATTTATAAAAAAACAACTCTATTAAAAGTGGAAGACAAATTCCAAAGGGTAAACTGAGGCATGGAATTCATAACCACAGCTTTTTAGAACTTACTTCAAAACACAATTGTGCATATAGGAAATGTCATTTCACACTATTTTGAAGATAGTTCTAGAAGCACTGGAGACTTATAATGTTAAAAATTACATGATAACCTTTTATGCAACAGGCTTATGGAGCACAACATTATGTGAGTGATGCTATTCTAAGAAGAACTGGTCATGCTGAGCTAAATTTTCCAAGAATGCAATTTAAGCCCACAGTAAGGTGTATTATAAAATGAATGGAATACCGTGGTTCAAACACAGCCCTCCGAATGGTCCATCTGTGGACCTTATCTCACCAATTCTCATTAAACAGTGATTTCATTTCTCTACATCATCACAAGCTCCACTCCTGGGCAGTGTTCAGCTGCCTGGCTGGTCTCACAACACATGCAAATATGAATTAAAGGCGGCCGCACCACAAGACTGAGGAGAGTTCGGTAATACCCTTCCCAGTGTGAAGCACGGGGCCCCAGCCCTCACAGATGGGAAAAAGAAATTGGTGGTCCCAGCAGGCCTTCTGTTTATTACCCCCCGAGGCCTCATCTGGAGTGTGGCAGTCACACACACGCACATGCGCACACGCACGTGCACACACATGCAGTTCTAAACCCCTTCACCTGCCCTCTCCATCCCAAGCACTTGTAAGGTTAAAGATGTGTTTGGACCCTACAGAAATAAAATCCCAAATCCTTCACAGATACCTTGTCACGGACTCTCAATGCTCCTCAGTGAGACTTGTGAAAGAAGGTATGTTTTCTTCATTATCCATATGGGGAAATTGGAGTGTGAAATGTAACAATTTGTCCAGAGCTAGGTGGAGAATCAAAGACAGAACACAGAAGTGGAATTTCCTGTCCTCTGACCTCCTGTACCATGCAGTTTGCACCTTCCTTACAGCCCGTGTTGGTTTCCGCAACACGGTCAGGTTATTTGTAAATTTGTCTTTTCTCCCTTAACGTGACAATAAGCCCTTCAGGGTGAGGAACTGTTTCTGGTTCATTTTCTCATTCTCACCACACCCAGCAAGATGCCCTCCGAGGTTAACTGTGAGAACTCCACATGTGTTTATGGATTCTGACAAGAGGGCAGACAAGATCCAAGCAGATGTTGGGTGGATGTGGGGAGCGCTGGCGGCAGTGGCTGGGGGTTGGCAGGTCTCCTTTGCAGTGCACATGTCTTCCCCCACGTCCTTTCACTGCTGGTCACCATGAGTAGAAGACACAGAGAACATGAAAGAAAAAGAAAACCACCCTGTGCTGGTTTCCAAAGCAGTGGTGAGAGTCGACATGATGGGTAAGTGTGAGAGAGTGCTCCTGGAAGTACCCACCCTTTTGGTTCCCAGGCGCCCTGTAGCCTTATCCACTAATTACAAAAATATTGTCAGTCTGAAGGAAACCTCCCTGGAGTCACGAGTCCACTGGTTGAGATTAGCCTGACTCTGGTCCAGATAGAGGTCTGAAGCAGTCCAGGTCCACAGGTACTTATCATTCTATGTTAAAGGCCTGAACTGCAGTATCGACCGCCAGCCACCATGCAGTGAACCATCTTGGACTTTCCAGCCCAGCCAATCCCTGGATGAGCCAATATCACAGGGAGCAGAACCGCCCAGAAGAGCCCAAACAACCCACAGAATTGTGATAAAATGGTAGCTGCTTTTAAGCCATTAAGTTTTGGGGTGTCTTGTTACATAGCAACAGATAACCAGAACGCTGAGCTTAGTGCCCATGAGACAAGATTCGGGGAGAGGGAAAGGTCTTATAGGGAGTGTTGGAGATATTTCACATGTGGAAGAACATGAATTATTGGAAGTGGAGAGCAAACTAAGATAACTACTCTTCAAATACAGCTCTCCAGTGAATCACACTTCCTGGTATTCATGACCTTGAATGGTCCCTTTCCACAGAGAATGTGTGACCGAGAGAATGTGGCAGAAGAAACTTGGTATGGCTTCCAAAGGTATGGCATGAGCAACCTTGCAGCTTTCACTCTGGGGGAAGCTGTCTACTGCGTAACAGGTCCAGCTACGCTGTGACTATAGCAGCCCATGCAAAGAGAGAGGAAAAGGCCAACCTGGCCAGCCCTCCACCATCCAGCCCTTCCTGCTGAGGTGCCAAACATGGACATGAAGAAGCCATTTGAGTATCTTGCCTTCAAATGACTTCAGCCCCATCTGTGTCCAGCTTCAATCCCATGAGACACCCCAAGCAAAAATCCTTCAGCTTAGCCCAGTCAACCCAGAAAATTTGGAGAGATGACATTAAATTACTTTTAAGCCAATAAATCTTAGGTTGGTTTGTTATATAGCAAAAGGCACTCATAAAAAGATCAGGCTTGTACAATGCAAGTATCTCAAACCTTCCAGTTCTTTTGTATGCAAAAAACTTTTTCTGCTTGTGGCAAATGCAAAATCTGGAATATCTTCTCTATGACAGGCTCAGAGAGAAAAAAAGTCAAGAGAATGACATTCTACCATTTATCAAAAGAACTTAGGACATCAGTGAGCGACGTCTAGCATAGCAATGAAAATGGGGCAACTGCATATTTGGATTAAAGAACCAAATAGTCCAATACAGCTTGGCCCTGTGTGGACGTGTGCTGTGCACGAGTGCTCACTCACAAGACATTTCCCCCAGATACTTTTTGGTTTAAAGATCCAACGAATCATGCAACATCAAACATCAAAGAAGGCCCTAATTATGTAGAAGACTATGCTATATTAGAAAGCTGAACCAAAGGAGCATCCCCCCAGCAGAGCTTCCTCTGCAGCCAGGCCTTGGTTCTGCCACGGACCTTCTCTCACTCAGATGCAGATACCTTCTCTCACAGCCCCCACTCACTCCAGTTTTCTCAGACTTTTCTGATTTTGGACGTGTACATCCATCCTAGTTAAAGCACTTTATTAAACTTACTACCATATATGCTTTGATTCTGTACCTTTGTATAGAGGCATAGTGTAGATTAACCTGACTTTGAAACTCTGCCCCATACTAGCTGTGAGAATGTGGGCATGTTATTTCATCTCACTGAGCCTCAGTTTCCCCATTGATAAAGTGGGGATAATAATGGTGTCTACATAATGGGATTACTGAGAATATTTCATGCACAAACAGTGCCTAGAACATTGAACATATCCAAATGTTAGCCCTATGGTATGAATGCTTGTGTCCCCCTGAAATTCATATGTTGAGACTTAATCTCCAGTGTGGTGGTATTCAAAGGTGGGGAGGGGTCTTTGGGAGGTGATTAGGTCATGAGGGCTCCACTCTCATGAATGGGATTAGTGCCCTGAAAAAAGAGGCCTAAGGGACAAAGAAAGATAAATATGTCCTCACTCATCTGTGGAAGCTAAATAAGTTGATTCACAAAAGTAAAGAGTGGAATAGTAGTTACTAGAAGCTGAAAAGGGTTGGGGAAGGGGAGGATAGGGAGAGGCTGGTTAACAGCTAGATAGAAGGAATAAGTTCTGGTGTTCTATAGCACTGTAGGATTACTATAGTTAACAACAATTTACTCTATGTTTTCAAATAGCTTGAAGAGAAGACTTTGAAGGTTCCCAACACGTAGAAATGATCATTGTTTGAGATGATGAATAAGCTAATTACCCTTATTTCATCACTATGCATTGCATAGGGGTATTGAAATATCACACTGTAACCCATGAATTTGTATAATTATTATGTGTCCACTAAAAATTTTTTTTATTGTTTTGAAAATATTCTATGAGACAAAATTAAACAACTATTTTTAATACAATTATTTTCAATACAGTTATTCTTTTGACATGCAAGCTGTTTTAGAAACTCCAAACTAATGCTATAAGATATAAATCATTTTTGAACTTTGTAACTTGGTATTTTACCTTCGAGGATTATTATTGCATGGAACTCTTTTGTAGAATTAGTATGCTGTAGGATAATATTTTATTAACATTTTATGTTTTCTATTTCCAACCCTCAACAAAACCATATTGTTAATATAATATTTTATATATTTTATAAATATGCATATTTTTAAGTTATATGTATATTTAATATGTTAATTGGTGGTACTATTTTTGTGTATATTTTATATATCTTTTTACGTGTGTTTTAGTGAACATATGTTAAAATTGTATTTGCCTCATTGATCTTTTTTTTTTTTTTTTATTTCAGGGTATTGTGAGGGTACAAACATTATGGTTACACTTTATGTCTTTGCCTCACCCAAGTGTGGGTTAAAAGCATGCCCTTCCCCCCTACAGTGCTCCCGGGGCCCTTAAGTGCAAAATTGACCCCCACCAAATCCCTCTAATTCCTGGAGAGTATGTCTGCCATGTGATCACCCTAGTGTTGATCAGTTAGTACCAATTTGATGGCGAGTACAAGTGGAGCCCATTCTTCTGTTCTTGTGGTGCCTCACTTTGGATAATGGGCTTAAGTTAAAAATTTTTTTAACTGTGAAAAAAAAAGAGGCCTGAGGGAGCTTGTTCACCCCCTTTCCCCGCATGAGGACTTAGCCGCCATCTGTGAAGAGTGGGCCCTCACCAGACACAGAATCTGCTGGCGACTTGATCTTGGACTTCCCACCTTCCAGAACTATAAGCAATAAATCTCTGTAGTTTATAAATTATCCAGTCCAAGGTATTTTGTTATAGCAGCCCAAAGAACCTAAGACAATTAGGAATTACATTATTCTTGAGAAATAATGTATTTTTTCCTTCCTTTATCCTCCTCCTAGGAGTTGCACATCCTAAACTAACATTGCTAAAAGACATAGAGACCCTTTTCCACCTAATTCCCTAGGACCTGGGAAGATTTAATTATTTTGCCAATACTTTATCTTAAGGACAGAACTGCTTTTCCTGTCCCCTCCTCCCAGCTCTCCCTCAGCCTCTGAAGAAGTAGCAATGAGCCTGAGAGCCCAGGACAGACCACCCACAAGAGAGGTGAGCCCCTGAGGGTAGTGAACCAAGGAGGAGGTGAAGGACACAGGAAAGGTCCCCCAGAGGGACGGGGGAGAAGAGAAGAGTCAAAGGAGGAGGAAATCTCTCTGCCTGCTGCGGGAGTGCTGGACCAGGGCCCAGCCACTGAGAAACAGGGGTAGGCAAAGGCAGTGGAACAAAACAGAAATGCCACCCAACTCTCTCGCTCCCCTTGAGGGCTTCAAAATGGTTTGGAATATATTACTTAAATCCCAAATCCAAAGTTTTTCGGGTCTTAGAGTTGGCTAGCTAACAGCCAGACCACTGCAGCAAGGGCTCTACTGGCCATGCCTTCCACAATGGCTGGAGTGGGAGGGCCACACTGTTACGTGTTCCACACAGTATAAGCACAAGGCAGAAAAAGTGATTTCCAGACCACAAGTCCTAATTTGAGAGGGGAAGGGGGAAATATACTCACATTATTTACCCCAGTGACATTGAAAGTCCCTGATGAACACCCCTCTATAGCCCGAGGTGGCTGGCTAAAGCAGGCAGCGTTCGTCGTCTCAGGTCCACCGTGCTTAGGGAAGCCCCGGCCCAGGAACTCTGCAGAAGCTGTCCGGCAAAGGATCCTACCCAGCTGTCAGCCTTTGCTGATCACTGTTGCCTGGCGTATGTCCTGTGGCTTTGCTGTGCTCCCATGGGGCCTGCAGATTTCTTTTTATACCCAGACTGGCTGGATGTTTTCAGCCTCTTCCAGGTCTCTTTCTCCTGCCCATCCCATAAGAGATTCACACTCTCCTGCCCCTCTAAGGCACTAGGCCCTTCACTAGCAAAAAAAACAAAGTGAAAAGCTGAAGAGTATTTATCAATAAACTTAAGGTCCTCCCATTGGGACAGTGATTTGGAATCACCAAGGACCTTCACATTTTATTTCATTTGATTCCCTCAACAGGTGTTGCTAGCTTCTTTTTCTAGATGAGGAGACCAAGGCAAAGAAAGGTTGAATGACTTGTCCATGGTCACAGCCAGCAAGTAGCAAAGTAGGACTCAGGCTATGATGGCTGAAGACCAACGTGCAGATAAACCACAAACTCACTCCCTCCTTTCCGCCAAAGCCACCGCTGCTGAGGTTCGGTGCCTCCTTCCTTCTTGCCAGGATAATTGGTACATCCTCACCGCCTCCTGAACCATGCCTTGCCAATTAATTGCCTGCCAGGGTACTTTCTAATTAGAGTTACGTTATTTCTCTACCTAAAAACTTAGAAGCAGTGACACAGCAGTAACAAGCACACTCGGTGCCCAGATATTGGTTTTTAAACACCATTGTCCAATACATGGAGCCAGGGCTCCCTGGAGAAATGTCTGACTCTAGAGCTGAGACAGGGAAGATAGAATATGTGCAATGTGAGCGTGGAACATTTTGCAATACCAGAAAGCAAGGAAGTGCACAAAACACGCACAGAGATGCACACACTCACAATCACAGGGGCATGTCAAAACAACACAGGAGACAATCTGAAAGAATTCCCAATGGCAGCGCTAGAAGAATTAGAGAAACAAAATAAATAACACTAATACTGGTTATAACCCAAAAAATACCCAGAGAATTAAATGAATATCCATGAGTCCATACTGATATAAATAATTGACTGAATAAACAAATAAATGGGGAAGAAGGGACAAATCTTCCTTATAGAAGAATTCCAAATAATACATGTAAAAGAATGAGAGAAATAGAAAATCACCAGTAGGACACTACCGTAACGATTGCTGCAGGCAAGATCCACTGATGAATGCTAAAATTAAAGGGTCGAAATGTTAAGGAGAAAGAAGATATTTGCATAGCCTCAAATCGTCTCCTCTATAATATTTATTAATTACTGTGGTAGTTTTAACATATGTCCATGAATTCTTTGATACTTCGCTCTCCAGGAAATGGAGCTTAATTCCATTCCCTTTGAGTGTAAGCTAGACTTAGAGACTCACTGCTAAAGAATGGAGTATAAAAAAGGGAGCAAGAGTAACATTATAGGGGAGAAATCTGATAGATTTCACCATAACCAAGAGGTCCGAGTGAACACCTCCAGTAACAAGTCACGTTGGTCTCATGCACCCCCTGGTATAATGCACTGAGAGGACACTTCACCTCTGTGGTATTCTTCCCAAGAATCCATAATCCTAGTTTTATCACAAGACAGTATCAGATGAACCCAAACCGAGGGTTCAGGGTGTGCTACGAAGAAAAGACTGAGGAGCTGCCACAGATGAGAGGAGAGTAAGGAGATGTGACGACCAGTGCAATGTGGGATTCTGAATTTGATCCTGGAACAGAAAAAGGGCATTTGTGGGAAAACTGGTGAAATGTGAATAAAATCCATAGTTTCATTTTAAAAAAAAACAAACAAAAAATCTTTATGTCTAAACAACAAAGTACAGACTCCTGAGCACAAAGTGGGAGAGGGATGAGGAGGCTTTTGGGTCATACTCATTCCAGGTCTTGTGTGCCCTGATCAGCACCTATATCATTCTAGTGCATTTCCCTGTGACTGTGTCTCCCCTTCTTGGTGATACAATTCTTGAGGGAAGCCTGATCTCACTCATCTTTTATAGCCTCAGAGTTTAGCACATGCTTTATGTATGTTGAATGAATGAATGAACGAGTAATGAGCAAACCCAAACTTGGAAAACTATTGGCTAGGAAAAAATAGATGAGTAAATTCATCTCAGCTCTGTAGACATGTTTGAAGAAAACTTTTGATCAAGAAATTTCAAATTGCTTTGTGAGAACACATACATCAATTCTAAAACCACATCTTGAGTTCGGCAGACATCTTGACAAAAGCTAAGACTTGCCACAAACGAGCCAGCCTCGCAGAGTTCCCAGGCCCTGGAGCTCACCTCTGGACACTTCTCATTCTCAGTCACTTAGCCAGGTGATTTAAAATATGCCAGCACAGAGCCACCTTTGTCCTCCTTAGAATGCACAGTCTTTATTTCAGTTGAATCGATACCTCCAAGTAATGCACCTTTCAAAACTCTTCCAAGTCAACTGAGTTACTTCCTAGCATGCTTGTAGAACTGAAACACCTTTCCTCTGGCATCTTTTAACAAATTTCTCAAATGAATTTTGAGTTCACTGCCATTTACCAGATGCCAGATACCTGGGCATCTTTATGAATTCTGTATTCCTTCTCGCAGTGTGATCACTTCAGTAAGCACACAGTTGTATCCCTTCGTTCATTGCAGGAATTTGCACTCTCATTTGAATGTTGATGCAGTTGGCTTTCCAGGCTCTTGTTCACACTCTGCCTCAAAAATAAACAGCAGAGGCTGTGTTTCTCAAGGTATAGTAAGAGCACAAGGATCGTGTCTAAAGTTAAGTAAGGGTTCTACAAGCATGAAACTCCTTAAGTATGGCTTGGACTGGAAAGAAGATAGGATTTGCTGATCTTTTATCAACAAATTTACCTATAAAGCAACAACTGCATGCATATACACAAAACATTCTGCAAAAATTGTGGTAGATGCACAAAGGTTTAAAATATTGTTTCTACCATGAGAAGAGAGAGAGCGTTCTAGGGAAGGAGACCATCATAATGTCTTTAAAAAGATGACTAGCACTGCAAGGAATATGGTGGAAGCTCAGCTTCAAAGATCTCCATTTCTCCTTTCCTAGGGGATGCTGCCTATGACCGGGGCTCAGAAATGACAATGCGTCCTCCAGTCTTAATCTGTCCATCCAGGAAAACCGGCTTCATGCTCCCAGGCCTTTCCTATTGCCACAGAAAGAGGACGCTTTTCTCACTTTGACTAATTTCTTCCTATAACATAGGCAGAGGAAAGGAAGTATAATTACTATTCACTCAACTGTGTTCTCTAACTTGAGAGGAGGGGCAGTTTAAATATTCTTCCAGCTAGATTCATCCATTTGACCATCATAAAGTTATCTCTTGATTTATGAAATCTTTCAGACCAATACATGATCACTATCTGCATCTCCAATCTCATTACGCCTTTTACTTCTGTCTTTTCCAAATAGAGGGAAAAATTGTATCTGAAATGAGAGCTTTTCACATGCAAGCATTCCTTCTCATCTCAGTTCCCAAGTTACTATAGTCGCAAAAAGAATATTAAGAAAAATACAACTTTGATAAATGAGTGTTGAAGGAGTTGAGAGACGTGAAAGTTTAGAGAGAAGCTGAGGGTTCAGCTTAGCTTTGAAGAACAAAAAGACTTAAAATGGTAACGAAAAGGAGGACAGATATTCCGGGCAGGTGGAGCTAAGGCACAGGTAGGAATGCACATGGCAGGTTTGATGTACTTCTGGACTCGCTGAAGCTGGGGTGCGTGCAGGGGCAATGGGTGACATGGTTAGGAAGTTGGGTTGATGGCATATGGGGCAGGGCTGCAAGGCCAGAAGAAGGACTTTCCTCTAGAAACGTCGGAATGGGAACCATGTGTGATTTGTGTTGAGAGGCGGAACATGTTGGGAATAATATCTCCAAAAGCAGGAATATGCTGCCTGAATCAGAGGAGGAGGTGCTAGAGGCGGGGGATTGTGGGGAAATAGTGGAGACTGTACCCTAATAATAGGTTGACTAGAAAGGAAGAAATGTTGCAAGAAAATGCTGCAGAGGAAAAGTCAATAGTAAGCACAGATTGAGTGTGGAGAAAAAAGAGAAGACAAAGTGACTCCCAGAGAAACCACAGCTGTGCAATCTAAAGAGAAGATTAAAGACTGTGGAGCCAGTAGCCTGGGTTTGAATTCTGTCCCTTGCATTTACCTGCTGTGTGACTTTAGAGAAATTACTTAACCTTCTTCTGTGCCTCACTTTATCTTCTGTAAAATCAAGCTGGTAACACAGGTTGAGCAGCCCTAATACAAAAACTCAAAATCCAAAATGCTCCAAAATCCAAAACTGTTTGAGTGCCTACATGATGCCACAGGTAGAAAATTCCACACATAAGTATTTAACACAAACTTTGTTTCAGGCACAAAATTATTAAAAATATTGTATAAAACTATTTTCAGGCTATGTTTATAAGGTATATATGCAACATAAATAAATTTTGTGTTTAAACGTGAGTCCCATCCCTAGGATAGCTCATGATGTGTATGCAAATATTCCAAAATCCGAAAAAATCTGAAATTTGAAACACTTCTGGTCCCAAGTATTTTGGATAAGGGATACTCAACCTATAACATCTACCTTTTCAGACTGTTGTGATGGTGAATGAATAAAGCACTTAGAATAGTGCCTGGCACCCAGCAGCAAGTTTAGAGGCTGTTGGTGCTAAAATCAAGGCTAGCAGCAATAGGGATAAAAAAATTAAATCCCTTCAGAAATTGCTCGAATGAGAATGGAGACTCATTCTCCATAAAAGGAATAAAATACACTAAAATACAATAAAATACACTAAGTCATTTTACAATCACCATTAGGATTTGAAGTTCCCCATTTATCTCCCTGTTCCCTAATATGTATTTCCCCAGCTACTCTCATATGTCCAGACCTCCTAACACACCCACCCCAAAATTTCTAACCCTAGTTTATTTGAATGGAAATGAAATTTCATTTGGGATACTTACTTGTTGAAAGGGGATTTTAAAATGATTTCTTAAGTAGAGATGCATTGCTCTAAATGCGTTGAGAGAGCAAGAAGCCTCCAAGAGAGACACTTTCCGAAGGATATTGCTCTGAATATTATATAATCTGGGCACCTAAGGATGCAAATAAATCCCAGGCACATTTGCCTCTTACCCTGCCTCAGACAGGGACATTGCCAAAGCTCTCAGCCACCATTTTCCCATCTTCAAAGCAAGGATAAAAATATAAATATTACTCCAAGAGGAACTGCACTTGTTTGAAAGAAAAGAAGCAAGGGAAAAGGAGTAAATAAGGAAAAAAGAGAATGTATATTTGGAAACTATTACACATTATTAGATTGGGGGAAGAGAGGAAACACTTAAGGCCAAGGAAGAGTCAGGAATTAGGAGCAGTCACCCTAGTCTCTTCTCCACAACTGAACCACAACTGAACTTGGGACAAATTGCTTAATCCTTACGTGCCTTGGTTTACCCTGGGATATTGTGAAACTTCTCTAAGGTCTGATCCTCTAGTTTCCTTGACTGGCAAGTGGCTTGAGTAAAGGCATCATCTTCATTCAGTTGGTTTTCATTTTCTTAATGGAACAATGATGAGGGTAGTAAAATCAGTACTAACGCAATGCAACATGCAAGGAGCTCAAGGTGTCTGTAGACACCTTCCTTACTCTCAGTGCTTTTGCTATTTTTGCTCTACATTTTGCTACCCTTGGTAGTGCCTGTTGGCCCCAATGTATTTACTGCCAAAAAGCCTTCCTAAGACTTGTAAAGTTGCTATTTTCAAAGGTTTCAAAGTGAAATATTTCTATCCAATCGTTGGAAGAAAGACAGAACTGAACTGAAGTTTGAGGCAAGTTGACACGACTTTTTTCTTAAATGGGGCATCGCAGTTCAAGGCAAATGTAAATTCAATATTTGATGGACACCCAAGCTTTTCATGCGTGTACAGGCTCTTCCTGGTGTGTGAAGTCATGTCTCTGGGCCTTCTCAGGGAGGTTTATGTCCCTCATTTCCGGACTCAGTTCCACCTGAGTTCCTGAGCCGTTCTGCCTAAGGTCGAATGCATCAATTGTCTCAGCCAGCGTGGAGCACACGCCGGCACCACCTTGGCTAGCTATGGGTCAACACATTCTCCCAGATTCTCTGGCTGTTCACTAATCAAGCCCAGTCTCTAGATTCCCAAATGCCTTGGGGTCAGCTTCATCTTCCCTCAAGCCCCATGCCCACCTCCCATGGGAACAATCTAGAAGCCCCATAATTCTAACCAGTTACCTTCTTAGTTGCACAGACTGGAGAATGGATGTCTCAACAGTGACGTATGCAGAAAATATGACCAATATCCACAAGGTCTCTTCATGCCCTGAAATTGCATCAACCCTCTAGAACTTTCTTATGGCACTGGAGAAGAAGGAACCCTGAAATAATTGAGACAATGTTTCCTACCAGCCCAGTGGGACAGAGGTTCTAATAGAATTATATTTCAGATAATAAAATAATTTTACATGCCCTTCTGAGTTTGGGACTTCAGTCCATACCCCCACACTTTGGCCAGCATCTGTTCTCCTGGGACTGGCCTACTCTTATACCTGCCGGCTGGTGTCATGCTGCCGAGGGACAGACCTCCCGGATGACAAGTGACTACCCACCTGACTCCCATGTCTAAACAGCCAGCTTCAGCAGCTGCTCCCTATACCACAAGCTGTACCAAAACACCATCTCTGCCATCCCCTCCATCTTCGTAGGGACAACCCCACTGTCTTGCCATTTGATTTTCTTCTAAAAACCTAAGATAGTCTTTCTTAATCAACAGATCCTCTCCCCAGGAAAAGGCATGTAACCATATATTTTGGACACAGGGAGTTCACTAATTTATCAGAGGCCAGGTATAGACTCCATAAGAGTCAAAACATACTCAGTTCATCTCGCCTACCCGGGAACTGAGAAGGGGTGTGGACACTGCCAGCTCCAAGCCACTGATGGCAACTGTGGATGCTACAGGGCAGCCACCTGGGTTGACTGCCCCAAAGAATGACCCCTTCCAGGCATAATTCTAGAACACTCACGTGTAAAACTCATGGGTTGACTTAAAAATTAAATAATGCATATCATTCAAAGAAGATCTTCTTAATTATGCAGTAATCCCTTAAAAACAGGCTTCGTTGGTGAAGTTAGTCTAGAATACCAACTGGGAATGTCAGGAAGAAATACCCCAGCAATGAGAGCAGGGACCTGCCTAACCCATCCTGTCCCTTCCCAAGCCTTAGGGCTAAGTTAAGCCACTGATTATGGTTTCCGTGGCCTGGATCAGAGGTTCTAGAAAAACAAGTGTGGCAATGAACAGCTGAGACATAGAAAATGAATCCAATTTAGCAGGAATCGTGAACAGCATGATTTCTCCTTTCCTCTTCCGTTTTTCTTCTTGAGGGTTCTGTGCTGGGTAAGAGGTACTGGTGGAACTGAGAACAGTGAGATTTTTGCCTCCTCTCCTCTCTTGCTAGAAGTGTTACCTGTAAGCAGTTACAGAACCAATGCTAAGACTAGGGTGAGAATATATCATATTTTCCCTTCTTTTTTATGTACATATAATCATAAAATTAATATCAGACAGATCATTTTGTCTCCTAGAATAAATTACCCTTGTTTTTTAAAGATCTCTGAGAATGATGACTCCCCAAGTTCTGAGCCAATATTTTATGCCCCCAACATTCACTGATTCAACAAATATTTATTGTGCATACAAATATATATGTGAAGTCCTGTTCTAGGCACTGAAGATACAACAAGGACCTGCAGAAATCCTACCCTTAGGAAGTCACAGTGAGCTGGCCAGCGTTGAACAAGTGTAACACGTATGCGGAAAGGGAAGTGTCGTGTCCAAAGGTGAACCCAGCCTTGCTAAGGAGTTCTTCCTCCCGTCTTACTGAAATTTGTCTTGTATCACTCAAGCCCTTTTTTTCCTTCACACAAATAGAGAGACAAGGCAATCATTTCTATTGTTCAAAACTTTATGAAATGGTTATACTCATGAAATCATTCCTTGTTCTTCTCTTCTCTTGATTAAACAACTCCACTTTTTAGCATTTCCTCACAGGGCATATTTCCTTGCCTTTAATAATAACTATCCTCTTATTGGTGCTGACCCTTACCATTTATAAGCCACTTTGTGGTTAACAGAGCACTTCCACACCATTATCACACTTTGATCTTCACAACAACACCGCAAGGAAGGTGCTGCAGATATTTGCTGAGCGCCAAATATGCCCAAGGCACTGTTCTAGGGCTATAGGGACACCCGTGCCACTTTACACCTATCCCCATTAAAATTTATCCAATTTGGGGGAGCCATTTTCTCAATGATTCAAAGCCATTTTGAATTTTATTTCTGTCTTGCAGAGCAGTAACAACCTCACCTAATTTAGTGCCAGCTACAAATGTAATGAGCGTAGTCTCAATTCCTTCATCCAGGCCATCAAAATAGTTATTGAGTAGGCGAGATCCCGGCCCCAATACCTCTGGGACAGCACTTAATATGTCCCTCTAGCTCCCCTTGGGATGACACCTTCCAGCCTCCAGTAGAAGCTTAAATAGGAAAATACTTTTCTAACATGTCAAAGGCAATGCCTGGTTTAAAAAATCAAAATCTTTACTAAGATTGAGATAGATCCCATCGATCGATTCCTCTGGTCCATGCAGCTTCTCACAATTACGGGAGGAAATTAAATTGGCCTGTTACTATTTGCTCTTTACAAAACTTTACTGATTGCTACTTAGTATTTTATGTCCTTTCAGGTGCTATCCGATTGCTTGTCTGATGATTTATTCCAAGATCTTTCCAGGTATCGATGTTAATTAAGCTCACAGGTCTGAAATCTCCAGGTCATCCTGTCTTTCTCTCGAGGATGGACACCTCATTTACCCTTTTGCTATCCTTAGGGGATTTTCCGATCCTCTGTGATTTGGGGGAAACACTAGCTAATAGTCCTAAGATGAAAGTTGAAAATTCATTCAGTATCCTACAGGGCAAGCCATCAGGTCCTGCTGACTCGAACATATTAGGTTTTTCTAAGTTTTCTAACTACATTGTCCCTTTGGCCTTCTATCCTCCTATTACAACTGGGACTTATTCCAGGCAGCAATTTATAGGTGATATTATCTTCCCCCTGGGGGAGGGGAGTGAAGAAGACATTGTAAAAAATAAAATAAAAAGCTCTGTCTTTTCACTCTCTCTTCTGCTTTAGCATCTCAGTCAGAGACAAGGTCATGCATCCAAATCCCATTTCCTTTCCCCTTTTTGGCCATACCGGAAGACTGCATTTCCCAGCCTCCCTTGCAGTTAAGCTGGGGGTCCCATGTTTGGGTTTTGACCAGTTTAATGATGGAAGCAATGATGCACACACACCACTTTCTGGCCTGAACACAAAACTCACTGCATGAGCCTCCCTATTGTCCCTTCTCCTTTGGTAACAGCCATGGGCACGGCATGTTGATGAGAAAAGGAGATTGGACCTGAAAAACCACTCAAGAGGGCTGCACGAGAGAGTTGCCCTAAGTGCATTGGATTGTGACATAAATAAGAGATGCATTCTGGTGCTATTCAGCTGTGCTTCCTCCCTAGCTGTTAGGAAGTTTTCTTTATGTTGATCTAAAATCTCTCTCCCTGCAGTCCCCTCACACTGACCTGAGTTTCACCCTTTGAATCATACAGGGAATATATCTCTGTCAATTACAAAGTAAAATTTTCTCTCTGAGTGTCCTTTTTTTGGACTAATAAAATATTTAAAGAATATATTTTCTTATTTTCTGTTATGTTTCTTAGGTATATATTTTTTATTTTAACCTTGTTAATCAGTCATAAGATTTTATATATTTATGTAAATTGTTATTTCATTTTGAGGAGACCTTGCCAAAGGACCTTAATCCATCATGTGCTACACAAAGAGAAAACTGACAAGATCAATTTTTTTTAAGTTATAAGAAATTAAATGGGTTAGATATCTATGTATGTGTGTGTTTTAATTTGAAAAGGTTCTATAAAGTTACTTACTGTAAAGGAAAATATAACAAATACCTGAGTATCCATCATCCAATGTTTTAAAATGTTCACATTTCTTAATATATACAAGAAACAAAATCTGATAGCCAAAGCCCCTCTCTTCTGTTCCCCTCCCAAATCTAATTTTCTTTACTCCTACCTCACAGAAAATCAGTCTGCCTTTTTATACTTGAGTTACATAAATATATATTTGATCATAAAGAATATATGGTAGGGTGTGTTTTTATTTTATATAAATGGTGTATTTATCTCTACACAACTTGATTTTTTTCACTTAACATATATTTTGAGATAAAATCAATATGATACATACAGATCTAGTTCATTTAACTTTAATTGCTATGTGGTATAAATCCATTATATAAATATAGCTAGAGGTTATTTATCCATTTCCATATTCTTTAATGGACATTTAGGCTATTTCTAATTTATTGCTGTTACAATAATGCCAGTTGCTCTCCAAAGTAGTTATGCTGTTTAATTTTCCCACAAGTTATATATGCAAGTTCCGATTTCACCATTCCTTAATCAACATTTGGTAGAATTTTATACCAAATATGAACTATCAGTATAGTTTAAAATAGTTTTATTTTTTCCAGTCTTCTAGATATTACTGTTTAAATTTGCCTTTTGTTCTATTCAGTCTTCATTTGTTCTTTAATAGTTGTAAGATTCTTCCAAAGGTGTTAAGCATATCATTTACATAAATTCTTAGATATTTTATAGCTTGTTGATAATAAAAATGAAATATTTTGTAGTGTTGCATGTTCTAATTGACAATTGCTGGTATTTGAAAATGCTACTGACTTTTGTTCAGTTAATCATTCTACAAAAGGTAGGCTGGGCGCGGTGGCTCACACCTGTAATCCTAGCACTCTGGGCGGCCAAGGCGGGAGGATCATTTGAGCTCAGGAGTTTGAGACCAGCCTGAGCCCAGCCTGAGCAAGAGCGAGACCCCATCTCTACCAAAAATAGAAATAAATTAATTGGACAGCTAAAAATATATAGAAAAAATTAGCTGGGCATGGTGGCACGTGCCTGTACTCCCAGCTACCCAGGAGGCTGAGGCAGGAGGATTGCTTGAGCCCAGGAGTTTGAGGTTGCTGTGAGCTAGGCTGACGCCACGGCACTCTAGCCCATGCAACAGAGTGAGACTCTGTCTCAAAAAAAAAAAAAATAACAATAATAATTCTACAAAAGGACACAGAATTTATAATGACCAACCTAGGAAACCAATATCTAATGAAGAAAACTTCAAATTTTTAAAATTATTGTATAGTATTTTTATTTGCTAATACAGGTCTCAGCCTTCATTCATTCAACAAATACTATTTAATGCCTACTAGGTTCTAGGCCCTGTGATTAACAGCAGGGCCACTCCAGCCAGAATATGACAGGCAATGTCACATTAACACAGAGGCTCAAATCACATGCAGCTCGTGGCCCCATTGACAATATGATAGCATTGAATAAAAAAGCAACAAACTAGAAACAATTAAGTGGGATCCTTTTTATATTTATTGAGAATCCATTTCCCAAGATTGTGGAGAATTCAGTAACTCTTGGGACTCAACACTTCCTCTAAATTTTCCAAACCCCAGAACACAAGTATCCACATTTGCTTCTTTCTGCTATGTGATGTCACTGCAAGAAATCAGTCCTCCACTCTGCCTCAGATATGAGCTTACACAATGGCAGAGGACAGCCTTTCCCTACCCCAGCCTCACTCACACACAAGCCCACCCACCCCGCATCAAATACCAGTGCTTGGGCTTTCTCTTCTACATCGCCATTGCCCTGTGTCACTCAAGAGTAAAGGACAGTGACTGTCCCCTCAGGGTCATTTGAGTACAATCCAACAAATTCTCTGGGCACAGATACACCTCCTTCTACTGCAGGATCCATAGGCAACGTGCGAGTGGCTGGCAGAGGATGATCCTCACTTGAGACACCCAAGAAAGGCAAGCCCTGTTCCTCCACCCAGGCCACTGGCTGTGCTCTCTTACATGCAGGGACCTTCTGCAAGATCCTTTCTGCTTCCATGAGCATCTCTGGTAATCCATTGATGGTGTTCGGCAGTCCCTCAATAAACTCACCATGGGCTTCCAGCTATTTCCAACCTGACCTTCTCAGCCCTGCCCACCTAGTCCTCCCAGGTGACCTGATTTTCTCTCTACTCTTTTTCCAATCTATTGTAATGGGATAAAATCTATCCTCAGCTTTCTTCCACTTTTGATTCTCAAGAGCCTGTATTGAAAGTCAAATAGACAGAATATTGAATCTGTCTTCTGTTATTGCAATCCTAAGTCTCCTCTGACATACCACAGAATGAGTCGTAGTTATGAAATGCAGAAAGAAAAGCATGAAGATTAAGACTCCAAGATATCACCATACTATATAGTAAAGTGGACATAAAGGAAACAGAGTTCTGGAGTCAGACTACCTGAGTTTGAATCCCACTTCTGCCATTTACTGGTATGTATGAATAATTTTGTGCAAGTTACTTAATCTCTTTGTGCTTCAGTTTCCTTATCTGTAAAGTGGAGCCGATAATAATCTGCCTCAGAGTATTATTGTGATAATCAAATAAAGTCCTTACATGTGAAGCACTCAGAACAACGCCAGGAACATAGCAAACACTCAAAAACATCAGCCATTATTATATAATTAAACATGACTCATGGCTAGTTCGCATTCAGCTAAGCACACAGCATCTTGAGTCTAGAAGCCTATCCCACTATTCCCATGATTTAGTTCTGCCTGAAGATGGGTTGATCATCACCTTGAAGCCCTGCATCCTCATTACCCTGCACTTTGTTCAGCTGTCTACTTCCCTGATGCTTGGTTTCCAAGGAATGCATGGCCCAGATGTCTCGCTAGGCAACTGCATACTCTTTATTACTGGTTAACATTTCAGCTAGAAATCTCTTTCTAGTCTCCTGCCCTGGAGACATCCACATGGCTCATTTCCTCATTTTGTTCGGGTTTCCACTTAAATGTCACCTCCATGGAAGAGCTGTCTACAAAAAAATAACTTGGTATCCTTTATTCTACCACTCTGCTTTATTTTCTCCATAGCACTTATCGCTACCTAATATTTTATATGTGTACATATGTGTATAAAATGTTATATAATGGTATATATAAATATAACTTATATTGTAAAATGTTACATAAATATATACAGTATATAAAAATATATGTACAGTTATGAACCACATAATGACTTTTCAGTCAACGACAGACCACATATACAATGATCGTCCCACTAGGTTATAATGGAGCTGAAAAATTCTTATCACCTAGTGATGTCAGAGCCATCATAATGTAGACAAGCGTGTTATCCATGTGGTTGTGATGATGCTGGTATAAACAAACCTACTGCACTGCCAGTCGTATGAAAGTATAGCACACACGATTATGTACAATACATAATACCATAATACTTGTAATAATTAACGACTATGTTACTGGTTTACATATTTACTATACTTTATGTTTTATCATTATTTTAGAGTGTACCCCTTCTACTTATTAAGAAAAAGGTTAACTGTAAAACAGCCTCAAGCAGGTCCTTCAGGAGGTATTCCAGAAGAAGACATTGCTGTCATAGGAGATGACAGCTCCATGGGTGTTATTGCCCATGAAGACTTCCAGTGGGACAAGATGTGAAGATGGAAGACAATGACATTAATGATCCTGACCCTGTATAGGCCGAGGATAATGTGTTTGTGTCTTAGTTTTTAATAAGAACATTTTAAAAATGTTAAAAAGTAAAGATAGAAAAAGGCTTGTAGAATAAGGATATATAGAAAGAAAATATTTTTGTACAGCTATATAATGTGTGTTTTAAACTAAGTGTTACTGCAAAAGAGTCAAAAAGTTAAAGAAAATTAAAAATTGTATAAAGCAAAAACTTTACAGAATGCTGTTAATTTATTATTAAAGAAAAAAATATTTCTTATAAATTTAGTGTGCAGTGCTTATAAAGTCTACAGTAGGGCACGGTAATATCCTAGCCTTCACATTCACTCACCACTCACTCACTCACCCAAAGCAAATTCCAGTTCTGCAAGCTCCATTCATGGTAAGCGTCCTACATGTGAGTAGTATTTTTATTTGCTAATACAGGGCTCAGCCTTCATTCATTCAACAAATACTATTTAATGCCTACTAGGTTCTAGGCCCTGTGATTAACAGCAGGGCCACTCCAGCCAGAATATGACAGGCAATGTCACATTAACACAGAGGCTCAAATCACATGCAGCTCGTGGCCCCATTGACAATATGATAGCATTGAATAAAAAAGCAACAAACTAGAAACAATTAAGTGGGATCCTTTTTATATTTATTGAGAATCCATTTCCCAAGATTGTGGAGAATTCAGTAACTCTTGGGACTCAACACTTCCTCTAAATTTTCCAAACCCCAGAACACAAGTATCCACATTTGCTTCTTTCTGCTGTGTGATGTCACTGCAAGAAATCAGTCCTCCACTCTACCTCAGATATGAGCTTACACAATGGCAGAGGACAGCCTTTCCCTACCCCAGCCTCACTCACACACAAGCCCACCCACCCCGCATCAAATACCAGTGCTTGGGCTTTCTCTTCTACATCGCCATTGCCCTCTGTCACTCAAGAGTAAAGGACAGTGACTGTCCCCTCAGGGTCATTTGAGTACAATCCAACAAATTCTCTGGGCACAGATACACCTCCTTCTACTGCAGGATCCATAGGCAACGTGCGAGTGGCTGGCAGAGGATGATCCTCACTTGAGACACCCAAGAAAGGCAAGCCCTGTTCCTCCACCCAGGCCACTGGCTGTGCTCTCTTACATGCAGGGACCTTCTGCAAGATCCTTTCTGCTTCCATGAGCATCTCTGGTAATCCATTGATGGTGTTCGGCAGTCCCTCAATAAACTCACCATGGGCTTCCAGCTATTTCCAACCTGACCTTCTCAGCCCTGCCCACCTAGTCCTCCCAGGTGACCTGATTTTCTCTCTACTCTTTTTCCAATCTATTGTAATGGGATAAAATCTATCCTCAGCTTTCTTCCACTTTTGATTCTCAAGAGCCTGTATTGAAAGTCAAATAGACAGAATATTGAATCTGTCTTCTGTTATTGCAATCCTAAGTCTCCTCTGACATACCACAGAATGAGTCGTAGTTATGAAATGCAGAAAGAAAAGCATGAAGATTAAGACTCCAAGATATCACCATACTATATAGTAAAGTGGACATAAAGGAAACAGAGTTCTGGAGTCAGACTACCTGAGTTTGAATCCCACTTCTGCCATTTACTGGTATGTATGAATAATTTTGTGCAAGTTACTTAATCTCTTTGTGCTTCAGTTTCCTTATCTGTAAAGTGGAGCCGATAATAATCTGCCTCAGAGTATTATTGTGATAATCAAATAAAGTCCTTACGTGTGAAGCACTCAGAACAACGCCAGGAACATAGCAAACACTCAAAAACATCAGCCATTATTATATAATTAAACATGACTCATGGCTAGTTCGCATTCAGCTAAGCACACAGCATCTTGAGTCTAGAAGCCTATCCCACTATTCCCATGATTTAGTTCTGTCTGAAGATGGGTTGATCATCACCTTGAAGCCCTGCATCCTCATTACCCTGCACTTTGTTCAGCTGTCTACTTCCCTGATGCTTGGTTTCCAAGGAATGCATGGCCCAGATGTCTCGCTAGGCAACTGCATACTCTTTATTACTGGTTAACATTTCAGCTAGAAATCTCTTTCTAGTCTCCTGCCCTGGAGACATCCACATGGCTCATTTCCTCATTTTGTTCGGGTTTCCACTTAAATGTCACCTCCATGGAAGAGCTGTCTACAAAAAAATAACTTGGTATCCTTTATTCTACCACTCTGCTTTATTTTCTCCATAGCACTTATCGCTACCTAATATTTTATATGTGTACATATGTGTATAAAATGTTATATAATGGTATATATAAATATAACTTATATTGTAAAATGTTACATAAATATATACAGTATATAAAAATATATGTACAGTTATGAACCACATAATGACTTTTCAGTCAACAACAGACCACATATACAATGATCGTCCCACAAGGTTATAATGGAGCTGAAAAATTCTTATCACCTAGTGATGTCAGAGCCATCATAATGTAGACAAGCGTGTTATCCATGTGGTTGTGATGATGCTGGTATAAACAAACCTACTGCACTGCCAGTCGTATGAAAGTATAGCACACACAATTATGTACAATACATAATACCATAATACTTGTAATAATTAACGACTATGTTACTGGTTTACATATTTACTATACTTTATGTTTTATCATTATTTTAGAGTGTACCCCTTCTACTTATTAAGAAAAAGGTTAACTGTAAAACAGCCTCAAGCAGGTCCTTCAGGAGGTATTCCAGAAGAAGACATTGCTGTCATAGGAGATGACAGCTCCATGGGTGTTATTGCCCATGAAGACTTCCAGTGGGACAAGATGTGAAGATGGAAGACAATGACATTAATGATCCTGACCCTGTATAGGCCGAGGATAATGTGTTTGTGTCTTAGTTTTTAATAAGAACATTTTAAAAATGTTAAAAAGTAAAGATAGAAAAAGGCTTGTAGAATAAGGATATATAGAAAGAAAATATTTTTGTACAGCTATATAATGTGTGTTTTAAACTAAGTGTTACTGCAAAAGAGTCAAAAAGTTAAAGAAAATTAAAAATTGTATAAAGCAAAAACTTTACAGAATGCTGTTAATTTATTATTAAAGAAAAAAATATTTCTTATAAATTTAGTGTGCAGTGCTTATAAGGTCTACAGTAGGGCACGGTAATATCCTAGCCTTCACATTCACTCACCACTCACTCACTCACCCAAAGCAAATTCCAGTTCTGCAAGCTCCATTCATGGTAAGCGTCCTACATATGAGTACCATCTTTTATCTTTTGTACTATATTTTTACTGTACCTTTTCAGTGTTAAATATGTTTAGATAGATAAATACTTACCATTGTGTTACAATTGCCTAGTATTCATTATAGTAACATGCTGTACAGGTTTGTAGCCTAGAAGCAATAGGCTATGCCATACAGCCTAGGTGTGTACTAGTTTGTGCCATCTAGGTTTGTGTAAGTACACTCTATGATGTTTGCATATCAATGAAATCACCTAACGATGCATTTCTCAGAAAGTATTCCATTATTAAGCAACACATGACTGTAGATGATTTTCAAGAAGCACTTTCCAATGAGGGGCATGCCTGGCTCATTCTCATTTCAGGTTTCTGGTCAAATACCATCTCTTCAGAGAGGATTTCCATGACCATTGTAGCTACTCTCCAACGTTGCTTGATTCCTTCCTAGTAGTTATTGCTCTGTAATTATTATATGTTTTGCATTCATTCATTTACTAATTATTTCAGTCCTTTCCCAGAGCAATGCAAGCTTCTTGGGGGCAGGGGATTGTCTTTTTGTTGATACATTCCCAGTACCTAGAACAATGCCATAGTAGGGGCACAATAAATGAATAATGAATAATGAATAAATGAACAGATTTGTGAATGAACAATTTTATTTAGATGATAAAATCCTTCAGTTTTTCACCTCCCACCCTTTGTTCTAGTCTTCCTTTCAACCAAAAATATCTTCCTCCCTACCTCCACATTTCCAAATTTTACCCAGTCTTTTGAGTCTAATTAAAATGTCTTGTTTTCCAAGAAGACATTCTTGGGATGTGACCAATTTGCTAGTTGTCCTTCAATAGCTGTTCTTTCTTTCTTCCATAGAAATAGAACTCCAGATGTCAGCTAGCTAGACACATAATCTTGCAGAACAATGGCTATGTTTCTCAGTTTCTCTTACATCTAAATGCGGTCCTGTGGCTAAGTTCTAGCCCATGGAAATGTAGTATGGCAGCTTTGAGATCACTTCCACTTCAAAAGAAAAAAAAAAAAAAGCTTTTGTATACCATATATCCCTGTTTTTCATCATCCCTTTCTCTATCCAGCTTCCTGGAATCAGTTGTGATGGCTGGAACTCTAGACACTCTCTTACACCATGAGGATGTGGGGCATAGCCTATGGATGGCACAATTGTGAGCCAAAAGGAGACCAAGTTCCTGATGACCTAGTGAAATAGAACTGTCACATCAGTCCAACTGCTGACCCCTAGACTTTACCCGAAGGGGAAATGAACTCCCAGTTTGTTTAAGCCACTATTAACTTGGGTCTCTTTTAGAAGCCAAACCTAATCCTAACTAATATATTCAACTAAAAGTCATCTCCCTCTTCTGAATAACATATATGCTGATTACTATAGCTATAACTTTCTTATGAAATGTATCATTTCACTCTTCTCTTTTAATGATATTAGCTAGCCATTTCCTGAGCAAGTTCTGTGTGCCAAGCACGGAGTTAATCCTCCCAACCACCCTCTAAGGTAGGTATTTTTATTTCCATTTAACAGATGATGAATCTGAGGTTCATGGGGCTTAGGAAACTTGTTTAAGGTCCCACAGTAATAAATGACAGAAACAGGATCGGAACTCAGACGTCTCCAACTCTAAAATCCATGCTTTTTCCATTATACTCACATGCATGTCTTTTCATATCTAACTGTAAGCTCCCTGGGGGCAGGACCCATGGCTTATGATTCTTTGTACCTCCATAATACATAACCCAAGGCCTTATACATATTCAGCCATCAATAAATGTGAGTGAGTGAGTGAGTGAGTGAGTGAGTGGGTAGATGAATGGCTGGATGGTTTACTTGGCAAATAGTTCACTGAATTTCATTTTGTAACTTTCTGACATATACTCTCAGGACCAAAGCTGGACTCATATTCAACAATTAGGTGAATGTCTTAGGTCAGGTTTCCTAGAAGCAGAGCCTGAGACAAGGATTTGGTCGGTTTGATTCATGGATGGAGCGTTCTTCAGGAAGCACCTGCAGGGAAGTGGGATGGGGGCTAAGCAAGAAAATAGTATCAGATCAAGTCTTCCTTTGGCCTAATCCACAAAGAGTCTGGAATACAGTCCACCCTGCAAAGTCAGCCTCACCTTGAGGCTGTCTGCCATTGGCTGCAGGGCTTCCCGCCAGGGGCGGCAGAGCCCCCAGGCCTCCTCAGTGCAGGACAGTTCTCCTGAGAAGGCGGCAGTGGTGAGTTAGCAGCCAACACTCACACCAGCTGAAAGTGCACCAGCTGGTGAAGGAGCTCTAGGCTGGACCAACAACACCTTGTACAGCAAGATTTGAATATGAAAAGGCAAAGAAAAATGCCATTTGGCTTCATTTCAGAAGGGCAGAAAACCCAGTATTATGTCAATGAGCTGATCTTGACAGTGAATATGTGAAACTACCTCAATCCATACCTCTCTGCATGAAATGAGACAGACCCACCTTATATACGCTTTCAATCACTTAAATTTCATCATTAGGCTTTCCTCTTTGAGATGTTTTTCAAAACTTTATAGACAACTTCTTAACCTCTGGGAACATAGCAAAAACCTTAAGCAAATAGGCCAGGAAGGTGTGTGTGCATGTATGTGTGTGCGTGCCTGAAAATCAAAATATGCAAGTAAACAAAGCTTCATTATTAGTAACAGATAAGGATTTCTTTAGTAGTATTTTATTTAGAGTTTTAGAATACTCACGAAAGTGAAATCAAGTGTTCTAGGCTAGTGTTCTTCTAGCCTAGAACACTACTTAACAGTAAACTCTATTCGTGAAATGCAGCTATTGAAGAAGATTCAGGGGGAAAAACTATGATGCTATTTTGTAACTGACAGATACAAGGCATTGATGTTGTCTAGGAACATAATTTGAACAATGGCAGAATTATGGAGCTTAGAGAATGCTTCTGCCTTTGGTCAGCTTCTTCACTGACCCTATGTGACAATTTTGTTGAATCTCCGTGCTAAAGAGTGGGGTGGGTAGAATGCAGCCACATCCCACCCTCAAAAGCCACCTACCAATGCCCAGTACACTGCATCGGCACACCAGGAGAATCAAACACTGATATTCCAAAGCTACTCTACTGCCACACAGAGGGGCACATGCTTTAAACTTCTCCTGGAGGACACCAATTAAATAGTAGTAGTTCCTCTCTTATTTTCTCTTCTGGTTCTCTCTCTGTGTGTATGTGTGTGTGTGTGTGTGTGTGTGTGTGTGTGTGTGTGTGTGTCTTTCTCAACTTATCACTTAGATATTTTTTCCCCAGGAAAATTTCCCAAAAACTCACAAAATGTTCCAAACCTCAGCATAGGTTGACACCCTGAGAATTTGTTATTCGTGAGCCAGGCTTTTTGAAGTCTGATTTCTCAGGATTGATGCTTTCTCTTTAAACAGTGAACAGGAACATTGACTCAAAGGGGCTCTGACAATCACTTAGGAATAACTCAGACATTTGTGTCTGGGCAAGGTCTCCCCTACACAGGGAACCTTTTGTAAATATTACTTACTCGAACCATAACACTAATAGATGTAGTTAATAATTATCACGATGTGCCAAAACTGCACAGTTTGCTCCCTGATTACAATATTAAATTGCTATTGAGCTGTGGTATTCGCTTCAGGCGATACTAGTAAGAACCCCCCAAAGACACTGGCTGGCCTCGCCATATAAAAATGGAAAGTGTTCCGCTGCACACAATGCTCAGGCAGCAGTGGGCTTTGCCAGAAAACAAACACAAAACTCAAACAATAGAAGGAAAGTTTTATCAGAGCTGAAGTGTCCTTCCACTTGGGAACTGTCATCTCTCGAAAAGAAAAACACGCACACACTCGATAGCGGCTCGCAAGGCAAGCCATTACCATGGGCACAGTGACTCACGGTGCACACAGAGACTAGTGAGCAGCCAGAGCTGAAAGGCTTTGTTTCATATGCATCCGATTATGTCTAGAGATAGGCCATTCCAGCTCTGCAAAGTTGAGAGTCCCTCCAAATGTGAACAGGCTTCTCTCTCCGTGAGCAGGGAGGGAATATTCTTTTCCCACACACCCTCTCCTCTCTGCCTGACAGGTCAAGTGGCCTGGACAATAGGGCAAAGCTACTGAGAGCAAAACTGCAATTTAATTGAGAAGTGTCATTAGCTCCAGGACAGCACATTCAAAAGCAGACACAATGGGGGCACTTGTCATGTGCAGTGCACGCCAATTCACCCCTCATCCTCCCACATGCTGCCATCCCACCTCCATATTTGCAATTTTGGAGACCCACAGTGGGCAAATGAGCACTTAGCAATCAATTTGCACACGCAGCCGCCCAGCCTGTGCAAACAAGAGGTTGGCTTGCCCACCCCAGGGATACAGAAGCACATCCAGGGTACGCCTACTACTGAGGCTGAACTCGATCTAAGCTACTTTACAGGAATCGAGGCTCCTGAATGCAGCATGGTAATGAGAAAAAGAACAGTGGCTATTAGGCAAATAATTAAAAGAGATTCAGCAAGCAGGATGCCACTTGTGCCTTGACCCTTTCAGGCCAGGCAAACTAGTAAATAGTCAGAAAAACACTTTCGTGTGGATTGGGAGAGGTGACACTGGGAGCCATCTGCAGCCCTCTTAGCAGCTGCACCGGCTCTGGCCTGTGCAGGCAGACACGGTGATGGATGTTCCTGGCACAGAGGAGACAGTAAATGTCTGCTCCTTTCCTTCCTCCCATGTAGCCAGTCTACCTGCTCCAGATTACCAAGGTGTGCTGGGCTGTATCCATTCCCCAGGCCAGAACAACCTGGTGTGAACTTGGAGCTCAACAGGCAATTCAAGCCACCATGTCACTAAAAATTCCCAGGAGGAACAGAGGGTGTTTATTCTGCAGCATCTATGAAAGAGGCCCAAGCACATTGACTCTTGGCAAATTTGATGAATATTAAACATAAAGGACCTTAGATTTTTAAACAGTCTTTCCATCCTCTTTATTTTCAAAAATATACTTGCTCACTGTTAATTTTTTCACATATTAGTCTACATTTTATGCATTCCTCAAGGATAAATAATGTTCTTAAGTATTTCCCCCTTTACAAAGCTGTGTGACCTTGGGCAAGTTACTACGCACTGTGTGCATCAGTTTATCATCTAAAAGTGGGGATAATACTAATGCATATGAAATCCCTTAGCACAAGTGCCTAGTGCAAAATAAGACTCCAATAAATATTAGCTGATGCTGTTATTATTATTGCTTTGTTATTATCATTCTTGTCTTTTATCTTCAGAATCTAGCAAAGAGGCTATTACACAAAAGATGTTAAAAATTTGTTTTGTGACCAGCTGATTGATTGAATGAACGAATGAACAGATGGATGCCTTAGGTGACAGGCAACTTTCTACCCTGAGCTGCTCCATCCCAATCATCATTCTCCCCATGGCAGGACATAAGGAGGTTCAGGTCACATCGTTTCAGCTGCTACATTCTGTACCTCTCAAATCTCAATGTCAGCTGCCCACACAACCTACTAAGAGAGGATAGCAATGGAAGTGTGATTTTTTTAAAGTCTCTTGTCATTCACTCTAACACGCCTGTGAATTTGAAGGGACTAACCAAGCCAAGCAGCACCGATGGTTATTTTCAAGGAAGCCCATATTGGGATACAGGGTTTGGGCAGAGGGAGCCCATATCCGCAGCACTACTATGGCCCCTCCCAAAAACCTCCACGAGAAGAGAAGAAACCAATAGAAAGGTGAGTGTGTGTATAGAATGTCCCATCTCAGAATAGATCCTGAGCTCAAGCTGATAACACATCAGTGATATGGTTTAACGGAGGCATTAAGAGGACAAGCTCTGGATTATGTAGATCTATATCCTAATTCCAATTCTGACATGTGGACCATGGACAAGTTACTGAAGCTCTTTGAGCCTCACACTCTTTATCTGTGAAATGGGGATGAAATCAGCCTCACAAGGCTTTGGGGAAGTTTAAATAAAAGGAGGCATGCAGAGAATTTAGGACAGAGCCTGTCGCATGGAAAGTTAGGTATCTTTGAGGCTAATGAATCACTCTCTACACTGAGATCCGAGAAAACTGAGAAATAGACTCAGGCCTCCAAAATGGATCAAATATTAGTTTTGTAACTGGTGAAACTGGACTGGGGAAGCCATCTTGGCTTAAGGCCACATCGGTCCTTCTACTCTTAGCTCCAAGCCAATGGACACCCTGCGATCCACAAAAGGGAGAACAGCGCTGACCACTTCAGCAACACAGAAACTGGCCTACTCCTCCCGCTGGTCATGCCGGGGGGGCCCTAGAGCTCCACTTCCCTCTGCTGCGCTCATGCAGTAGGCAGTGGGCCGAGTCTTCCCTTCGTAACCTAATCCTCAAGCTGAGTCCATTCCTCCTCTTCCACGTGCAGGACTAGATTCTAGAGCCTTCTTTCTTTTTGATTTCACTTTTCTTTCGGGCCCAGATATTTACCCTTCTTACCTATTCTTGCACATTCTCTTGGAGCGCCTCCATTATGAAAGAAACGAAGTCAAGGATTTCTTGGTCAGTCTGAAAAGAGTATCCACCACTCATGCTATTCTTGTCCACCCTCTGCTCCTGAAATTCGATAATCCTACATCAGGAAATACCCTCCCATCAGACTCCAATTAACCCAGGACTATGAATCTATGGTTCACCCTTTATTCCCCACTAGTGTGCCCCACTCTCTCTGTCTCCTCTCTCTAATGCTTCCCTTTACAGTCATGCATCACTTCACAAAAGGGATCATTCTGAGAAATGCATCGTTAGGCGGTTTTGTCATTGCGAGAACATCATAGAGTGTACAAACCTAAGTGGTATAGCCTAGTACATGCCTAGGCTACATGGTATAGCCTATTGCTGTGGTCCCCAACCCCTGAGCCCTGGACCCGGTCAGGAACTGGGTCTCAGAGCGGGATGTGAGCAGCAGGAAGCGAATGAAGCTTCGTGTGTATTTATAGCAGCTCCCCATCACTGGCATCACCGCATAAGCTCCATTTCCTGTCAGATCATTAGATTCTCACAGGAGCATGAACCCTACTGTAAACCGTGCATGCGAGGGATCTAGGTTGTGCCCTCCTTGTGAGAATCTGATGCCTAATCATCTGAGGTGGAGCTGAGGTGGTGATGCTAGCGCTGGGGAGTGGCTGCAAATACAGATTATCATTAGCAAGAAGTTTGACTGCACAATAAATGTAATGCACTTGAATCATCCCCACAACATTCCTTTCCTGCCCACCATCCCCAGCCCCGTTCATGGAAAAATTATCTTCCATGAAACTGGTCCCTGGTGCCAAAAAGGTTGGAGACTGCTGGCCTATTGCTCCTAGGCTACAAACCTGCACAACACATTACTGTGACAAATACTGTAGGCAACTGTAACACAATCGTATGTGTTTGTCATATCTAAACATAGAAAAGGTATGGTAAAAATACAATATTATAATCTTATGGGATCATCATCATATGTGTTCCATTATTAACCAAAACATTGTCATGTGGCCCATGACTGTATTTCCCAGGAAACTTCCCTCAGGGAATAAACAATGGCTGCAGTCCCACCTACAATTTCTGAGCTAAACCAAAACTCAACTAAATCTTGTTAACATTTTCAGTGCTCATCTCCCTGGTTTTTCTATATCAAATATGTCCCAAATGTATAGCATAGCCATCCCAATCTCCAAGCTTCTCCACTGGCTTTTATCTTGACTCCTTTTCCACAGCATTAAGAAGCCCCTCACAATTGGGGCTTTTCGACTTCCTCGGGCACAATCATTCCCATTCATTCTGCGAGACCTTGCCTGTCCTCCTCTGGTGCATCTCTTTGTACCCTAGTCCCTCTATAATTTCCTTAGTCCCCCATGAGAAGCAGGATGCCTGGCTATATTCGTTTTTCCTTTACCATCAGTCTAGCCCAGTATTTCTGATGATGCTTGACAAAACCTTTGGGACACAACTGAATTGTCTTTCTTTTAAAATAGTCAAGGGGACAGACATTTCATAACAGCGAGAGACTTAAAAATCTCAGACCAGTCTCTGCTAGCCTGACCCATTGACTGACCTAGAGGCCAGTCAGTATATGCTTTGTTACCACCACTTTGGCCTTGACACTACATAGACTATTCAACATTTAGATTTCACTCATGGGTTTCAGCCTTTGGTTTGTGAGATGAATGATTTCAAGCACCCACACAGTCTGGACTCCTGGGTTTGAGGGGAGCCAGCTTTAAGGTCTGGCCAATAACCAGACAATTGCTACAAGGTAGGGGCAGTGGGTGGGTGTGCCTTGGTCTGTCATCTTTATAAAATTTCCTGGGCTAGAAATGATTGGCAATGATGACATCCAATCATAATTCCATTCCCTCATTTGAAGTAGATTTTATAAACTGAGCTCAAAGATCAAGCTACCTCAATTTTTTAATATTTGGCAAGCATTATATAGTCTATATGTTGTAATAATATAAAATTTATCTTCTGAGATAAGTATAGATAAGTTTTGATGGGACTTAACTTGAACACGATAGGTAACCATACCAAGGCATTACTTTCTTCTTTTTCCCCAAAGAAGCGGTGACTTAAACATCAAATATATAATGGGAGTTCAGGGAGCATTAGGCCCACAAAGGAGAATTTGACCAAGAATCTCCCAGAAGGACATTACGTTAAGTGAAATGAGCCAGGAACAGAAAGTGAAACACCACGTGGTCTCTCTCATATGTGGAGGCTAAAAAAAGTTGATCTTGTAGAAGTAAAAAGTAGAACAAAGGATACTAGAAGCTGGGAAGGGTTTAGGGAATGGAGCATAGGGAGAGATTAAAGGATACAAATTTACAGCTAGATAGGAAGAATACCTTCTAGTGTTTTCTACCACTGTAGGATGACAATAATATATAGCTTTGAATAGGTAAGAGAAGGATATTGAATGTTTCCAACACAAATAAATGATAGATGTTTGAGATGATGGGCATACTAATTACCCTGATCTGATCACTATACGTTACATGTATTGAAACATCACTATGTACTCCATAAATATGTACAATTATTATGTGTCAATTTTTAAAATTTAATTTAATTTAAAAAAAGAGAAAAAAATCTGGACAAGATTGAGAAGAATTGGTATTATCTCTTTCTTAAATATTTTATGGAATTTACTTGTGAAACCATCAAGACCTCATTTTCCTTATGGGAAAATGTTTTTGATTACAAATTCAATTTTCTTAAAAGATAAAAAGCTATTCAAATGTCCTATTTCTTCTTGAATGAATTTTGGTAGTTTGTGTCCTTTAAGAAATTTGTCCATTTCACTTAGATTTAACAATTTATGGGCAGATATTTGCTTGCAGTATTCTCTTATCACCATTTCAATATTCAATGGTGACTATATCAGTCCATTTGTGTTGCTATTATTGTAAAGAAAATACCTGAGGCTGGGTAATTTATAAAGACAAGATGCTTATTTGGCTCACAGTTCCGTAGACTGTACAAGCATGGTGCCAGCATCTGCTTCTGGTGAGGGTGTCAGGGAGCTTCCAACCAAGGTGGAAGGTGAAGGGGGAGCAGGTGTGTCATATGGTGAGAGGAGGAAGAAGAGGGAGGTCGTGATGGTGCCAGGCTCTTTTAAACAGCCAGCTCTCCCGTGACCTAATAAAGTGAGAACTCACTCATTATCACAGGGAGGGCACCAAGCCATTCCTGAGGGATCCACCCTCATGACCCAAACACCTCCCGCCAGGCCCCACATTCAACACTGGGGATGAAATTTCAACATGAGATTTGGAGGGGCCAAACATCCAAACCACATCAGTGACTGTAGTGATGTTTCCTCTTTCCTTCCTAATATTAGTTTCTTCTCTTTTTTTTTTCTTGGTTAGTCTTGGTATAATTTAATTGATATTATTGAACTTTTCAAAAAACAAACTTTTGCTTTCATCAATTTTCATGATTATTTTTTCTATTTTTAATTACATTGATTTCTTGTATAATGATTATTTCATCTTCCTTCTTTCTGCTTTTGGTTTAATTTGCTCTCTTTCTCTTATTGTATAGAGTCAAGATTTAGTCTATTAATTTGAGAGTTTTCTTTTCTTCTAATATAAATAAGCATTCACTATACATTTAACTCTAAGCACTGTATTAGTTCCATACTGTAAATATCGATATGCCATATTTTATTTTATTTTATTTTTTTATTTTTTTTT
>NW_012141635.1:5661311-5698057 GCF_000956105.1 Propithecus coquereli
TTCAGTTCCTCACAGAATGATTCCTAATCAGAATGATTTTTCTTTCAGTCTCCCACTGTTCCTGTTCCTATTTCTAAATCAAATCCTGCTATTAAACCTACCCAGTTCCTCCTAGAAAGTCTCAGCAAACCTGATTTCTAGAGAACTGCATAAAGCTTTTTAATTTTCTTCATTATGTTAAAAAGATGGGATTACAATAATTCTATTGAATTTTTCCTCCACCTACCCTAAGAGGATGACATTCCTATATTGCAAAGGCCCATTCCTATAAAAAGGGAGATTCACTATCAAAAATCTGCCTGTGTCTGAATTACGGGCTGGGTCTTTGAAATATATTAATGCAACCATCATAGATTATGTAATTAACAAGAGAAAGTCAATCTGAGACCATGATGAGTGAGAAGGGGTATTGGCTTCAATAGCACATGAACAAACCATATGATACCAAGAGGGTGGTCTTGCCATTGCTCCCTCTTTGACCCTAGAACTAGTTACAAGTCAAAGCAAGTTAAAGAACAGGATTTGAAGCAGCTGGCCAATAACTGCTACCGATTCCTTTATAATTTAAAGGCCTGAACCATACATACCGGTGTTCCTAAGACTTGGCCTGCAGAGAATCATGTAAAGAGAACAAAAATGTTTCCACTTACCAAAGCCAAAAAACCTGTACAACAAAAGATACTTTAATTTTATACCCAGTGCACCTGCTAAGGTCAAAAACATCAACCCCGCTCCCATAGCCTGTGCCTGATAAAAATAGCCACACACCTGTGACTACCAGCAATAAAGATGTCACACATTGTAAAGAAAAATCTGAGAGATCCACCCTTTCCAAAGCCTTCTTCCAAACCACATCACCAACACAATGTTTAGGTCCCCAAATGAATGTCCAGCCTTGAGGTTTCCAGACTTTATATGATATATAGGAGTTTGAGGAGGCTCCTAAATTGCACATACTTTCCATTCCAAGTTCTAAATCAATATAAGAGTCAAACAAAGATCAAAATACTGATTTTATTACCAGTACAAAGAAACGGACAGCTCAATATTTACTGAAAAGGAGCAAGCTCCAAGATACATAGTTAAATTTTAAAAAGCTGGGGGCATAACTATATATGCCGTGTGTCATCTTTATGTCTGTATGTATGTATACATGACCAGAGACCAAATCAGACTTTTTATACCATCCCATCAAGTCTGGATTTTAGAATCTGCACATGGGAAATTTGGGACAACAGAGTAGTTAATTAACTAGGCAGTCATTTAAAAGATTATGGCTCGACTCACCCCCTGTTGAGCAAAATACTAAATAAAGAAAGGCCATACATATGTAGCCACCTGTAAGCCATTATTAAGCCCTTTCACTAGAGAAGCAGCGGATGTCACATTATTGCTGCTTTGTCAATCGCATACAGCTCCTACTCTGGTGGAAACCCACCAATGAAAAAGGTGGAGAGGAGGGAAGGGTACTTTTCAATACTACTATGTTGCTAAATAGGGGAGCCAAAGAGGAATGTAATAAAAGATTTGAACTTAATTGGCACAAACTAGTCCTTGACACAATCAGCCATGTTACAGGTATTTCTGAACATGCTCCAGTTCAACTGATGCCTATCCATACAGTTTAACCCAGGGATTAGCACACATTTTTTAAAGGGCCAGAGAATAAAATTTTAGGCTTTGGGAGCCATACAGCTCCTGTTGCAACTACTCAACTCTGTCCTTGTAGAGGAAAGCAGACATAGACAATATAGAAACAAATGGGTGTGGCTTGATTCCAATCAAACTTTCTTTACAAAAACAGGTAAGCAGTAGTTTGCTATCCCATAGTCTAACCTATGGAATGAGGCAACTTTACCTAAGAAATGTGACCGGTGTAAATACAAGGAATATTTCCAGAACCTGGGCCCTCGCCATCTCTCGCCCAGACTATTGCAGTAACTTCTAACTGGTCTCTGGCCTCAGGGTCTCCCCACTCCAATTCATCCTTTGCACTCCACCATAGTTTTTTCGCTAGAATTTGATTCTGATTACAGGACTACCCAACGTAAAACCCCCCATGCCTCCCAGTTGCTTCAAGAGTGAAATCCATTCTCTTTGTCATGGCTTATAGATCCCTGTCTGGTTTCAACCTACCTGTAAATCTTTCCTCCATATGCTAGCCTTCAGATCTATTGAGGTGTTGAACTTTGCACAAGTAGGCCATAGTCTTCTATGTCTTCAAGTCTTTTCACATGCTGTAGTAGTCAGAGTAATTAATACCAACTACCACAACAGACAAACTTAATACAATAATACTCTATTTCTCTCTCACACAAAGTATGATGCAGGTCAAAGGGGGCTCTTCTCCATCCAGTGACTTAGGGATCCAGGTTCCCTCTTTATTGTGACTCAGCCATATCAAGCTCTTCCTACCAAGTATGCCCCAGCAGGAGAAGAGAGAAATGCATGGGACACCACACCAACACTTAAGTGCCAAGGATACTAAGTAGTGCATCATTTCTGCTCACAGTCCTCTTAACTAAGATTCAGTCACAAACATCCAATCCAACTGCAAGAAATCTGGAAAATATAGGGAAACATATGGACAATTTGTGAGCACAAACTACCACATACAATTTACTACATACACTGTGCCCTTTGCTTGGAATATCTTTCCATTTCTTCTCTTCCTAATAAGTATCTTCTCATCTTCCAGATCCTGATCAAACGTCACCTTCCTCACCTCTTCAGACAATTATGTCCCCCTACCTGATGCTCCCATAAGTTTCCATGTAAATCTGGCCATGGATCATTTCATTTCAGAAGACAAGAAGTTATCTTTCTCATCAATAACGCACTTCCTAGTGCCTATGAACACACAATACATATTTTTCTATATGCACAAATGAGCCCACCAAGATGACATATAGAAGGATTTGCCCATGGAAACAAAAAAGCAAAGAGGACTGATTCTCTCATGAGTTCTTGTCATGGGTCTGAGTTACTAGCCAAGGACGAAACCACCTATGGTAAGTGAGCTCTCAGAAAGGGTGATTTCTGGACCAAACTTATTGAAGTTTAACACATCTGAAAGAGCCACATGATTACAGTGTGCCGTATAATGTTGAAAACAATACAGCATTCTGATTCTGGAACTGGAAGACTAGAAGCGTTTCCAGTTGGGAAAAGGAGTGATTACTGAGACGCACTGTCCTAGGGCTCACTTCTGAGAAAATGAGAGGGGTAGATAGGTGGGACAAATATTTCCAGGCAGCCAGCCAAGTTAGTGATCCCAGGCACGTATGTGTGCTCTAAGACATTCTGTCCTTCTCTCATGCCGACATTTGAGTTCTTTCCCACGCCTAATCATATCTTTCTTATATCTTTAAAATAAAGACCAAATTCAGGAAAAGAGACTGGAATCCATCCTATTTCCAAAGCAGAGAAATGTTAGAAACTGGAAGTTTCCAGACGTCTGCCTTGCAGTTTTTGGTAGCCTGCTGCATTCTGACTGAGGTCAGGTAACCATAACAAAAAGCAAAACGAATGACTTCAGTGAAAACTTTGCCCAGGGCAAAGCCAAGAGGCATGATATTTCGGTTGGATTACAATCAACAGAAACAACTTACACTGATGTCAGTATTGTTCAGAATTCTGGAGATGAGTGTTATACATTTAAGGACTTTTTAAGATTTTCAAGCTTTTGATATTTCAATTGAACAGTTTGGCTGGCCAGGTTTTATCCCCCCTAACCCAAAGCATTCATTAAAGAATCTTAGTCATGAATTTTTGGCTAGTGTAATGCAGCTGCCTTAATATCAGTGTCCTGTAGTTTATAAGCTCACTATTTTCCTGGAAGGATCTAGAAGCATATTAGCTGTGACTCTCCTAAACATGTCTCTCAATGAAACCCTGCCATTAGCACCAAATATTCCAGCAGACTAACTAGCTATGGGCAACATCTCATCTCACTGACAAAATCTGCCACCAGCCTCGATTAATTTGGAGAGCCTGTCTCATCAGAAAAGCTCCATGACAAATCTACTTCTGCTGCTGGTGTTAACACGCTGCTATCAGGGCAACAGCCAAAATGCATTTGAGTTCTGGACTCCTGTGAAAACTTATCATGGAAGTAGACTCCTTGCTGAAGGACAGGAGCTGCCCTTTGTTGAAGGTGAAAATTGTTTCCGCGGGGAAAGCTCCAAAGCCATATCACCCATTAAAATGTGACTGGACATATTAGGAAAACAGGAGGGGTGAAAGCAGAGTGTGCAGATGCCATGGGGGCTAGTAAAGAACCGGCCCCAGAAAATGGCTGAGTGACCATGTAGTCACGCTTGGGAGCGGAAGGCGTTGGCCCCAGAGCCTCATTACCGCTGGGCGGTTTAACATGCCAATTACTGGTATATTGACCATATTTAGGTTGACTTCAAGTCAAAAATTAATAATGCCAGTGCAGAGTGCTACTATGAGGTGTGCTAGAGCTTGTTACCCAGAAGGAAAGTAAAGATGCTGGAGTCGAATCTAGAAAGCACTTCAAATCCGTGTGCCAGGATGAGAAACAAAAGCAGCTAGAAAGTTTCACAAAAGAATGGGCCCCCGTGGCCGGCTATGATAAGCGTGGCTTCCTCTAGTGCTGTGGTTCTCGAAGCGTGGTCCCTGGACTGCTGCATCAGCATCACCCACAAACTTGTTAGAAATGCAGATTCTCTGGCCCCAACTTAAACCTACTAATCCAGAAACCTGGGAGGTGGGGCCCAGAAATCTGCATTTTAAGAAGCCCCCAGGTATTTCTGATGGCAGTTCAAGCATAACTATACTCCAGAGGATGCAGAGGGATCTTCCAGTTCACCTCCTAACCCAACCACCCACTCAACAGAAGATCTTATGGAAGTCAATTTTGCTGTCCTTCTATCCCATTCCATTTAGAAAATGGCTAGTCAGGCCAGGTGCGGTGGCTCACGCCTGTAATCCTAGCTCTCTGGGAGGCCGAGGCGGGCGGATTGTTTGAGCTCAGGAGTTCGAAACCAGCCTGAGCAAGAGCGAGACCCCGTTTCTACTAAAAAAAAAATAGAAAGAAATTAATTGGACAACTAAAAATATATAGGAAAAAATTAGCCGGGCATGGTGGCACATGCCTGTAGTCCCAGCTACTCAGGAGGCTGAGGCAGTAGGATCACTTGAGCCCAGGAGTTTGAGGTTGCTGTGAGCTAGGCTGACGCCACGGCACTCACTCTAGCTGGGCAACAAAGTGAGACTCTGTCTCAAAAAAAAAAAAACAACAGGACTTAAAAAAAAAAAAGTTTTCCCTGGGCTTAGAGATAGAAAAGACTAAGAAGTTCCAGACCAGGATCTGTCCAGACCAGAGGCTGGCCAAATCTGGCTGGCTGCCTGTCTTTGTTAGTAAAGTTTCATTGAGGCGCCACCATGCTCACTCATTACATTCTGTCAAGGGCTACTTTTGACCTACAACAGCAGGGTTGAGTAGCTGCAACGGAGACGCTATGGCCTGCAGAACCTAAAATATTTACTCTCTGATCCTCTTTAGGGGAAACATCTTCAGACCCCTGGTCTAGATCTATAATCAGTCTCCATTGAAGTAGGAACTCAGAGCAAGGGGGAGGCGCGTACGGGGTCACGAGCTGGGGAGGTGCAGCGGCTTCAGGACCTCTAGCGCAGGAGGCTCTGCCTGAGAGCAGCTTCATTCTTCTGGGGCCTGAAAGTCCCAGGTTTGCCTCTAGAGACAAGTTAGGGGCCCCCAAAAGACAGTCTGGCCTGTACAAAACCCCTCGGGTGATCTCACATATGCTAGTCCACAGACCACACGTTGAGAAGTGGAGGTATCTGATCTGGCTCTTCAGACGTGGAAAGATATATGCATATCCCAGTGCGCTTAGAAAGCTCATTGGATAAAAATCTGGTCTAATTCTCCCAACTGCAGCTGTGATTTTTTTTTTTTTTCACTTTCTAAAAAATTTGGCAGGGAGCGAGGGGGATAAATTCAAACTTCCAGCCTCGTTTAATTAATTCAGACTAGAATGTGTATAATGACTCATTTAACATTCTTCTCAAAATTTATACTGCAAATACTCCAACTCCATACTTGTAAAGATCATTTTAAATTTATAGAACCCAACTTCCAGCAGACCAGAAAGCTAAATGTAGTTTTGACTTGTACCATCGCATAAACAAATGCTTGTTCCAAATGTAACCTTCGGGCATTTTGGAATTAGGAAGTTCTAATCTCTCTAAAACGCAGATGGGCAGATAGCTTACACGCGTCAAGGGAATCCTTAGGGTATGGTGGTGAGAAAACTAACTGGTACCCCTGAGATTACAAAGGAAATTTTGAAAATTGTCAACTTTACAAACAAATATAAAGTTATTTAGAATTCAATAAGAATTCTAAAAAGAACTTAAAATAACAAAGAATTTCTATTCTAAAACTGAAGTGTTTTAATTTTTTTAATTATACAAGCTATAATATCCCATTATAGAAAATGTATAAAATAGAGAAAAGAAAATCCACCCATGGATTTTACTAAAAAACGAAAACTTTTGAAATTTAAAATTTGAAAGAATCTGTTTTCCTGATATGGAAAGAACTGTTTGCAAATTGTCAAAGAGCTAATAAGAACTACAAAGTTCAGTGATAACAGGTGGCCATGACCCAAATAAGCATTTGTCCCTCACTGTGTCGTCAATAACATATTCTCCATAGGGGCTTCCCCTAGCTCAACCTTCAAGATATACTTCCAATCCTTTTTCTCCATTTTAGTCTCCCTAATTTCTCTTTCTCTCTCTCTCCCTTTCTTAATTGGCTGTAATATAATTGCAGCTTACATTTATTGAACTTTGTGTTGAGAACCTTACATGGATTATTTCATTTAACCATTGCAAGAAGTCTGTGAGTAGCTACTATGATATCTTCATGTTACCAGTGAGAATCTGGAAGCTTAGAGAAGTACGGCAGATTGTTACTACTATGATCCAGAATTTGTTCACAACTCCCTATATGTGTGCCTATTCAAAAGGTGGTATTTATGTGTCTTAAATTTGGGCTTGGTCATGTGAATTGCTTTAGTCAATGGGACAATAGCAAATGAGATGTAAGTCTCATGACACATGCTTGCTCATTGAAGCTTATCCTCTCTTGCTGTCAGAGCTTTCAGCCACCAAATAAAGAAACCCAGGCTAGCCTAGTACATGAAGAAATATTCCAAAGAGAAGGGTCCTAGCCAAGGCCCCAGACATACGAGTGAGCCCAGCCAATAATAGGAGGAGCAAAAAGAAGCTGTCCCAGCAGAACCCGCCTGAATTGTCGACTCACCAAATCATGAACACTTACATCATGATTTTTTAAGCCACTAAATTTTGGGGTAGTTTGTTACACAGCAAAGCTGACACAAGCATTTTGCCCAAAGTCACACAGGCAGGATTAAGATTCAAGCAGAGATAGTCTTTACTCCAGAATTTAAGTGCTTAACCCCATGTCATACATGAAACCCCCATGAATGTAGTCAGTACCACGGGTAGAGTCAAAGCTCAATGGTGACACAGTGTCCCCTTACAGACACCCATAATGATGGGTTGTCTGTCAATCTTGGCCCAAAGATGGGCCCATTTCACATGTTGCCATTAGTAGCTCATCTTTAAATTCAGGCCAGAGACACCTGGGAAATAATTAGCTGCAGTGTTGCTGTCCTCCCATAACAAATTTGAGGGCAACTCTTTATTTTTGCTGAAGTTAAACAGTTTGTGGCAACAAATGTTACTTACACTTTTCTAGGAATAGAAATGTATTTACTTTTAATCAGTTGGGGACTCATTAGTGAGGCTGTCTTTATCTCCCTGAGTCTTTGCCTTCTTTGCTTGTTTTTGTTGTGGGTTCCCCCCTCCCCGTATTAGTGTTTTGTTTGTTTTCTGTAGAACCCTCTGAAATTAATGGGCTGAACAAATCAGAAACTGAAGCAATGTCAGTTGCAATATCAGAGTCAGCCTGTACAATCTACCTCTTTCCACAATCCTTCCCTATGCCTTACAAAAATGAATGAATAACTGATCATTAAAAATAAAAAGGCTATCATTCAAATAGTCAAGCTGCATGAAGCTTTAATCCGGTGCAGAAACACTAATGAGAAATTCTGGTAAAGACCATACACCAAAGCATTTCTAAGAAACGTGAAACTTTTAAAATATTTCCCCACAATAACAGACTCTTGAAAGATTTGCAGATCTATGGGCAAAGTGAATAAAATATTTTGATGTATAATAAACAAATCATATAGAAAAGTAAATTTGGAATACCAAATTTGAAAACAACTATCATGACGACTAACTTGTATAGCCTAAAGTGAATCGGTTCTAATTTTTTCCTCTTATTTTCTCTACCTATAAAGGTCTCATAGCCTTTGTTTTGTGAAATGAGAAACACAGTATTTCAGATAGTATGGCTTAGGAAAAGTATGTCTTTGAAATGCTAGTGGTTCTTAAGCACTTATTAACCCAGGGCCTGCCTAGTATTCTACCATGATCCCCTTAACACACACACTCTTTCAATGACATCTGTCCCCTGCAGAGACAGTTCCCCTTGGCCCCTGCCTACATCAGAGAGCTGCTCTGGCTGTGTCTTTGGGACACCCCCACCCCTGGCAAATGAAATGTAGACACAGCCTGTAGCTCTGACACTCATTATCTGGTGTGCCTCAGGGATAGATTTAGGCAACCAGCCACTCCTAGAAGCATCTGGTGAAAGGGTCTGTGCTTATGCTTTCTATGTGTGCCCTTACTAGCCCTTTTGCCCTGGTTTCTGGTGCCATTTTCCCTCCTGATCTCTGGCAGGAACTAGAATCTAGCTGTGCACCACAAACAGCAGTCTGAACCCTTCCTTACCCTCTCTCTGGGTTCATGCAGCCTGGAGCTGGTCTCCATTTGCTTTCTTACCCATAGTCTTGGATCTGCTTTAGGAGGACCTGGATGAGCTCCCATCAGATAAGACCTGCAGCCTCCCAGAGACTTTCCATTATACCCTTCGTCTCTCCCACCTTGGATTTTAACGAGCACTTACTGAGAATGAAGTATGTCCCAGCTATTTGGATCTGGTGTCCCTGACAGCCCTTCCCTGGGAAGAAAATTGAAATCAGGCCCATGGCCCCAGGAACCCCTGCTCTCTGATCCCAGCAGTCCAGGCTCATCCACTTCCCCCTGGTGGAGGTGTTGCACCATTAAGGGAGGAAAAAAAAAAAAAATCTGTTCAGAAACCCTAAGGACCAAAAGATTGTCTAATGCCGGTGAGCCACCGCTAGGGTGTCAACAAAAAGAGAAGAGTATTACTTAGCTCTTGCTTCTTTATCCTAATATTCTTTGTCATTCCCCAAGGAGAAAAGGACATTTGGGTAAGGAAGAAACTTACTTTGTCCCTTGTAGATTCTCCTTCTGACAGCCCTTTCTCATCATGTGCTTTTTTGCATCTTCATATTGTACCGAGCTCTCTCCATCACGATGCGGAAAATAAGGGCTTGGCGTATAATCTGCACCATATTTAACTGCAAAATTGCACTGTTTGCATCCCTTCCATCCCTGTGTATCTAAAGGAGCTGTGTACCTTTGATTCATTCTTAAAACTTGTATTTCATAACCAGATTGTGCATTTGTTTTAAAAGAGGGTAGTTGAATGGTTAAGGATGAATTTATTTTTCTTACCCAGTTTCATTCAGAAAGGGAAGATGGATGAGATCAGCTTGGCTACTGAGCTACCTGATTCTGTTAATCCTGTTTTGTGCATGTTCCACAAAATATATACGCAGATGCTTTGTGCCTCAAAACCCAGAGCCTGATGCCTATTTCTCAACGATAAACCACAAAATACTCAAGAACCCATGATCTTCTTTTCTTCTCAGCCAAGTGTGCCTTGGCACTATCAAAAACTCTCTCTTAGAGACACATTTTCCCTTAAGCTCAATTTACATGGAATGAAGTGCCCTGGGCAGCAAGCTGCTGGAATTCTTTCAGTATCATATTTGCCTGCAAAAGGGCATTTACTCTTGACATTTTTGAAGATATTCATTTTACAACCCAATTTTCACACTCAAATAATCACCATCTGTGTTGTCCAGTTTAGAATGATCATTGGAAGCAAGTGTAAGTTATTTTTCCCTTCATTTTTTTTCCTTTTGTTTCTTTTATTTTAATTGGTGGCAGCATAATCAAATTTAGTCTTTCGTTTCTAAGTACTGTTGCTTTATATGCAAAGGGGAAGAGAGGGAAGGGAGGGAGGGTGGAGGGAGGGAGGAAAAAAATAAGAAAATAAAAGATACCTGATAAAGAGTAAAATGCACTAAGCCTTAGCAAGCTTTTTCTCATGAAACGTTATCATTATGGTTGCTGCTGTTCATTCCACTTTTGGTGCACATTTCGCCGTTAATCCACCGAGTCAGACAATCAATCCTTATCCCAATTTGAGATTCTTTAATGTGTGAAAGCCAATTTGTCTACATATTGTACTTGACTTGTAACTCAGCGCATTTTTAAAATACTCAGTTAATTTCATAGTATTCCTGGGTCCTCCTGATCTGAGGAAGATCTCTCCAAATGCGGCAACCCAGGAAGGTACCCCAGGAAGCCCCCAGCCCTGCACTTCCCTTCTGTAACATTCATCACATTTACAATTACTCATTCTTTCTACCCGGTAAGTCCTATAATACCACATACCATGCCTGTTTTATTTATAATGCTCCCGGAGGTAGAGTACCCCACACACACATTATGTTTGACACTTTCAGTGTGCCCTAAAAGCATTTATTAATTGAATTAAATAAATGAATCGATGTTGGTTCTGCTTCCTTTTCTTTCTGAGAAGGGAATCTGAGCTCTTTATACTATAAAATTCTCCAACACAAGAATTATTATCTCTCAAAGACTAAAAAAAAAAGAGAGAGAGAGAGCACTTGATATATTTTGTGTAAGTCAAAATGGTTTCCTTGAAAAAATGCATTTTTTTTGATATTAGAGTTTATGTGAGGAAAAAAGCATAAAAGTGAAGGAAGAGTTAATATGCCAAACAATTATGGAATTTCATGAAACTTTCTTATCTCAGCTAGTTAGATAATATTTAAGGCTAAGTCGGGCGGAAAATAATTCTCAATGAGTTTGTGTTTATTTTAAGATGGGGCAAACACAAGCTGAACAGAAAAGAGCAGATATAAAACCCAGCATATTACCACTCTGCATGAAGTGCTCACAGGACTCAGTGACCACTCGGCAGTAAACAGATACTGCACCAAGGCAGGCAAGACAGAGATGGAAACCATATGGATTTGTAGTAAAATAACACAGTTTATCTCCGCAGGTGAGAGGAAGTGCCGATGGGAGTAAATACTGTATGTCATTAAATTTAAACCAAACACATATTAAGAGCTCTGTTTTGATCTTTGCTGGAGGAAAAACAAAGACGTTCGACAACTGGAATAAGCAAGTACCTCTCTGTTCTTGGAGAGGGCAGCGTGTTTCGGACTACATATTGCTCCATTTCAGCAGACTCCGTGTGAGCACATCTGGAGAGGCAGAGCAGTTTAACATCTGTGCTTCTGAAAACTAGAGTTATTGTTGAAGCCACATCAGTGACCATGCATGGGTTTCTATTAATAAACCATGTGACTTATTTGAATTATTATTTTTATTGTCTTATACTTAGGATTTTCCTTGCAAAAGCAAATTCTCACACTATCAAGCCCCTAAGTAGGACTTCCAGGGGTACTGGATAAATCTAGAAAGGTATAAAAGATCCAAATTAATGGAAATTTATAGCATTCCTTCACAAGACAAAAACAAATGCCTTCATTCCCAAAGTTGGTACTCACACTATACAGTAGTCTCCCCTATCCACAGTTTCACTTTCCGCAATTTTAATTACCTGAGGTCAATCATGGTATGAAAATATTAAATGGAAAATTCCACAAATAAACGATTTACACACCCAGGCTGTGAATCATCCCTTGTCCAGCATCTCCATGAAGTGTGTTTACTCGCACCTTAGTCCTTTAGTAGCCATCTCAGCACTCAGATCGACTGTCGTGGTATCACAATGCTGGTTAGTAGGAAACCAACGCTTACATCCAATGCCTGCATCATTCATCTCACTTTATTTCACACGATAGACATTTTATCATCTCACATCAGCACAAGAAGAAGACTGAGTACAGTACGATAAAATATTTTGAGAGACAGAGGTACCACATTCACATAACATTTATTGGAGTATATTGTTATAATTGTTCTATTTTATTATTGTTATTAATCTCTTACAATGCATAATTTATAAATTAAACTTTTTCATTATTATGTATGTACAGGAAAAAACAGAGTATGTATAGGGTTTGGTACCATCTACAGTTACAGGCATCCACTGGGGGTCCTGGGACACATCCCCCAGTAATAAGGGGTGACTACTATACTCAGTTCATATGGATGTTCAACACAAAGACTCATAATATCTACCTCTAAAACAACACAGGCACCGAAGAAAATACACTAATGCTCTCAGATTTTAAACTATAGATTTATGTCATAAAGAAGACATCCATTTGCTAATTTTTATATGCCATTTTTGTGGCAAGATGAAGGTAACATGTAAGATCAAAAGTGAATCAGTATGGAAATGAAAATGATTGATGTCTCATTCTTGAATTGGGGTCTAGTGGTCTCAATGGCCTTCTAGGAATTTCTCCATCATCTTGTGCTATGAGTATTCATGGTAACAAAATATCTATGCTTTTTCCCTAAATGAATTATTAATTTATTTGACATGAAAATCAGACACCATCTTATTAGTGTATTAGGGTCATGTTGACTATCATGACAAATAAGCCCCAAAATTTTAGTGGCTTGGCAAAATAGAATTTATTTCTCATTCACCTAAAAATCCAATAAGGGTTTTCCTGGCCATTGAGGTGGTTCCCTCCACATGGTGATTCAGGGATCCAGGCTCCTTCCATCTTGCATTGCTTTCATCCCCTAGGGCCTTAGAGGGCTCTGATTCCATCCAGGGGAAGGGGAAAAGGGGGAGTAGAGAAAGCCCTACCTACTTCAAAGCCTCAGCCTGAAGGTAACTTCATATCCCCTTTACTCATGTTTTATTGAGGAGGACCAGTCACACAGCCACTTGTGGATGAAAGAGAAGCTGGACAGCTGTCTCCTGGTGACAACTCCACATTACCAAATGAGGCACACAAATATTATTTTGATAAGCCATCTATACTTCGGTGTCTAGTGTAAATCATTCCTGGTTTCCTCATTAATTCCCAAGAGATATATTGGCGGAAGGATCAATTGGGGGTAGGGAGTAAGAGAACTCTGGGGTTTTTTATCTCCTGTTCCTCCACCCACAAAATGTCTTGGGGACCAGACACATTTGAAAACTGGTAGTCCAGGCAATGATTCAAAAAATGGTCAAATGTCCAAATGCACCTTAATGTACCCTTCTGCTGGCTGTTCTTCAGAACCCCGGAATAGCTTCTGTGGCTAAAGTTATGCATTTTACATTGTTATATACCTGAACTTGGGAGCCCTTGCAATGAACACTTCCTGCAAATATTTGGTGAGGGATAGCTATAAAGAAAATACTTGCTTTTAGTCATTCCCACAAAAAAGCTATTCAAACTCTAATGTCACTTGTCCCAATTAAATATCTATAAAGGGCAGGGAACCAGATAAATTATGGCTGCAGGAACTTGGATTAGGCCAGGCCACAAACAGTAGGAGAATGAATGGCCAAATCTTGCACTTCACTTTGGGTGGAAACAAAGCCTTTGCCCTCATTCACCCTGAAAGGGAATATTCTGATCTGGGTGTAAGGCGGGCATGTCCTGAAGAGCTTTAGCTCTTGAACCTTAGTATGAGAAAATTGGATGACTATTAACCAAACCGAGCTGAAACAAGACTCCCAGTGTACTGAGAGGCAGACACAAAATGTTGGACATTCACAGTCTTTATGTCCCAAAAGAAAGATCATGAACAAAGAGTTCCTGAGCACTCCACCCTTCTAGGAAAACCTCCTAGGAAAAGTGCCAATGATATATAAGCGATATTTACATCTAAGCAAACAGTGATCCTTTCCATCTGGCTAAATGCTCCTAGGAAGCATCCTGGAAGTTTCTGCCCCTCACCACCTCTGCTCATTAGGCTGCTCTGCAAATGAAGAGCTCTGCCCTGGGGGACTGTCAGCAAAGCAGTTAGCACGTCCAGATGTGGACACTTCCTTAAAGGTGAAGTACAACAGGGGGAGCAGATTAATCTGCAATGCGCCGAAGTCAGAAACTAACCCGGGATGTGTTCAATGAAAAGGAAAAGATGCCGTTGAATTTTAACTCCAAGTGGTGTCATTATTTCCAACTAACTTACTCCTTCAGGAAACCCAGATAGTTTATTTTCCTGAAGCCCTTTTTCAACATAGCATACGCCCTCCTCTTGCTAGAACCCAGAGAAGAATGACAGCAGCTGAGAAAACATTCCAGTCCCCAGGAAAGGGAAAGACGTGCTGACGATGACTGAGCAGGTGGGGATGGCAGGTTGTCACCCCAGGTGGGTTGTTCTGTCTGCATCAGGGAACAGGGGATGATGTGGGTTGGGAGGCAAAGGCCTTTATCCTGGTTCTGTGACTCATAGGGGGTTAAAGTTCAGGGAGATTTTCCCAGAAAAGCAGAAAATAAAATTCTCAATGCTATGTATAGTGTAGCTAGAATGTGATATTTCCTTCCACTTGTTAAATTGGGATTTTTGTTTTATGTGCTTTGGATTTAGCTCCTGGGTGCTCTCTGCTTAGTTTAAAAGGGTTTCCATCTCCACATTGTCATACATGGAAAAAATATACTGAAGCCGTGCACCGTACATCGTGACTTTTATTTTGCTGTCAGACTGCAAGTTACAATATACCTGTGTGCATTAAAGACTCGGGGGCTTTAAAAAGCGAAAGGATCCCTCCCCATGCTGTACAAAGAGAACTACAGCTCTGGAGGGAAGAGCCTACAAACAACCCCTGGCCGCCTTCTGCACGTCAACCACTCAGCCCAGACTCCAGCAACAGCTCCACTTGCCTGTCGCTACATTTCTTTCAATAAAGGCCATTTATTAAAAACACAACAAAAAAAGTTTTCATCAGGCGACATGGACTGATTTTTGGTTCATTCAGAAAACACTCATCTTATTTACGTATTAGCCAGCCCTAAGCGTCAGGCGGTTTTGTGTTCTTTTTCAGGAATGGTGATCAACTCCTGGGGTCTATCTACATCCACACTCAGCGTCCTGCTCCCTCAGGGCACCCACAGCAGGCCTGTCCCCACAGCCAGCCCAGGGTGCCATCAGACTCTGGACCTGACCCTGAACCCTCGCCGTGCGCTCACCACCTGAGCAAACCAGCTCCACTGGAACAGAGCCCGTCTGGTGATGTGACTCGATACCGCCTGAGTCTGGAATTCTTTATTATTCTTCTAAGCCCTATTCTAGCCATACGGTTGGCTCCTGGGAGCCATGCAAGAAGCTCAGTTGAAGGCCAGAGTGATTATGGACCCTGAGAAATGCCATGGAAGCTGGAAACTGCTCATTCACCACCAAGGAGCTTCTGGACTCTTTCCCCACGACACGTGAAAGCTCCGTGTGGAAACAGAATCCAACGGATGGCAGGCAGCCTCCGGGGATCTCAACCCGGGGATTATGCCAGAGATGTCACAGACAGGGGGACCATAGGCTCCAAGCAGGTCCTTGACCACGGTGTGGAGACACACTTGTGTTAAAACGAGGGGGACTAAGCGAGATTCAGTCAGTCAGGATAAGTAAAAAAATGCAACCTGTCAGTCATCTAAGTTCAGAAAGCCAACTTGTAAGTAAATATTTGCTTCAGCCAGCAAGATACAAGCTAACAGTCTTTTCTGTTCTGTAATAAAGTTTTGGGGGAAGATAAACTATTTGTAAGGAGAGAGGGGGAGAGAGAGAGAGAGAATGAGAGAACACCTGAGAGAGACAGGAGAAGCAGAAAGGAGTATTGGAAATGGGAGAAAAGGAGGGAAATACAGTTGAAAAATAATCACCTTTATTTCTACTGGAAGAGGGTCTTACACCGACTTCATACACCTTTCCCTGGGCTTTTGGATTCCAAGGTACCCAAAAGACAGTGACAGAGCTGGTGTAGAGCTAAGAGTAGTTTTATTTACCACACCAGGCTGTTTAGAACTCCCATTTTATTCTTGGTAATTTGATTGTTTGGTCACGCCTCCTAATAAGTGAAATGTTACACTGGAGTATTTGTTTAAACCTCGCAGCTTCGGGTACAGTAAGTTGCTGAATGATGTTTGCTAATGGCACACATTCGATAATTCCTATAATGTGAAATCTCAGCCAGATTTAATGTTTAATTTCCCTGGGATTCACTCTGAAATTATTACAGACATTATGTATTCCGCTCCCTGGACTTGGAATTAATTTCAAAACAGAGTAAAAGTGCATCCATCTTGGTGTCTTATGGGAGTTCATATCAGTAACATTCCATTTGTCCTAAAGTTTCTGAAGTTTAAAATGCCTTTTCACTTTATCTTTCATGTGCTCTGGGTTGAGTATCTACAAGGCACAGTCATCCAGAACCACATCTTTGTTTTTGTTTGTGATCTTACACATGCCATTGCTTGATGAGTTAATACTCTTGCAAACTGTATGGATCCTCCAAGCTCTATCTGCCTAACTAGAGGGTACATTTGTGTTGTTATCGTGATACAAGAATATTGCCAACATGTAATAAACTGGCAGGAAAAATAATTAAATAGCTACATCTACATCTTTTTATGAATATCTGTCACAGAAACAGAATTCACAACATGCATCGCTTTGATTAATCAATCAATGCATTGGCTATGCTTCCAATACCTGGCCCAAGTAGAAAGCTCAGTGGCTGGAAGACCTCCAAACATTTTAGAATAAAGCAACCAGACCTATGTTAGGTTGTGATCCAAAAATTCCCAGACAATAAATCTTTAATTTGCTACCCTGGCAACTCTCACCAAATTTGAATTAAAAGAATATTTTCCACACAAAGCTTTGAAAGGATTTGCCTCCTGAACAGTTTTAAAAGTTTAACCTTTAGCTGAAGCACGCTTCCTACAGTCCAAAAGGAAACAGAGTGAGAAAAAAGACATCAAGGGATTAATTCACAAGTTTTACCCCAAAATGAATGACAGCTGTTTGGGAGTTCAATTGCACTGACGTCCCATTAGGTTCAAAACATCCTGGGTCTTGCAATTATCTCAAAGATTTAATAAAACCTTGTTAGTAAAAATTTCACCTCCTCAATCTAGCTCTCAGCCAGTGAACTCACATACCTGTAACTACATATAACTGCTTTGAATGAATGAACTAAGCAGGAAAGGAATTCAAGTGGCTAGTTCTTCCTAGAATTTTTCATTTTAATCTGACAGATCTTATTGGACTAGCTCCCCTTCCTCCACTGCAAGGATGGAGGGCAGGGTTAGAGGTGGTGTCTATGGTTTTAGTTTCAAGTGAACAGACCAATGGATTGAGTGTCGCCGAGAAGTTTGCCCTAAGTGGCAGAACACAGGCTTTGGAAATTTGCAGCTGCTCTGTATCCATACTTGAAAATGATGGAAGAATTTTAAAGCCCAAAGACCTTAGAGATCATTCAGAAGCTAATCTTCTCATTTCCCAGCTAAGAAAATTGAGATGGGAGAAAGAAGTGGCAGACCCAACACCCTGCAGCTGTGAGAACCAGGGCCAGGGTGGGCGAGATGGAGCCGTCTCCTCTGGCTTCCTCATAACCCCTCTGTCTCCGCCATTCCACTCACTCCACCCGATGCTTCTTATTTCTCTGCTGTCTTTCCTAGAGTGAGCTCTCGGAACAATTTCTTCTTTGTCTCCGCATCCTCAGTGCATAGTTCAGGACTGAGAATGTAGGAAATCTATAGTGAAGATATTTTTTATTTCTTTCTTTTTTCCCCACAATAGTTGTCTTTCTCTTATTGTACATATGTCTTATTACCACATATTCTCATAGTTGGGAAAAGAAGAAAAGTTTATAGAACTAAATCAAAACTGCCGGGAAGTTCACTAGTCATACATGCCCACTGCAAGTGTTTAAGTGAAAACCTTCCAGAAGACTCATTGTGCCTATTTATGATATATACCTTGGACCTAAATGGGATTATACTCCATGGGTTGCCTCATTTTTTTCTTGTTTCCTTAACAACATAGTGGGGAGATCTTGGATGTCTGTGAGTACAGATTTACATCATTATTTTAGAGAGCTATGTAGAGTTCTCTTATATAAATGTGCCATAATGGATTTAACTTAAATTCTTTTTTTGGAATGTGGGTCACTTTCATTTGTTCATTATAATAACTAATATTGTAATAAATATTCTCATGCATGAATTTGGAAATTTTTTGAAAATTTGGTGCATACTACAAAATTACCCTCCAGAAATCCTGTAGCAATTTCCACTCTTACTGACTTACTAAAATGTACATTTCTCCAAAAACCTACCCACACTGCAAGTGTCAGTCTTCAATGTTTCAATATTTTGGCCAAAAATAAATCATATTTTAATTTCTAGTTTGGAGCTTATTAATGAGGTTTATGCATGTGTAAGTATTTTATTGAAAGCCTACCATTTCTCAAGCATTATGTTATGTGCTGGGGCTATAAAAGTGTACAAACAGATATGGTCCCTGTGCTTGTACAACTTCCTAATTCTAGTGGAGACACAGATGATGGAAAGGAAAATAAATAAATACCAATTGTCAAAATGTGTATGAAGGAAATAAGCATTGTGCTGTGATAAAAAGTAATGCTGGTAGACAATGTGAGTTTGGGGAGCCCAGCTGAGGGACTGACGTTGAAACCAAGACACAACAGGTAAGAAGTGGCCAGTCAAGGAAAGGGCAGGGTGGGGGCCTGCAAGGGAGAGGACAGCCATGTGCTTGGAGAATGGCCTCACCTGGGAAATGACCAAGGGCCAATGTGGCTGGGAAACAGTACACAAGTAACAGAATAGCACACGACCACAGGAGAGCAGGTCCAGGTCACACAGGGCCTGGCAGGCTTGGAGGACTTTGAATTTTATGCAGGTGCATTAAGAAGCCACTGAAGTGTCCAAATCAGGGAATGACATGCTCCATCGTATGGGTTTAAAAGATCACAAAGAAAATGGACACAAGGGGACACGGGGAGCCACAGAGATGGCTGTTCAGCAATTGCTCCAATAGAGCAGGTGCAAGCCCCCGGTGGAACAGTGGAGATAGCGAGGGAGGGACAGGCTGAACATACTCTTTGGGGCTAGAACTAGTGATATCAAGGGGTGGACAGGAAGTGAAACTTAAATAAGAGAAAGGATGACTTCTGTATTTCTGATCTGAGTCACCGAATGGTGAGGCCATTTACTGAGATAGGGAAGCCTGAAGAACAAGTTTGGTGGTAAATCAAGGATTCCATATTGGTATGATTTGTAACAGTAAAAATGAGAAACAAGCTAAATATATAGCAGTTGAGATGATTATGTAAATTATGGTATAAACATATATTACACTCTCCATGAAAATCATGGTTTTGAAAACAGTTATTGTGCAGAAAAATGTTCCATAATATGTTAAGTGAAAAAAGAATGCATTATCACTTATACAGGATACATACAAATATAGGTATAGAGATATAGATAGATTAGATCTAGAGGGGAAAAGAGCTGAATGAAATATACCAAAATGTTTGCAATGATTATATCTTGATAGTAAGACTAGAAGTAATTTTTATTTTCTTTATACATTTTTATTTCCCAAATTTTCCCTATTAAACATGTATTATTATTATTATTATCACATTTTTAAAAAGTCATTAAAAACCAGTCAGTTTACCTGCAGCAGTGCACAGTTTGGTTTGGGTCAAATCATAATTAAACCATAAAATCCAATGGAAATAGATAAAGCACAGTGTTGTCCTGTCATGTCTTAGCTGAAGGCCTTGAAGATTATCACTGTTACCTTATTTACAGACACGTGTTTTGTCAAATTAAAGACATTGTGTGTATATTTCAAGGCCAATGAATGGAAGGCTTCAGACTAGAAGTCAAGTCTCCTAGTTCACAGCAAAGTGGGTCTGCTCATCAGATCTCATCATGGACGCTGAGACCACCCCAGAATTCTGAGACCCACTCTGGGCCCCTCATAGGCAGAGGAGAAAACCAGCAATGTAGCATGATTTCAGGGACATCTAGTATTTCCATCCATCGTCTGCCACTCTTCCATCTGCTTAGCTAATACCTTAGATTCCTTTAACAGGGATCACTTCCTTTTATTCCGCAATTAGAAATAAGGCTTAGAAGCACATATTCTTAGGAGAGGTCATCTCTTGGTTTAAATTCACCCCAGGAGTTCAGGACTTTTATCAAATACAGTCATGCCTTTGTATCTGTGAGTTCCGCATCTCTGGATTCAACCAACCCCAGATCAAAAATATTCAGGGAAATCCCTGGTAGTCTAGTGGTTAGGAAAACAATATATATTCAGGGGGAAAAAAAAGTTCCACAAAGTTCCAAATGGCAAAATTCAAATTCTCAGTGCACCGCGTACTACGTGGAATCTGCATGTATGAAGTGATATGTAGGCATTGTGTCAGGTATTATAAGTAATCTAGAGATGATTTAAAGTAGAGGATATGTGTAGGTGATATGCAAATGCTACACCACTTTATATCAGGGACTTGAGCATTATGGACCTGGGGGAGGGAGTGTCCTGGAACCAATCCTCCACAGAGACTGAGGGACAACTGCTCCTGAGAAAAGGTTTTGAAAGGGCCACCTGAATACTGGATCCTTGAAAGTTAGAGATTTTCAAAACACAGGGAATAGAGAGAGGGGGTGAGACTTGGGAGATGAGTAAAGGTAAACGAAACAAATTTTTTTAAGCATAACAAATTTATTTGATCAAAGCTTTATGTGGCACAGGAGCTTTCCAAAATGAAGACCCAAGGACCCAGGGAAAACTGTCCATTTTAATGCTCAGGTTTAAAGAAGAATAACAGCTGTTTAGAAATGTGATTGGACAAAATGGGGGAACAAATATTTAATGAATCCTTTCTGTGTACTGGCCACTCCACTAGTTTGTTTCACGTATATACCACGTTTAGCCCGACCATCCCAGCAAACAGGATGATTACTCCCAATTGACGTTTATTTGCTCAACAGATATTTACTAAGTAGGTGCCAGATATGCTCAGCACCAGCCTAGCTCCTGGAGATACTGCAGAAATCAAAACAGGCTAAGGCCTTGCTCTTGAGGAGCTAACTTAGGTACTTGGAGGAGATAGGCAACACATATTCTTAAAATAAATGTATAGTGTAACAGGTGGTGATGAGTGCTATGAAGAAAAGTAAAGCAGGGTGAGTGGATACCAAGTGGGAAGCCATGAAAGATATGTCAGGATCATGCAGCTGGGCAACTGCCTGAGCTAGGACCAAACTCAGTTTCCTCACCTGCTGCTGTCTAAAGGTCCCGCTCTTCTATGCTGTACCGACTCCCTAGAAAGCTTGTCCTACCTGACCATTTTGCCTGGTGTTAGCCCAGCCAACAACCCCCAAATATCCTACTGGGTAAGCCTTTGGTAAACATTCGTTAGCCAACTGTGAGTCAAGTAAAATCTACTTATAGGCAATTGTTCGGCATGATTGGTTTTTGCTTGTACATGAATTCAAAGCTCCTTCAATCCTGGTGACCTTCAAAAACGAAAATAAAAACCTCAGCCCATAAATGAAATGGAATAATTATCCTCTGAAATGTTGGGAGCCCCAGACTCCACTAAGTACAAGCACCATCAATTTCCATTTCAGTAAAAAAGAAAAATGTGAGTGAATACAATGCAAACTTCAGTCTTACGAAGGTTTTTCTTTCCTTCTTTTTCTCCTTCTTTTTTTTTTTTTTTTAGTGTGTTAAATCATTTTTCCCTGGTGCCAAGGGATAAATTTCTTGTGCAAAAAGAGGGAGAGGGAATGAAGCAAGGGTTGGTATTTTGTTGTTCGATGCACTTTTACATGCCCATAAAAATCCACCTTCAAAACATCTCACCTGCTAAATATAAGACATTCAAAATATGTAGTCTAAACCCCATCAGTGATATAATACTATAGAAAAGTCAGCCCACCTGTAGTTTCCAGCTTTTTTGTGGACAAATATGGTCTGATCCTAAGAATATGAACCTCTACTATATCTTCACAGAGAAGAGCAGTGGCAAACAAAAAGAATATTAATTTCTATAAAGAGCAAATCAAACTTGTCCAAGAACTTTATTGGCAGAAGTGAAATTAGTTTTTCTATAGCAAATAGTTAGTGGCATTGAGGGATCAGTCAATTGCCCAAGAAGGGAAGTAAACCCACTGAAGTCCAGAAGCATTCTTGTTCTCAATAATGCATTTAACTCCCAGAAACAAATAAAATTTGTCTGTACACTTTCACTTTTAAAAACACACCTAAGCCTAAATGATCTAGAGCTCTTCCCTGCTAAAAATCAAATTATTAAAGCAAGTTCCCTAAACTCATAAAGCTCAAAACGATTGTTAAAATTAGTGTTGGAATGTAAAGTGCCAGCCTGGGTGGGGCCTTCCTTGATTGAAACAAACTTCACCATAGACATTAATAGGCACAAAGTTTTTCAATGTCAGTCTGTAGCAAAATTTAGTTACATCCTACTGAGCTCCATGGGCCTGGCACATATAGGCTCTTTTTGTAAGAATATTTGTACCATATGGAAGCTCTCAGGATTAAGCTAGTAGAAATGATTTTGCAGAAGACCATGACTTTAGACCACCTTGTTAATTATTCCTACAAAATACATTGTCCTAGCTTTTGGTGACCTGGAATACAATGGAAGCCAGTTAGAAAGTAGTTTCAATCAACTCGGTGGGAGAAAAGGACGTGAAATCTTGATTGCCAGATTTCTGGGTAACAGAGCCCATGAATTTCCCTGTAGCACTTCATGAACCAATGCTCCTATCAGGTAGAAAGAGCAGTCACTAGAACCCTAATTATATAATTAGGGAGACTCTGGCTTTGTTCTGAACTTTGAATAATTTCCATTAGAAAATCTGAGTTTTCTGTATTTCGTTTTTGAATCTACCCTCATCCCAGTAGGTGACTTGCTTGGGACTAAGGTCAATGGTGGCACAAAGGGTCAACAACTGACACAGAGACAAGTCAATAAAGGGGAGAATCTGGACAGAGCTCTATCTGCCAAGGGTTTTGGAAGTTCTCCAGTGAAGAGGGATTAGAGGTGATCCCATAGTCACTTTATAATAATTACCATTTGGGGTACATGTACTTAATTTTAAATTAACTGTTTGGTAAACTGTAAATTGTGCACTCCAGAGAATGGGTTCTGCCAGTCTCAACAAATCCTTTCACTCTTTCTCAAAGTTAGAGAATTCCTTCAGTCATTGTTAAAGATTGGTCCGGGCCCCAAGTGGTCCATCAGGTGAGGAGGGCTCTTTGCAAGGTGACTTAATATATTTTTTTCTGCCTGAGTGTGCTACTCTAAAGAGTACAGCTGTTAAGATAATATATGTGAAAGGACTTTGTAAACTGTAGCAATGCCAAAATATTGTTGCCTTCCCAAAAGGCTCACAATATTCTCAGTTCCAAATGTCACCTGATTTCCAGCAAGAGTTGTCACACATTAATGGGCCTTACAAGCCCATCCACCATCTTTACCGTCCTATAAATCAACCCCAACCACAATACTGTGCTCATATCTGTATCAATTGAATATAGCCTGTCAGAGTAATATTCACCAGGGGTTATAAAGTAATAATCTGTCCGTCTACAGTGATATTCATTTACCTTGAAGAACATGCACTCATAGACACAGGTGCATACCTTTTTTGAAAAGCACACGTCTTTTTTCAAAAAGAAAACCCTAATAGTTTAAAAGTGGGCCTCCAATACCTGGTGTTTAAAAAAAAGAAGTCTTTATTTTTACCTGGTTTCCTGTTTTAATTGCCTCCAAAGCTGTGTTCCTATTGATAGCACAGTTTTACCTAGCAAAGTTGTCCTGATAAATACAGCCGAATGCTGTGGGCAGAAATAATGAGTATGGGAATTCCTATTGCTTGCAACTAACTTCTTCTGTTCCTTTCTTGGGGTTTAAGATGATAGAATAGGCCCCCAAAACTACATAGAATAAATCATTATGAATCAACATATTACTTTGGTTGATATTTCTAGCACTGTGATCCACCACCTACCCACAGTGGGATTTTTCGAAGTTTTTTCCAAGAATTTCATTCTCTTTTGTCTTCAGAATAAATAAAGTCCAGAGCAGAATAAGCACAAATGGGATTTTTTAAATTCATCCTCAAACTATATGAATAGGAAGGGCCCCTTCTTTTCTTTGGTAAGCAACAGCCTTTCACCCCAGAGCAACTTGTGGGGCATATTCTGTATGATTTTTTTTCCTCGCTTAAAATGTCATTTTAACCTAATCTCATCTGATATGATGAAAATAAATAGTAATTTATGGTATGTTAGTGTAAGGAACATCGTATCACAGTAAGGATCTATGTAACTGTGGTTATACCTGCCAAGGGACAGAGAAGCCGATTAGTTTCCAGTTGAAACATGCATGTGGAGGCAGAACAGCTTGCTGTCTTTATTAGAGTCACCTCAACACTCCCAAGTCCCGAGAACCCATCATCTGCCCTGCAAGAAGGCAACATGTTGGCATACGAATGACATGCACGCAGTAGAGTCTGGTTCCTGAGAACCCTATAGTGTCGGCCCACGTTGGATTCGGGTGAAAGATGCTCTGTGCAACTAAAGGGAAAAAATATAAATACATGTGAAATTTAAATATATATCAGACACACATGTACAAGAGTAATTTTAGTCCCATCCTCATCCCAAATGCAGGGGAAAATTTTTCTTTCCTCAAATCTCTCTTCTTTAGAGTTGATACCCAACTACTCTCCTTCCCCCACCAAGAGCCCAAACTCGTCAGCCTGACATTTCAGAACATTTCTTTGATATGTCCCTAAATTCCAATCCAACTTCATCTGTCTCTTTCCCTATATGTACCATAAATCTAATCAAGCTGAGTTACTCAGGGCTCCAAAGGGAACCAAGGTGCCTCTAAGTCTTTACATGCAAGCCATACACACCACCTATAATATCCTTCCTGCTAGCTCTTCCTGTTAAAATCCTATGCAAACTTCAGGGTACAATTCCAATGCACCTATTCAGTGAAGCATTCCCTGATTCCCTGCCCAGGAATTTTATTTCTGAACTCCCATCGTAAGGGAAACCACGTCTTTCTCGAACACATTTTCTCCGCTTTGAGGAAATCAGAGAAAAACAAACCTTGACTTACACATGAAGAAAGGCAACAAATTATAGCCCCATTAGCTGCTTTAGAACTGCCTCATTGGACCCTCACACAATCCTGCAAGGCAAGTATTACCGTCATCATTTAACAGATAGTGAAACTGAGGCTCAGAGAACTTCGAATGAAATCTTTGCCTATCAGACTTAAGAGCACACACTTTCCACCAAACTACCCAATTTATCATTACTCATATTTATACACCTTTCAGAATATTGACTCTAGTCCTTTGTGAACATTTCCTTTCTCCCTTGTTGGATCAGAAGTTTGTTTTGTTGTTGTTGTTTTGAGATGAAAAATGAGGAAAGAAGCCAGTTTATTTTACCTACCCCCACACCACCACAGTAAATTTCTTGCTCAAATTTGTGTTAAATTAATACACAGTCTTTCAGAGGGAAAATTTTTTAAAAGAAAAGGAAACATAAAAGTAAATTTCTCTAATGACTTGAGGACACAGAAAAGAAACAAAATAAGAAGAAATCCTTTCTAGAAATTTGACCATTTGAAAATAGAAAATGAAGGCAACCATTTTGGAAATAACAGTAGTTTCACTTTGTGAATATTGATGAGGGCGCAGACACTGGATGAGCATAGCATTTGATTCTTATACCTGCCTGTGAACCAGGTAGCATGATTCCTGTATTACAAACGAGGACCCTGAGAGAGGCTGAGGTTAACAAGTAGAAGAACAAGGATTTAAACGTGGAAGCCTGTGCTTGTAAACACTGTGCTACCTCACACGTCTACTGATCCATTTAATATTCACTCTCAGACAGGACTCCATTTTCTTTCTGCCTCCTAACAACAACAAAAAAAAGGGGACCTCCTTACTCAATACCATCTTTCTCAAATCTAGTTTCATGATTCCTCACACAACTTCCCATAGTTAGAGGACAGAAACTGACTGAGTAAAAACAGTGCTACCTCCTTCCTCTATACAGTAACATAAATGAAAATAATTCAAAGGAATTTTTCTGCATCCGGCCACATAACGGCACCCGTACTACAATCGATACTTCCCCCATGTAGGTAGCTTGACCCCTAGTGGATACCAGTGGTAAGTATCTAGATTTTAGTATCAATAGTAGCACTCTACAATGGTTTATTTTTAATAGGCGGATAGAAAAGTAGGTCATGATGTTGTAATTACAGCTGTGCTAAATAATGAGGTCACATATTTTTGTTGACTATGAAACCCAAAACAAAGGAAAAGTAGTAAAATATACATTTTTTAAAAAAATATAACATTCAGGAATCAATTCCAAAGTGAGTTTTTATATTTTCTTTCATTTACAACCTTTAGCTTCTATGACTCAATTAAATTCTCTCAATCTTCGACAACATTTCTTCAACAAAGATAACTTGCACAAGAGTGCTTTCAAGAAAGGAATAAAAATGGTGAGGTGGGGACATTTTCAGTGTGTCTGGATAAAATAACTCCTATGAATCCATCATTTTAAAACATCCCAGTCCACACACAATGTTACTTGTAATTTCACTGATGTTAATTTATTTTACCACATATTATAGTTTAATTAAACATCAGACAGGAGCTTCACTGGGATCACTCTTTCTACCCAGCAATGTTTAGGTCTTTACATTTAAACCTAACATCAAAAGTGGTAGTCAAAGGAATAGGGAACTGTTTCATTTAAATAACTGGATCATACATATTTCCATTTTATTCCCAATAGATAGTCTATATTAGTGCCCATCGCCCAGCTTTCTTTTTTAAAAAGGAAAGTAGTAATTCTTATTAACGGCAGTGGCACCCGCACTGGGGTGGGCAAATCTGGTCACCAGCAGGCCCCCCTGCTGTTTTTTCTCAACAGGCAACATGCTCTCGACCCTGACAGCTGCTCCTGTTTGGGTTTTTTCTCCCAGGCAAATAGGAACTTCACGGACATTTAGAAATTCTTTTTTCTGAACCAAAACTTTGGTTTCAGAAAGTAGCAATGAAATTCACAACAGATGATAAATTTTTATGTATGTATTTAATTACACAGGAAGTGAATACACACCCATAAAAATGTTCAGCAATACAGAAACATCTAAACTGGGAACACCTTTTTGTATCCCACCTCCCCACACATATCCCTCCCCCGCTCCAAGCAGGAAGAGGTCCAGAGAATTCCCTCCACAGAAATAAGTGTAAAACTGGACGACCTTATTAAAAACAACCATTTTAGATCACTCAGAATGACCACAGGCAGAAAACAACTTGAGACGTTTGTTGTATTTCCTTAAAATCCTTTATAAATACACAAATAAATAGTTTGAGTTTTGTTTCACTTTACAAAAACAGTATCCTGCTATGTTGCTCCAAAATTTGTTTTGTTTAACATTATGTATTGACAATATTTCTATACTGATAACTATAGACCTCTCTTGTTCTTTTTTAACTGGTGCACAGCACTGAACAGTGAAATGTATCATAGTTTATTTAGTCATTTCCCTGTTGTTTTAATATTTTCCAGTTACAAACAATACCATAAGGAACACCTTGAACTATCTCAGTATACCTACGCAAGTGTCTCTCTTGGCTAGATATCTAAACATGAAACTGCTAGGATGAAGTATATGCTAAGATTAAATTTTGAAAGATAGTGTCAAATTCTGTCCAAAAAGGCAGGAATGTTTAAGGAATTACTAACAGGCCTTTGGAACTATCATAAATGTCAGCATCAGAAGGGTTCTTAAAATTGCCTACTCAAAAACCTTCGGTTTTTAAGACAGTGTTGAAGTTTATAGAATTTACGCGACTGGTCCTCAATCATGCAGCCAGACTCCAATCCAGGTTTTCTGATTTCCCAGCCTGGGACTCTCTGCAACATATTTTATGGGGCAAAATTAGACTTGAATTTTGGAGTAATCCTTTCCAGCGAAATAAGATATTTTTATAAACAATTAAAGACATGTTTTCTTCTCTTGGAGTTTTCAGTAGTACTGAAAACAATTAGGATTTATGTTACAAATCAAACATTCTAAGTGGAAGTAACTCTACAAAGCAACCAAACAGGTAGGGTCCACATCAGGACACAATACTGAAAGCTGGAACATGTAAATGGAATCCGATTTCTTTATTATATAATGTTAAAAAGGAGGCTGCAGTTCTATCTTCAGGTGCCGACCACTTTATGAAAGTTATTCCGATTACCATACTCCAAAGCTCCTCAAATTATCTATCGCTGCATAACAAACCTCCTCAAACTTAGTGGCATAAAATGACCACCATTTTCTTATATACCCGATTCCATGGGTCAGGAGTTTGGAAAGGCTAGAGCAGCAGTGGCATTTCTCTGCTGCACAATGTCTGGAAACTCAGCTGGGAAGATTCAAATGTGGAGGGTGACTCAACAGCTGGGGCTAGAACCATCTACAGGTGTGCTCACTCCTGTGTCTGCAGGTGGAAGCCGGCTGTCATCTGGGATCCTGGCTGGGCTCTTGGCCAGAGAACCTACACATGGCCTCTCCATATGACCTCTGTGCTGCTTTATGACACTGTGTCTGGGTTTCAGGACCAAACGTTCCAACATTCACCTTCCAGTGATGGTGGTGTGAGGTGATCGGGAGTACTCTCCACAGAAATAAGTGTAAAACTGGACAGCCATATTGAAAACAACCATTTCAGATCACTGGAAAATGACCACAGGTCATCTCAACATCTTGAGAAGGATTTACTCATGAAAACTGACACTGCATTAGGTAAATTCAGTGATTCTATAGCTTTCTTCCCTAAAGGCATCCCAAGTTCAGTGGTAAAACCCTCAGTTTTACTGTCTGGAGGTGGTGATCTGAGTTCAGGATGGGTGGGAAACCAGCTAAAACAAGGCAATACTGGAAATGAGGTTTAGAAAGGCAGAGGTGAGAAACTCTCCACACATCTTTGGCTGACTGCTAATGTACACATATTTGACAGAAATCCCAAAGAGTCCAGCAAACATTGTAAGCTCAGAGAGATGTGTACACGGATGGGGGTGGCAGTGGGACCCTAGAGGCAATCTGAGCAGCCTTCACTAAAGGAACGGACAAATATTAACACACTGTAGAGAATACATGTTTCTGGGACAGTACACAGTGGATAGATGCTACGCTCTAGACATATATAAAATAAAATGGGTATATCTTAAGAATGCATTTGAGGGATAATACCAATAATTATAATAATATTAACTAACATTTATATAGAACTTACCAGGACTCCCCATGAGTCAGAGTCAGGGACTTTCCTAACATATGTCCACATATTAACTCATTTAGTCATCACAACCCTAAAAGGCAGTGTGGTATAGCTGGGCTTGAATCAGAGAAGAATAACAAATAGGAGATATATATATGTGTGTGTGTGTGTGTGTGTGTGTGTGTGTGTGTGTGTATACATACACACATATATATAACGCTTTTATGTATATATTTAATTATGCATGTGCATGAATACACTCCCATAAAATTTTTGGGTAATGTAGAAATGTCTAAACTGTGAACACCCTTTTATATCCCACTTCCTCGCCCCATCCCTCTTCCCCCCAGCATGAAGCAGCATATATATTCTATGTAAACATATACGTCAATATGCATATTAAGAGACCTATTACCAGGAACTGACTTACACAAATGTGGGAGCTGGCTAAGCAAATCCAAAATCAGTTAGGAATGAAGATCATGGGCAAACTTAAACTCACAGCACAAGACAAAGTTCTCATCACCTGTCAACCTGTCAGGCAGGAAGGGAAGACCCCAAGTGGGATGAAACTCCGTGGGCACGGGCTGAAGCTATCCTGGCAAGTGGAATTTCCTCTGTGAGGGTGTGGTATGCAGAATTCCAAGAATGATCTCAAATGACCTTCAGCATTTCACCTCCATTTTGAGAGGTGAAGGTAACCTGCGAATGTGAGGAAGTATCACTCCCATGATTATGTTACCGCTACCATATATGCCAAAAGAGAGATTGTCTGGGCGAGCCTGACCTAATTGTGTGAGGCCTTTAAAAACAAAGAGTTTTCTCCGACTGGTAACACATGAGGAAGTAAGAGATGCAAAGCACTAAAGTGATTGATGGCTTTGAATACAGAGGGGGCCACATGCCAAGGGACACGGGTGCTCTTTGGGAGCTGAGAAGCGCTCTCAAGCAATAGCCAGAAGGAAAGTGAGGCCCTCAGTCCTACAACCACAAGGATCTGAATTCAGCCAACAATCCAAAGGCTCTTGAGAATAGATTCTTGCTCAGAACCTCTAGATGAGAGCCTGGACTTCAGCCTTGTGAGGCCATGAGCACAGAACTCAGCCAAGCCTGCCTGTACTTCTTACCCAAAGGAGTGTGAGATAATAAACAGGTATGTGTTAAACTGCAAGGTTTTGATAATTTGTTATGCAGTGTTGTAGACTGAATGCATGTGTCTCCCCGCCCCAAATTCATATGTTGAGGTGTGGCTGTACTTAGAGTAAGGAAGAAATTAAGGTTAAGTGAGATCATAAGGGTAGGCCCCTGGTCCAATAGGATTAGTGTTTTGATAAGAAGAAACACCAGACAGCCAGCTCACTCTCACTCACACTCTCACTCACACTCTCTCTCTCTCTCTCTCTCTCTGTGCCGTGTAAGAACACAGCAAGAAGGCAGCATTCTGCAAGACAGGAAGAGGGACTTCAACAGAAACTAACCCTACCAGACCTTGATCTTGGACTGTCTAGACTCCAGAACTTTCAGAAAATAAATTTCTGTTGTTTAAGGTCTGTGGTCTTTTGTGGTCTTTTGTGGTCTTTTGTGATGACAGCCTGAGCTGACAAAGACAGGCAGCAATGGAAAACTAATGCAGGCAGGGACTGCATTATCATTACCCACATTTCACAAATGGGGAAACTGAATAAGATTCTGTCACACTTCAACAAGAGTCCCGCAATCACTCAGTGGGAAAAGGAGGGTGGCTTCAACAAATGGTGTTGGGAAAACTGTGTAACTGTACATAGATATGCAAAAGAATACAGTTGAACTCTTATCTTATACCATATACAAAAATTACCTCAAGACCTAAAACTATAAAAGTCCTAGAAGAAAGTATAGCAAGAAAGCTTCATAAAACTGGACTTGGCAATGATTTCCTGGATATGACACCAAAAGTATGGGCAAGAAAAGCAAAACCAAACAAGTGGGACTATATCAAACTTAAAACTTTTGTGCACCAAAGAACAAAAGACACAATCAGCAGAGTAAAAAGGCAACCTATGGAATGAGAGAAAATATTTGCAAGTCATATACCTGATAAGGGGTTAATATCCAGAATATATGAAGATCTCCTACAACTCAACAATAAAAAAATTTAAAAGAAACAAAAATAGGGAAAAGGCTTAAATAAATATTTCTGTAAAGATGATACACAAATGGCCAAAAAGCATATGAAAAGTGCTCAAAGAAAAGATGTTCAACATGACTAATCATCAGAGAAATGCAAATCAAAACCACAATAAGTTATCACCTCACATCTGTTAGGATGACTATTATCAAAAAAAAAATCAGAAATAACAAGGGTTGGCAAGATGTGGAGAAATTAGAACCCTTGTGACTGTCAGAATTGTAAAATGATGCAATTGCTATGGAAAACGATATTGAAGTTTCTCAAAAAATAAAAAATAGTGCTGCCATATGATCCAGTAATACCATCTCAGGGTAAATATGCAAAAAAAATTGAAAGCAGAGTCACAAAAGATATTTGCACATCCATGTTCATAGCAGCACTATTCACAATAGACAAGAGGTAGAAGCAACCTAAATGTCCATCGATGAATGAATAGATAAATAAGTTATGGTATATACATACAGTGGAATATTATTTAGTTTTAAAAAGGAAGAGAACCTGTCCCATACTACAACATGGATGAACCTTGAAGACAGTATGCTAATTGAAATAAACCAGTTACAAAAAGATAAATACTGTATGATCTCACTCACATGAGGTAACTAAAATAGTCAAATTCATAGAAACAGAAAGCAAAATGCTTGTTACCAAGGACTGGGGAGAGAGGGGAAATAAAAGTTGTTTTTTAATGGGTACAGAGTTTCAGATTTTCAAGCTGGAAAAGTTCTGCGTATCTGTTTCACAATGATGTGAATATACTTAATACTACTGAACCGTACACTTAAAAATGGTTAAAATGGTACATTTTATGTGTTTTTTAACCACAACAAGGCATATTTACCACAGAAATTTAGTTAATAGCTTACAACTGAACATGTACGTATATTCCTTAGATAAATGTAATAACAATAAAAAATTGTATCACAGTATCATTTATGTAAATTTAAGAACCATTTCTACACATGTACATATTTTACAAGAACACATGCATATTAGGAAATAGATCAAAGACATAAGAATGGGTATCCAGGCTGGGTGCAGTGGCTCATGCCTATAATCCTAGCACTCTGGGAGGCCAAGGCAGGAGGATTGCTTGGGACGAGGAGTTCAAGACCAGCCTGAGCAAGAGATAGATCCTATCTCTACAAAAAAATAGAAAAAGTAGCCAAGTGTGGTGGCACATGCCTATAGTCCCAGATACTCAGGAGGCTGAAGCAGGAGGATCGCTTGAGCCCAGGAATTTGAGGTTGCAATGAGCTATGATGAGGCCACTGTACTCTAGCCTAGGCAACAGAGCAAAACCCTGTTTCAAAAAAAAAAAAAAAGAATGAGAATCCAAATGAATGAAAGGAATGGGAGATGAGATGGATTGAAGATAAGGACATAGGTAGAGAGGGAAGGAGAAGAGACAGAGAGAGATGAAACAAATACAGGCCTTGCATGTCAGAAGAGAATGATTACCACCACTTTCTGTGCCTGAAGTACAAAGAAAACAAAACAGCATGAGTAGTATAGTCCCACTTCTTTTTAATCCGGTATGTATATTTGAAAGAAAAATATCTGAAAACATAAATATCAGAATATTAATAGTGGTTTTCCCTAATGCTGGCGGTATAGATGACTCCTTTGTACATTTCCTAATTTAACTATGGTAAATATATACTATTTGTATGATAAAAATAATCCTTAAAAATCAAATACTTACAATTATATGTATGTTAATACAGAATGTGTATATTAGTATACATAGTATATAATACAATATATATTATGCATAATATTTATATTACATATATATTACATGTACAGTCATATGTCGCTTAACAACAGGAATAAATTCTGAGAAAGGTGCTATTAGTCAATTTCATCATTGTACCAACATCATAGAGTGTATTTACACAAACCTAGATGGGTGTGTAGATGGTATAGCCTACTACACACCCATACTATGTGATGTAGCCTACTGCTCCTAGGCTACAAACTTGTACAGCATGTTACTGTTTTGAATACTGCAGGCAATTGTATCACAATGGTAAGTATTTGTGTATCTAAACGTATATAAACATTAAAAAGTCACAGTATAAATACAGTATTGTAATCTTTTAGGACCACCATCATATATCCAGTACATCATTGACCAACACTTTTTTGTGCAGGAAATGACTGTATATGTATATGTCTCAGTCCATTTTCTGTTGCTAGAACTGAATACTACAACCTGAGTAATTTATTAATACAAAGAAGTGGTTCTGGAGACTGGGAAGTCCAAGGTCAACATGCCATTATTTGGTGAGGGCCTTCCTGCTGCATCATCCAATGGCAAAAAAGTAGAACTCACTCTCGTGATAGCATTAATCCATTCACGAGGGTGGAGTCTCCATGACCCAAATGCCTCCCAAAGGTCTCACCCCTCAATGCTGCCACAATGGAAACCAAGTTTCCAACATATGAACTTTTGGGGGACATGTTAAAATCATAGTAGTATATTAAAGCACAATACTGTAAACAAATCACATACAACTATAATTATTTTAACAGCTTTATTGAGATTTAATATGCATGCCATACAACTCATGCATTTAAAGTATAAAATTCCATGATATTACTATATTCACATAGTTGTGCAACCATCACCACAATCTCAATATTTTTTCACTGCCCAGAAAGAAACTATGTATCTCTTAGTAGTCACTCTTCATTTCCCTCCAAACATCCAGCCCCAGGCAACAACTAATTACTTTCATTCTCTATAGATTTGTCTATTCTGTACTTTTAAAATAAATGGAATCATACAATATGTGGTGTTTCAGGACTGGCTTCTTCCACTTATCATAATGTTTGCAAGGTTCATCCACGTTGTAGCATGCATCAGTACTTCTTTTTATTGCTGAATAATATTCAATTTTATGGAAATTCTATCTTTTATTTACCCATCCATCAGCTGATGGACATTTGAGTTGTTTTCTCCTTTTGACTATTATGAATAAAGCTGATGCAAACATTCAAGTACAAGATTTTGGGTGGATGTATGTTTTCATTTTTCATGGGTATATATTTAGCAGTGGAATTGTTGGGTCATGTGGTAACTCCATGTTTAATATTTTAAGGAACTACCAAAATGTTTTCCAAAGTGACTGCACCACTTTACATCCCAACCAGAAATGTATGTGGGTTCCAATTTCTCCACATCCTCACCAATATTTGTTATTATCTATATTCTTTATTATAATTATCTTAGTGGATATGAAGGGGTATTTCATTGTGATTTTGATTTACATTTACCTAATGACTAATGATACTGAGCATTTTTCATATTCAGATTGGTCATCTGTACGTCTTCTTTGGAGAAATGTTTATTTATTAAAATCCTTTGCCCCTTTTGTATGTGTGTGAGAGACAGGCTCTTGCTCTGCAGCCCTGGCTGGAGTACAGTAGCGTCATTATAGCTCACTGCAACCTCAAACTCCTGGGCTCAAGTGATCTGCCTGCCTCAGCCTCCCAAGTAACTGGGAGTATAGAAGTGTGCCACCATGCCTGGCTAATTTTTCTATTTTTTGTGAAGATGGAGTCTTGCTATGTTGCCCAGGCTGGTCTCTAATTCCTGGCTTCAAGTGATCCTCTCACCTCAGCCTCCCAAAGTGTTAGGATTACAGGCATGAGCCACTGCACCCAGCCCTTCACCCATTTTTAAAGTGGGTTATTTGTCTTTTTATTATTGAATTATAAGAGTACTTTACGCATCCTGGAAACAAGTCCCTTATCAGATATATGATTTGCAAATATTTTCTCCCATTATGTAGTTTTCTTTTCACTCTATTGATGACATCCTTTGAAACACAAAAGATTTTCATTTTGATGAAATTCAATTTATTTATTTTTTCTTCTGTCACTTGTGCTTTTAGTGTAGTATCTAAGCTAGCTTTGCCTAATACAAGATCAAGAAGCTTACTCCTATGTTTTCTTCCAAGAATTTTATAGTTTTAACTCTTACATTTCGATTTATAGTCCATTAAGAGCCAGTTTTTGTATATGGTATAAGGACATCTAAATCAATGATTTTGCATGTAGATATCCAGTTCTTCAAGCATCATTTGTGGAAAATATTATACTTGGCAATATTTTCAAAAATCAATTGACATTAAAGGTGGACATTTATTTTTAGACACTTAATTCTATTTTCATTGATCTGTATCTCTTCCCTTATGCTGATACCACACTGTCTTTGTTAATATAACTTTATAGTAAGTTTGGAAAACAGAAAGTGTGAGTCCTCCAACTTTGATCTTCTTTTTAAATATTATTTGGTCAATTTCAGATCCCCTGAATTCCCATATGAATTTTAGGAATTGTCTGTCAATTTATGCACAAAAAAGGAGTGGGGGGAGACTGGGATTTTGATAAGGGTTGCATTGAATCTCTAGATCAATTTGGCAAGCATTGCCCTCTAAACAAAATTAAGTCTTCTAATACATGAACACAGGATGTCTCCATTTAGGTCTTCTTTAATTTCTTTCAGCAAAGTTTTGTAGTTTTTAGAATACATGCTTATACTTATTTCCATATTTTGTATGCTTTTCTGCATATTTTATTCTTTACATGGCATTGTAAATGAAATTGTATTCTTATTTTCATTTGTGGATTGTTCATTGCTAGTGTATAGAAATACAATTGGTTTTTGCATATTGATATTATATACTGAAACCTTGCCAAACTCATTTGTTAGGTCTAATTTTTTTAATGGGTTTCTCAGGATTTTCTATATGTAAGAGCAAGTCATTTGCAAATAGAGATAGTTTTACTTCTTTCTTTCCAATCTGGATGATTTTGTTTCTCTTTATTGTCTAATTGCCCTGGCTAGAACCTCCAGTACAACCTTTATTAGAAATGGCAAGATAGGAGATCTTTATCTTTTCCCTGATCTTAGGGGAAAGCATTCAGTCTTTTGTCATTAAATACAATGTCAGTTTATAAGGGTTTTTTTGACAAATACTCTATCAGATTAA
>NW_012141635.1:5699337-5703680 GCF_000956105.1 Propithecus coquereli
TATCTTGTAAAATGTTTCATATACACTTAAGAAAAACATATATTCACTGTTGTTGGGTAGAGTGCTCTATAGATGTCTATTGGTGTAGCTGATTTATGATGTTCAACTATTCTATTTCATTATTGATCTCCTTATGAGTTGTTCTATCCACTATTGAAAGTGGGGAATTGATGTCTCCAACTATTATTGTTGGATTGTCAATTTCTTCCTTCAATTCTGTCAGTAGATATTTATTTTATTTTCCTGATGGTCTGACTCCTTTATCTTTATAAAATGTCCATCTATATCTCTAGGAAAATGTTTTGTTTTAAAATCTGTTTTGTCTGATATTAGTATAGCTACTCCAACTGTCTTGTGGTTGCTGTTTGCATAATATATATTTTTCCATCCTTTTACTTTCAACATAATTGTATTTTGTGTCTAAAGTGTAATGTCTGCACAAAGCATATACTTGGATCTTGTTTTATATCTAGTCTGACAATCTCTGCTATTTGTTTCTATTGTTTAATCCATTCAGATTTAATATTATTACTGATATCATTGAATTTACACTTTCCTTTTTTGGCTTTTTAAGTGAAACTTTTTTTTTATTTCAAAATAGTAAGGGGATACAAATGTTTTTGTTATATGGATACATTGCATAATGCTGAAGTCAGGGCTTTTAATGTGTTCATCACCAGAATAGTGTTCATTGTACCTGATAGGTAAGTTTTTATTCATTACTCCCTCCTATCCTCCCCACTGTCTTTTACATCTCCTTGTGCCCATCATTTAGCTCCCACTTAATCAGTGAGAACATGTGATGCTTGTCTTTCCATTCCTGAGATATTTCATTTAGGATTATAGTCTCCAGTTCCATCCAAATTGCTGAAACAGACATTGTTTAATTTCTTTTTATGCCTGAGTAGTACTCCATGGTGGGGGGGTGGGGGGAGTGAGTATCACATTTTATTTATCTACTAGTGAATCGATGGACACTTAGGTTGATTCCACATCTTTGCAATTGTGAATTGTGCTGCCATAAACATTCAAGTGGAGGGGTCTTTTCAATAAAATGACTTCTTTTCCTTTGGGTAGATACCCAGTAGTGGGATTGCTGGATCAAATGATAAGTTACTTTTATTTCTTTGCAGAATCTCCACACTGTTTTCCCATATAGGTTATGCTAATCAGCAGTCTCATCAGCAGTGTATAAGCATTCCTTTTTCTCTGCATCCACGTGAGCCTCTATTGTTTTTTTACTTTTTAGTAATGGCCATTCTGACAGGGGTAAGGTGGTACCTCATTATGGTTTTAATTTGCATTTCCCTGATGATTAGTGATGCTGAGAATTTTTTTATGTATTTATTGTCCATTTGTCTATCTTCTTTTGAAAAACTTCTGTTCATGTCTTTTGCCCCTTTTTTGATGGGGTTGTTTGTTTTTTCTTGCTAATTCATTTGAATTCTTTGTAGATTCTGGATATTAGACCCTTTGTTGGATGCATAGTTTGTGAATATTTTCTCCCATCCTATAGGTTATCTATTTACTCTGTTGATTATTTCCTCTGCTATGCAGAAAGTTTTTTATTTAATTAAGTCCCATTTATTAATTTTTGTTGTTGCCTTTGGGGTCTTAATCATAAATCCTTTGCCAAGAAGGCATGCCTAGATGTCTAGAAGAGTTTTTCTTACATTTTCTTCTAGAATTTTTATGATTTCATGCATTTTATTTAAGTTTTTTATTGATCTTGAATTAATTTTTATATATGGTGAGAGACAGGCATCCCGTTTCATTCTTCTGCATGTGGCTAACCAATTTTCCCAGCATCTTTTATGGAATAGGGCTTCTTTTCCTCAGTTTATGTCATTGTCTGCTTTGTCGGATATCAGTTTGTTGTAGGTACATGGTTTTATTTCTGTGTTCTCTATTCTATTCCATCAGTCTATGTCTCTATTTTTATACCAGTACTATGCTGTTTGCATTACTATAGCCTTGTAGTATAATTTGAAGTCAGGTAATTTGATGCCTCCAGATTTGTTCTTTTTGTTTAAGATTGCATTGGCTACTTGGGCTCTTTTTTTGGTTACAAATGAAGCTTAGAATTATTTTTTCTAGATCAGTGAAATATGATGTTGGTATTTTGATGGAGATTGCATTAAATCTGTAAATCACTTTGGGCAATACAGACATTTTAACAGTGTTGATACTACCAATCCATGAGCATGGAGGTTTTTCTATTTGTGTCATCCATGATTTTTTTCCTCAGTGTTTTGTAGTTCTCCTTGTAGAGATCTTTCACCTTCCCCTTGGTTACGTATATTCCTAAGCATTTTATTTTCTTTGTAGCTATTGTAAATGGTATTGAGTCCTTGATTTGACTCTCAGCTTGACTGTAATTAGTATATAGAAATGCTACCGATTTGCATACAATGATTTTATAACCGAAGACTGTGCTGAATTCATTTACCAATTCTAGGATTTTATGGTGGAGTCTTTAGGGTTTTTTAAATACAAAATCATATCATCATCAAATAGGGATAGTTTGACCTCCTCTTTCCCAATTTGGACGCCATTTTTTTCTTGCTCTTGCCTGATTGCTCTAGCTAGGACTTCTAGCAGTATGTTGAATAGAAGTGGTGACAGTGGGCACCCTTGTCTTGTTCCACTTCTTAGGAGGAAATGGTTTCAATTTTTCCTCATTCAGTATAATGTTAGCTGGAAGTTTGTCATATATGGCTATTATAATTTTGAGATATGCTCCTTCTATGCCTAGTTTGTTGAGGGTTTTTATCACAAAAGGGTGCTGGATTTTATCAAATGCTTTTTCTGAATCTTTTGAGATTATCACATGATCTTTGTTTTTGCTTCTGTCTATGTGGTGAATCACATTTATTGATTTGTGTATGTTGAAACATCCTTGCATCCCTCAGATGAAACCCACTGGATTATGGTGAATTATCTTTTGACGTGCTGTTGAATTCAGTTTGCTAGTATTTTGTTGAGGATTTCTGTATCTATGTTCATAAGGGATATTGTTCTGTAGTTTTGTTTTTTGTTGTTGTTGTCATATCCTTTCTTCGCTTTGGTATCAAGGTGATACTGGCTTCATAGAATAAGTTAGGGAGAATTCCCTCATTCTTGATGTTATGTAATAATTTCTGTAGGACAGGTAACAGTTCTTTTTTGTAGGTCCAGTAGAATTTGGCTGTGAATCCATCTGGTCCAAGGCTTTTTTGTTTGTTTGTTTGGAGTTTTTTTTATTACTGCTTCAATTTTGCTGCTCATTATTGGTCTGTTCAGGATTTCTATTTCTTCCTGATTCAGGCTTGGGAGCTTATGTGTTTCCAGGAATTCATTCATTTCCTCTAGGTTTTCTAGGTTGTGTGCACAGAGGTTTTCAGAGTATTCACAGATAGTATTTTGTATTTCTGTGGTATCAGTTGTAATGTCTCCTTTTTCATTTCTGATTGAGCTTATCTGAGCACTTTCTCTTCAATTTCTGGTTAGTCTGGCTAACGGTCTATCAATTTTGTTTATCTTTTCTTGGTGCCAACTTTTCATTTTATTGATCTTTTGTATTGTTTTTTGAGTTTCTATTTCATTTAGTTCTGCCCTGAGCTTTGTTATTTCTTTTTGCCTGCTGGCCTTGGGTTTGGTTTCTTCTTCTTTTTCTAGTTCCTTCAGATGTGACATTAGGCTGTTAATTTGTGACTTTTCTGTCTTTTTGATGTAAGCATTTATGAATTTTCTCCTTAGCACTGTTTTTTTTTTTTTCCTGTATCCTATAGATTTTGAAAGCTTGTGTCCCCTTTGTCATTCAGTTTAAGGAATCTTTTGATTTCCATCTTAATTTTATCATTGACCCAAGGATCATTCATCAGCAGGTTGTTTAATTTCCATGACTTTGTATGGATTTGAGTTTTCTCTTGGAATTGATTTCTAGTTTTATTCCAGTGTGGTCTGAGAAAATACATGGTATGATTGCAATTTTTCTGAATTTGCGGAGATTTGTTTTGCAGCCTAAGATGTGATCAGTCTTAGAAAATGTACCATGTGTTGATGAGAAGAATTTATATTCTGTAGTTTTAGGGTAGAATGTTCTGTAAATTTCTGATAAGCCCATTTGTTCTAGTGTCCCATTTAAGTCCAGTGTTCCCTTGTTGATTTTCTGCTGTGAAGATCTGTCCAGTTTTGTCAGTGGAGTGTTGAAGTCTGCAGCAATTAAGATGCTACTGTTTGTTTCTTTGCTTAGCTCTAGTAGAATTTGTTTTATGAATCTGAGAGCTCCTGTGTTAGCTGCACATATATTTAGGATTGTTACATCTTCTTGCTGAATTGTTCTTTTTACCATTATATAATGA
>NW_012141635.1:5704720-5716933 GCF_000956105.1 Propithecus coquereli
AGTTAAGTGAAAAAAGGAGAAGAAACACATTTATAATATCTTTTATAATTCCCTACATAGTTATTTTTACCTGTCTCTGCACTCTGGTTTTTCATGCAGAATCAAAGTATAGTCTGGGGTCACTTGCTTTCAACCTTAACTTCCTTTAGCGTTGCTTTTAAGATATGTCTGCTAGCATTGGGGTTTTTTTTTTTTTTAATCTATAAATGTCTTTATTTCACCTTCACTTTCAAAAGATAGTTTTGCTAGATATAATTTTTTTTTACTAGCAGGATCAACTAAGGATATAATATTTTTAGTTGACTGCTTTTCTTTCAGTGCTTTGAGTATGTCATCCACTGCCTCCTGGATTCCATTGTTTCTGATGAGAATTCAGCTGTTAACTAATTGGGATTCCCTTGTACATAATGAGTTATTTTTCTCTTGCTGCTTTCAAGATTTTCACTTTGTCTTCAGCCTTCAATGTTTTGGCTATACAGTGAGTCCTTCATATTTTTGGGTTCCACAGGACTGACTACAGAACTTGAGCATCCATGGATTTTGGTACCACAAGGGGTCTTGGAACAAATCCCTGACAGATACCAAGTGATGACTGTAATGTGTGTTGGTGTGGATCTATTTATCTTATTTGAAGTTTTTGAGCTTCTTGAATGTGTAAATTGATCTTTTTCATCAAATTTGAAATTTTCAGGCATTTTTTCAAATTATTATTCTCTGCTCCTTTCTCTCCTGCCTCTCCATTTGGTACTCCCATTTTATATACGTTGGTGTGCTTAATGCTGCCTCACATTTCTCTGATGTCAGTTCATTGTTATTCATTCTTTTTGCTCTCTGTTCTCCAGATTGTATGCTTTACCAATTTGTCTTCATGTTCACTGATTCTTTCTTCTGCCAACTCAAATCTATTGTTGAGCCCCTCTGGTGAACTTTTCACTTTGATTGTTGTCCTTTTCAACTCCAGAAAAGTACAGTATCTTGGTTCCATTGGTTCTTTTTATATAATTTTCATTTCTACTGAAATTTCCTCTTTGATGAAATCTTGTCATCATACCTCCCTTTTCTTCTTTAAGCATGGTTTCCTTTAGTTCTTTAAACATATTTATAATAGTTATTCAAAGTCTTTGTCTGCTAATTCCCAACATCTGGGTCCTCTCAAGGGCTATCGTCTGCTCTTTTTTTCTGTCTCCATGAGTCACACTTTCTTGTTTCCTTGTAAATCTCATAATTTGTTTTTGTTGAAAAGTGAACATTTTAGATAATAGATTGTAGCAACTCTGGATACTGATTCCCTACCACCACCTCCTCAGGTCTTCTTTTTATTGTTGGTTGCTTGTTTATTCATCTAGTGACTTGACCAGACTGTTTCTGTGAAGTCTATTTCTCCTGGTATGTGAAGCCTCTAATGTCACTCCTCAAAGAGACAGTTGGATATGCTCACAGTCATCCTGAGATGACGGTTGTTTTAGCAGGCCTCTCTTTGACTGTCTTGTTCCTTGATCTCTCTTTTAGTTTCCTAATGGTCTTCCTCTATTGGTATTACACTCAGCTGTTAGGCTGTACGAATTTCCAGCTGATTGATCTATTGTTTTTAACAATGGTTTGGGCCATAAATTGCTCCATAGTCCAATGCAATTAAATTTGAACCCCTTTGCAAGGAAAGTCTTTGAAGCTTTTTCCAATCCCGGGAAAAGCTCTTCTTATATTAGCTGTCTCTTTTCATAATTCTTTCTGCTCTCTGGTTAGCTTATTGTTATCATGATGTTACCAGCCTCCTTATAGTTGCTTACTACCAAAATCTTTAATTTTTTTGATAGCACCTTTAGGCTTGAACTTTACCACACTCTGTTTCAAATAAAATCAGTGCCCTTAGGCAGCTCTCTGCTCTTACAGCCTGCCTCTTCCCTTGTGCAAAACCTCTGTGCCTCTGCTCTAGAGCTGGGGGAAGGAAGGGGGCCCGCTTCTGTTGGAGTAACATCTCTGCTGCATAAGCAGGGGTTGGGAGGAGGTGGTAGCCCTGATCTTTTTGCTTGTTTTCTCTCCTGGTATGGAAATGTGACCCTATAAATGAGTTAGAGTGAAGGCATCTGGGCCCCAATATTCTTGTCCTGCCTGGAATAGAGACTTTGCAACATGGAGCTGGTAAGTGGGGAATAAGAAAGTTTAGCAGCTTGCTCCTCTAAGGAAGAAACTATAGCCCTACACTGGAGCTGGTGAGGTTGGGGGAGTAGAAACTCTATCTTCTTGCCCACACCCATCTGGAGAGCTGGGGTCGAGGTGGAGATCATGACTCAAATGTCACAGACTATCCCTATTCTTATAGAAATTTAGCATATTTTCTTAAATAAGTGTTTCTCCATTTGCTGTGTGCCCTTAGGACATTTCCAGAAACTTTTTTGTTAAATGTTCACCAGTTAAAGAATTGTTTAGCTGAGAAGATCCGTGGAGCTCCTCACGCTGCCATTCTAGAAGTGTTCCTTCTATATTTCTATGAAAAATGAGATTTGCCTAAAGTCGGGACCCAAGAGAGACCCTTATAAGGAACTCTGCTAAACCAGGAGATTCAAAGAGGAACCTAAAGTTGGAAGCTGTCAGGACTGACCTGCAGGGTTGTGAAGACTGTGCACTCTGCTTGCCAAGCCATATGCCCCTGTGGCTGTGTCAGTCTAGAAGTGGCACATTTTTCTAATGTGTGCAGGAAGAGGGGCACTTTTTCTAATTCACCCAAATGCACCAATGTACTTGCACAGCCCAGAAGAGACTCCAGTTGATGGGTTATGTAGGATGAGTCAACCATCCAGAGCAGTGATTCCCAAAGTTGGCTGCTCATTAGGATTACTTAGGGAGCTATTGAAAAATACCAATGCTAGGGTCCCACCTAGACCAATTAAATCAGATTCTCTTGGGATGGGGCCCAGCCATCAGTATTCTTAACAGCCCTTCAGAGGATTCTAATGTACAGTCAGGATTGAGAACCACTGATCTAGAGCCTGCATCCAAGGGAATGGGATTCTTTGAACCCAAATTCCTCAAGAGGATATGAGCTGACAATGGAATTCCCATGCTGGTGGCTGTAAAATGCTGTAAGTAAATAGTGAATAAAATTGGCAGAGCAAAAGTAAGTCAAATTACAGTAAGTAATTTCTGTCCTAAAAGAAATTGCTAAAGTTGTCCCCAAGTAACAGGAAAAACACGCAATGACACCGTAAAAACACATGACACCATAAAAACACAGTTTCCACACACACCCACTGCCAGTCCTAATTGATATGGTTCACCCAAGCCCAATCGGTTACTTCTCCTGCATCCTGATGATGCCTAGGGTGGCAGACCCTACTCACTGCTTTGGCCACGCTCTACTCCCTGCTATTCTTGACATAGATGAGACTCGAGGCTGTCTCTATAGAGGCATCAATTCCCAAATGCCTGTCTCCCAGGGACACGTTGCTGCCCTTTAATAAAAGAGATTCTACTTAGTTTCCAGAATGTACTGCCCCAAAAATATTCTATTGTATAGAAAGAAATCATTGGTGATGAGAGAATTTACAAAATGTCAGGGGGATTCTCTAGGTCATTTTCTGACCCCGCCTTCTTATCTCCATCCCCGAGCTTGTAAGAAGTCCCCCATATGCCAGTATGCTTCATAAATGTTGTTTTGTTCTCTTCTTTCTTTCAGAGACCCCATGACTTTCCCCTAAGCACCATAGCATGGTAAAATTTAAAAGTTTGGTAGAGATCTTCTAAACAAAAGAAGGCATGCACACAGCTTATGTGAACCACTCCCCCATCCTTTACTGCCTTCAAATATCTGTGTTGATTCACAGGGCTCTTTGCCGGGGAACCTCCAGGCAGCCACTCCAGAGCTGAAACATGAGTAGAAACTTCTTTATCACCTCTGAACAAACCAAAGAAAATTTGGTAGAGTGGAAGAGTTTGACCAAGAATCAGACTTAGTTTCAAATTCTAGCCTCGCTACTTAAAGCTATTGACTTTAATAAGTTATTCCATCCCTCCAAGTCTTATCAGCTAAAGCAGAGAACTAATACCTACCTGGGTTATTGGATTAAACAATCTTGAAGATCCACCTCACAGTGTATCAGGTGCTCGTTCTTCTGTTATTGTAGGGCAGGAAAACAAAACTCTTCCTCTACACACCTAGGCTTTCTGCTGGGGACCTGAAAATTAAATGGACAAAAGATAGATTAACAAGATTAACAAATAGAGTTCATTATCGTGTGCAACACACATACACATGGAAGGAACTCAGAGATAAGTAATTCAAAGAGGTGGTTAGAACTTGGGGACTTGTATAGCATCTTAACAAAGACCAATAAATTTGGAGAGAAGTGATGAGACAAAAGATAGGGGTATAGGCTTTTAAGGGCAGAAAACTATGAGAAGGTAAATATACAGGGAAACCAATGGAAAATAGGGTTATTTTAGTGAATTTGTCACATAGATTCCTCTCAGTGCTGTCCCCGGGCTGATGAGTCTAGAGTTGTTCCTGGTGATGAAGAGTCTAAGCCTGCTTTTAAGCAAATAGTGGGAGGGCAGCGGGCTTTTTTTGTTGGCATCTGCAATTGTTCTTCATTCAAAATGATACTTATGCCAAAGTAGTACATATTAGGGTAACATATTCTGATCTCCTACACTCCCCACCCCAACATACACATGGGTACACACACACACCCCTCCTTCAGAGGAGAGGAAAATGAATAAGCCCTAAGTGATGAAATGACTTGCTCGTTAGTGACACCCTAGTCTGTGACTCAATAAAGGGGACCTGATTGTTGAATTAATAATAACAACTTCAACTCAGGATAAAATAGCTTTTAAGTGTTACCTCGATTGGCCTAATGCAAAATATGCTCTTCCAAAATTCCCATGTCATTTTAAATGTCCTGGTGTATCCTACACAACTTCCCATTCAGAGAAACCCAGTGGAGGCCCTTGTGTGGGAAGAGTCTGGACTTTGCAGACTTTACTCGTACAATAGAGAGAAAAGCATTGGAACCCCGGGCCTGGTAACGGAGCTTCTTGGAAGGAATGTGGCACTCTTTAAACAATTAAAAAAGATATTTCTCTCAGTGGCTCTGGTCAGGTCTCCTCTCTTACCTGTCAGGGTGCCTGGCACGTGGAAGGACCCCAAGAATTCTAAAGTCATCAGGAGAACCGTGCAGATCTGCCTCCCCACCCTCATCTCCTGCCTCACCCTCTGCATTTTTGCATCTCCCCAGCCCTCCTGTTTCCTGCATTTTTAAAAACGTCGTTCTATTTATTCTAGTGGGAGCCTGCCATGCAATAAAAGAATGGGGAAAATTTCATTAAAATTGTATCAAAAGGGAAAAGATGGAAGAGAGCTTGAAATTCCTGCAATCTACACACAATAACCTAATCAACTAGAACACACAGGTTAAATGGAGTCCACCCTATGGTGAGACTAGATGATTAAACCCCCTCCCGGGGAATTGCTACCTTCAGGATACCTAGCGGTAGCCATATTAAAATACAGCCATGAAAATACCTCACATTTTAGAGCACTTTTAACCTTCTCACTTACCTTCACAACTATTTATCTTACTGACTTCTGCACAAGGGCCCAGGGAGGCGAGAAAAGCTATCGCTATTCTCCTGTTTAGAGAGTTAAGGCAAAGGAGGCAGTGAGGTTTCTCTGAGGTCACCTCGTTAGTGGCAGGGTAAATCCAAGTAAAGAGCCCAGACTTGTTTCTTCCTGCACCTTCCCTTACGTAAAATGAACCCAGACTGAAAAGAAATCAGATGACCTAAAAATCATACTGTCATCTTCCTCTCCCTCAGCTTCTTGTTTAAATTCTACATGAGCCTGAGTAGGAGAGAGAACGCAGTGCTTGTTCAAGACTGAAAGTCATGTTCTGGAAACCCGTCTTAGCCTGGAACCACGGGAGTAGCAGAGGGATCAGAAACCCACATGCACAGCCACACTGTCAGGAAGGCAAATGAATAAACGTCTTGCTAAATTTGCACTGATTCTTCTCAGAGTTATTAATAACTCATAGTAGTTTTGGTCAGGGCATGTTTTCTCAATCAAAGAATATGAAAAGTAAAATAAATGGGGCAGCAGGAAGCAGGCAAATTTTTAGCATTAAAAAGATGGAATTAAAAGATGGAAATCACCACTTGTCTATTTCTTTGCTGACCCTCCACTCCCAGTTCACCAGTTCTGATTTCCATTTCTTCAGGGACCTGCTCTCTGCTTTAAAATGATAGTAAGCTAATATGATAATATAATATGGATTAATAATTTAATGCTTACCCTTCCTAGGTAATATATGTGCATTTTTAAATGGGCCTTTTTAGACAACATGCTTTAATCCAAAGCAAACTTTCTAATCCACCATTCTGTGACTGAGACCTCTCCGCTGAGTCCCAGACCTGTGTCTCCTCTGCTTACTGAACATCTCCATTCAAGCCTCCCGGAGGAGTCAAAACTCAGTATGTCCAAAATTGTTCTCCTCATCTATTCTTCACCTTAGTCAGTGGCACCACCCATTGACCCATTTGTCAAAGCCAGAGACCTGTGAGCTATTCTAGGTTCTCTACTCCCCAACCCCAGCCAGTAGCAAGGGCAGTCTATGGAACTCAGCATTTCTCAAGCTGTATTCTATGAGCGTCATGCCAATAGGCAGAATAGTTTCCCTGATCAAATAAGTTTAGGAAGCACTGGTTAGACAAAGTTAAACTTTTATGATAGGACTTAACAGTGTGTCTAATACGTTGCCCAGAATGATAAACATCCAAAAGGAAAATATACCCACCTAGTGTTTCCCAAACTCATTGGCTTGGGGAGCCTTTATTCTCTTTGCAGAGTATCTTGCAGGATCTATGTATTATAGAACATACTTTGAGAAATGTCATGATAAGATATCTTTGAACCGTATCTTATTATCACAAATTGTCTCATGCAATTTCTGTGATGTAGATGAGTAGCGTTATAACAGTGTATATATAAGAAAACTGAAATGCTCAGACATCACATGACTCGAGCCAGCATATGAATGAAAATATTTCTTTGCAAATATTTATTGAGAAATCCTAGTCCAAATGTCACTGGTATTTTGGGGGCACTTGATGAAGTGTGCTTCTGCATAACAGTATGAGAAAGTCAGAAGGGGCACTCAACAGACGATTGGCAGGAGCTACTGCTGGGAAGTATTGCTAAGGGTGTGTGTGGGGAGGGGTTCCAGGCTTATTCTCCATGGGTCTATATTGTTTGAATTTGTTATAGCAAGCATATGTTACTTTTATAATTTGTTTTCTTGAAAAAAATCAATACAGAAAAAATAAATAAATAAAATGCCTGGTATAGTACAATTTTTTAAAATCCATCTGAAAAAATAAAAATGCAAGAAGAGCCAAGACATTCTTTAAAAAGTAGACAATGTGAGAACTTTTGCTCCTAATTATTAAAATGTACTTAAAGTTGTAGTCATTCTTAAAGTGAAAAAGTGGCATGGATATATAGACAGACAGATGACCCAACAGAAACTCCACAAATAGAGGCAAAGAGATATTAGCATGCTCTAACCAACTGAACTAAGCGGCCATGGCCAAGGAGATATGAAAATTTAGTGAATGATTAATTAAGGTGGCATTTTAAAACAGTGGAGAAAGGTAAACTCAATAAACTTTAGTAAAACAGTAGATTAGCTATGTCCCCAATAAATAAGCTTGGATTCTTAACTAATTTCTTACACCAAAAGAAATTCCAGATGAATCAAAGATTTAAAAGTCATCTCTGAAGCCTGGAAAATAATAAAAGAAAATATGGGCAACTATTTTTATAATCCTGGTTTTGAAGGAAGCCTCTTTAAATATATATAAAAGCCAGAAATGATAAAATAAGAAACTGTACATCAGACAACATAAAAATTCTCTAAAGCAAAAAAGTCATAGAAAGGTGATTTACAAAAAACACATAGAAGAAAATGTTTGCAACATATATGGCAAAGTGCTAGCGTGTTACTACATAAAGCCCCCTTGCAAATCACTAAGAAAAAAAGAATACCAGTGGACCCTAAAAATTATAAGCTCCAATTTTTTTAACTTGACTTTAATTAAAACTAAAGTTAAAATCAGAGATCACGAGTTTTTAGTAGCAGAGATATTGAGAAACCAAAGCACTGAGTAGGTATTTAACATTTTATTTATAAGGATAAGGAGAAAATATCTATCTATTTAAAACTCAGATACTTCAGAGAAACTAAGACTATAAATACAACCCAAGGTGCAATGAAAAATCACAGCGAATTTTCTTTCTTATTATCTTTACACATAATCAGTATTTTGTCATCATAAAGTTGAGCCCTGTATAGATCATTTGCAAGCAGCTCTCCTGTGAGGTTCTACTTTATAAATATTTTATTGTTATATAACCTCTAACCTTGAGATTAACAAGTATGCTTATTTGCTTGGTACAGGGGACTTAATTCATTGTTTATTTGCCATATGAAAATTAATTTAAATTAATTCAACAATGTAATATTTAACCTACTGATTTTTACTTTACTGATATTATTTTAAATAAATAAACCCTGGGAAGGAAGGAAGGGAGTGAAGGTGGGGAGGAAGAGAGAGAGGGAAGGAGAGAAAGTGTGTTCCAGTTTTCCTAAAGTTGGAAAACCACCTTTTTTTCTCCTTACATAAATTACAATACTAATAAAAAGGAAATGATAAGTATAGCCAAAACAATGCAAAATTTCAACTTTTTTCCCAACATGCTTCAATACAAAAATTGACCCCAAAAAAACACTGTATCAATCAGGGTTGCTTTTTGCTAAAAGCTACAGAAATCTTAACATTATCTAAACAATAAATGCATTTAATGACTTCAAATGACAAGGAGTCTGATAGGAAATTCTAGAAATTGACTCAGCGTCTCACAGATGTCAACTTGCTTAGTCGCTGTCTCTAAGATTCTCTTGCAAAATTCACCTCCTTAAAAAATAAACAAAAAAAGAAAAAACAAAGCAACTGGGAGGCTTCTCCATCCAGGAAGCCCCCCAGACCCGTAAAGCTGAATCCTATGTCCCCTTTGTCCCCACTGTACACATTCGTTGCAGCCCCTGCCCCACTGTCCTGTGATTTTCAGTTTTCCTGTCTCCTCCGTCAGTGACAGTGAAGGGGCTTCCATCTGATTTTCAGCACGAAACAAGTGCCTGGTGCACGGGGAGTCCCTCAATCATTGTTCTTTGGCTGCTGAGTGATGGAGACACCCTAATAAGCAAGTGGAAAGACGGAAGCGAGCCGCGCGCTCCGCAGCATCCCTTCGATCCTGCATAGAACCTTGCAACTAAGTGGTGGAACACAAAAAGGACAACAAGGACATTCTAAAATTCCAAAACCAAAGGTAATGTGATCATTCAGAACATAAACTGGCAACCCACACACCACGAGACCAGAAAAGGTGCACAGAGCACTGTCATTGCCAGGCGGGGCCCAATTCAAGCCCTGAAAAATTGAGCCCAGAGATGCTTTAGCTGCTGACACCACTTTCCACATCCAAGAGAACGTGTGAAAGATTAGGGCAGCCTTCCTGCTTCTCTGTCAAGTCCCTCGGGACAGTCCCTCCCCAAATAAATTAGGCTTTCTCTTTTGTACTCCCCTTTCTTCCTCCCCAATCAGCCCAGGCGAGTCCCTCACTGACCTCTTAGAGGAAATTCTCTTCCGTCCTCATCTCTGTGAGTGTCACTCAGTGGCGTGTCTCTATCATAAGGACTTTGCTCTGCTCAGCATAGATGTAATCCAGATTTTACTTTGGAAACACAAAACCCAGAGACCAGAGTCCATGGCAGATGGGGAGGGACTGCCAGAGTGAGAAGTAGGGACAGAGAAATAAACACTGATGCAAAATGATTTTCTACCACATTTGTTGTTCTAGTAAATCTATGCATTCCTGCAAAGGAAACTTATTCTTCCTCCAGGTGCCCCAGCAAACTGGGTCTCTTCCCCAAATTCAAATTTTTTGGAATAGCAATTCTCTCGAGCAAAATAGCCCACGATCACGTGGGTACTAGCTTCCCCAGGCTCCAACAGGGGAGCCCCTCAGATTCTCCCTTCTGCATTTACAGCCCCATCCAGTAGAAGGAGTAAGGCCACAGACAAAACTGAATTTTGTGCCCAGGGAAGCCCCGGACTTCCCATCAGTGTCTGGCTTCAGGATGGTAGCCCTTCAGTGGCAAGTTCCCAGTCTGCTCTCTGCCTCCTCAGTTGAGGCTGGGTGGGCACCTGGTGCAGGAGGTGAAGCAATTCTCACCTATTCTCCATTCTCATGGGTTAAGAAGCCTCATGCTCTGATCTGTCTCTCCCGTCCCGATACCCCCTCAATCCCACCTTAGTCTGGTCACTTCCAAGGTGGTGCTCTATAGTTCACTAGGAAAAGTTCACTTTTTTTTCCTACAAGAAAAGCAAAAGGAAGGGAATTTGTGTTTCTCCCAAACTCTTGTAAATGTCTTCAAAACATTGCCCTTCCGAGCCTGAGCAGTGTTCAGCAGACTCCACCTACAAAGTCCCTTCTGCTCCAAGCAAGGCACAGTCTCCCTGGCTCAGTGGGGGCCCCAGGCCACTGCAGCAAGGTGTGCGCCCGCTTGTGTGGGTGTCGAGGCAGCTGGGGTGAGCAGGATTCCACCTGCCCACCCACAATGCCTGAGGAGTGTGAAGGAGTGAAGGAGGTGCCATCCTAAAATATGCTCAGATTGGTATATTGATTATTTCAAGTTGAAAACATTGGAAATATTGTAGTTTCAAAAGGGCGAGTTGACCTGTCTCTTTCTGCATGCAGCAAGCCATAGAGACTCCTTTGGGAGGGGCACCCTCTGTGTACCAGGGCCAGAAAATAGCCCTTTATCCCCAGAGACTGCAATATACTGAATAAATATACTTAATGAAATAACACCATCTTCCAATAGTTTTACCACCCCGCCCCATACCTCCTAGTGACTCCTCTAGAAATTTACTGCCCCTAGCCAGATTCCCATTGTCTTGTCATTTCTTTTCAAATTTATTGTTCTTTGTCTAAAAAATATTAAAACATCTTGCTTTGACCACTTCTTTAGACTTCACTCTCTTGTGAAGATCCCCATGTACATGGAAAACTAATAAAATCTCTATGTTTTTCTCTAGTTAATCTGCCTGCTGTCAATTTGGTTTCTAGATCTACTTGAAGAGCCCGCCTAAGAGCTGAGGGCGATGGAGGTGGTCTCTAGCTCCCCTATAGACGTCACTGGGGCTTAACTGCAGGCCCCATGAACCCTGGCTCAGGACCTGAGCTGGAGCCATTAAGTTCACTTCTCCCTCCCTTTCTAGAAGATTCTCCTGAGAATCAAATAATTTAATCTCTCTGTCGATGCCAAGGCACCCTCCTTCTGCTGCTTTCCCACCACAACCACTGCTCCCCTTCTTCCTGCAGCCACCTTTCCTGCGTCTGTCCCTGGGGGTTAAAGCAGTCTGGGACACTTTTTTACACCCAGTTTCTCGCAGTCCACCTGTATCTCCAAACTCCCTGGTTACTACTGAGGGTCCACCTCAGCTCTGCCCACCAGCTCCGTACCAGGGTTGTGGCATTTGCCTCAAAATGGCTTTCCTCTAGTTTGGGGGATTATGATCACTCTCCTACTCACTCCCTTGGGTGGCTTAGACATCCCAGATCTGGTCCCACCCATGGCGGGTACAAATCATGGTTTATATTATAACTCTTTATTTTCATTAACTCTTTATTTTTATATCAGCTTGTCAGGTTTCAGTCTGAAATGTCGGTTCTTGGTGTGCTCATGGCCGAAGAATGATTAGACATGCCCAAGTAAGGCAAGCATGAAAATGAGGTTTATCGAGGAGAGAAAAATAGGATTATAGAGCAAGAGCAAGATAGAGGTACACAGGCCAGGCGCGGTGGCTCACACCTGTAATCCTAGCACTCTGGGAGGCCGAGGCAGGAAGATTGCTTGAGCTCAGGAGTTGGAGACCAGCCTGAGCAAGAACAAGACCCCCTCTCTACTAAAAATAGAAAGAAATTGGCCAAACAACTAAAAATAGAAAAAATTAGCCAGGCATGGTGGCGCATGCCTGTAGTCCCAGCTACTCTGGAGGTTGAGGCAGTAGGATCGCTTGAGCCCAGGAGTTTGAGGTTGCTGTGAGCTAGGCTGATGCCATGGCACTCTAGCCCTGGCAACAGAGCGAGACTCT
>NW_012141635.1:5716983-5726754 GCF_000956105.1 Propithecus coquereli
CCTGTAGTCCCAGCTACTCTGGAGTTTGAGGCAGTAGGATCGCTTGAGCCCAGGAGTTTGAGGTTGCTGTGAGCTAGGCTGATTCCATGGCACTCTTGCCCTGGCAACAGAGCGAGACTCTGTCACTAAAAAAAAAAAAAAAAAGATATATGTATACAGAGCGTGTTACACACACCACAGATGACAACTGAACCCATTGTCGCAACAAAGAGAGAGCAAGGGGAAAGGGCAGAAAAGGGCCTACTTATGCTCTGAGTCTTGTTTTAGAATGCCCAGATTGGGACCTCCCTCATGGTTCAGAGGTCACCTTGGAACCACTCTGATTGGACAGTTAGGAGTTGCATGACCTGAGTCTTACTACGCATACAGGGTGTTCTAGGTCACCTCTGGACTCTATGATACCTACGCTGCTTGGCTCGTGGGCTAGAGAGTCCTCGCATTCTTTTGCAGCTGGTGGGCTAAGTTCTGATTGGCAGATTCATAGGGTATTCCCTCCTCCCCCAGATATGGCAGTCCCTCCCTCAGGAGAGGGTTAGGGTGGGCCACGACCAAGATGGAGGCATGAGGCCCACCCTTGTCCTTCTTCCCAGGTGGGGCAATTGCACCAAGGCAACAGCACCCACTTTTGTTCCTAGGAGACCCGGAATCCCTCACTGTCTACCTAACAAACTCACTTAATTTCTATATTAATATCACATTCTTCTTGACTGGAAGCTCACGCCGGGTCCATTTGGAATCCACCCTCTTTCCCCAGGGTTGTGTTTAAGTTCTGCAGGGGCCTCACACACTGCTAAAATGTTTGTTACCTTAGGAGGCCGCGGAGTGTCTGTTCCTCATTCCTTCCTGTCCCCTGGGCCCACTGGCTCTCTCCACAGATGCTGCAGCACTTGCAGGGGCACAGAGACCCTCTGCTCTTTGGGTGGTCTCTGCAGGCGGGCAGTCTCACCGCCTGTCCCTGGCATTGCCAGAGAAGCAGGGCACAGAGCCCACCCCAGCACCCACCAGCAGCTCTGCTCCCCTCCCTTCTCCCCCACATCCTCTCCACTCCCTGGCCCAGGGGAATCTTCTCCTGCTTCAGCTCTCCTCAAACCCTATTCAACCAAACTCTTGACCCTTATCCAACATCTTCTCAGTTCTCCTTGAGGCTTCGGTTTTGGAAACCAAAGCTATGTCCTTTTTCTCTTGGACACCTCATCACACCACTCCCTCGAGGCAATGACCTTAATGGTATTATTTCATGCAGTGAGACCGCAGAAGGAAGGAGAGAGAGAAAGCATCAGTTAATATTTTCAAACACCATCGCATTTGCGCCTAATTTGGAACTGCCTTATTCTTAAATCTCAGATGACATCAGTGATTAAAAGATGCCTTCCCTGTGGGCTATTTTCCTTCATTCCCAGATCCTGAGCCTTACTCTTATGCCCAGCCTGGAAGTTTGTTTTACACTTTCACCGTAAGCCTGGACCCATCGTGACAGCAACCACCCCTCTCTCCGTTATTCCACTTAGGCAATCTTCTGCCTACGGCTCTTCAGACCACTTCACATTTCATTAGGTGCTCATCGGGAAAGGAAGAAAGAAGTGGGGTAGCTCAAAATGACTGCCTTCATTTGCTGATTTCTTTGTTTTGCACCAGAAAGCATTTCTGCAACTCAGTTGGCGTATTCAAGCACAGTCAAGAGAAACCCCTCTTGTCAATTCCAATTCCACTCCATTTACTGGCAGGCACAGTCAAATGAGCTGTTTAAGTGGGGTTGTTATCAAATGAAATGAATTTGAATTTGCATTACATATTCTTTCAATTATTTATGGCAACCCATGTCAGTGACTTTTCCCCTCTACCCTCCTGAATCATCAAGAGAAAGCAGAAGGAAAAGTAACTCAGCACTTTTTGCAAGGCCTACTGGTGATTACTGCTTACTGTGCTGAACACATCTTCATTAAGAGCTCCATAGCCAGGCTTCTTACTGCAGCTTTTCAGACCTTGGGAGATCTTTGGGTCTAGGGCCACCACTCTATGGGGCTAGAGGAGACCAAGTGTCATTTGAGAGGCCCCACCAGGTCCCACCTGTTCTACCCTCCTGAAATCCCCAATATTGAAGTCACTTTTTAGGCTTCAGAAAGAGTCTTAATTAGTCACCATCTGAGTGATTCTTTGGGGTTTTGGACATGGCGCCTTAAAGGTCACTGTTAGAATATATTTTTATGGCCTGCTTGCCATGAGGGGTCTCCCCTAATTTTCTCTCATTATCATCGCCTAGAAAGGCTCAGAGAATTTGGCCTTTCGAGGAGAACTTCCTGTAAATAACCTCAGCTCAGAACTATGACCTTAATGGTGAAAGGATAGGACTTGACTATCCATTATTAAACAACCTATTAAGTTCATACACAGACTCCAGAGAACATACAAAGCATTCCCTTAGCTTAGAAAACAAACGAAATATCTAAGTCTTCAATTAAACCTGGGAGGCTAACCGCAAAGGAATTAGGTTACTCACCCCCTCATTCCAGGGCTGGAGCTAATCCCATATTCTTAAACCAGTCGTCTCTTGATTTAGTCCATTCTAATACCACTCATTTCCACCAAAGTTTATGCAGACATTTTGGTGACTTTCTTAAGTTAATTTTTAAAATAAGGAATAGCTATATTGGAAAATTGACATATCATTAAAAAACAAATAATGCAATTATAAAGAACTGATATGGTAGCTAAAAGTAGCTTACAGAATAAAAGCCTTGAGAAAATGAACACGAACAAAATTAAAGGGCCACATTTGGAGGTCCTTTAATTGCATGATAATTGGGAGTCAAAGCAGAATCTATTTAGAATCCACAAAGTCTATTAGAAATCCAGAAGACCAAAATTAGGAAAAGAAATCAGATTTTAATTGTAAACAGAAGACTAATCATTAGCTGTTCCCTTTCCCTAGAGTAAACCATGGATAGTTGCCTGACATTTTACATTTTACTTCAAGTACAAAAAAAATTATACAGTGGCTTACTCGTTAGCAGGTTTTTCTGTATTAGTGGCCATCAGAAATATAGCCGAAGTCCAAAATTAAAAAACATCTCCTCAGTTCCTCCATAATAGCATGCTCTCGAAATGGTCCCATAGCCACTCCAGGTCTACAACTGCAGGCCGAGGACTCCACTTGCATATGTGCATGAGAGCTCACCTGTGGCTTCATACCAAATCACAGGCCAAGCCACTGAGATACAGTTAGCCTGAAGACTTTGACAAATGCATCTCACTGCTGAGAGGCAAAGAACTCTGTGCAGTAGCCGTCGTGTTCATGAGACAGAGGTAAATCAGGTCAGCGTAAGCCACAATTACATATATATATCAGGAAAGGATCAAATGATCCTGATGGTAACATCTTTTAATAAGCATGCTTATTACAAAGAAGTCAAAAATGAATTTTAGTACTTATTCTAATTATAATATATTTAACTGTATTAGGGCTTCAATAGGCAAATATATTAGAGTAACCTATTGATGAGTTAGAACTGACAAATTATTACAGACATTCTTGAAATGACAGATTATACAAAAGTCCCCTTTTATCTGCGGTTTCACTTTCCAGGATTTTAGTTATGATGATCAAATGTGGTCTAAAAATATTACATTCCTACTCTTGTACTTTGGGGCCTCTATTGAGTAAAATAAGTGTTCCTTGAACACAAGCACTGCAATACAGTGACAGCCAATCTGAACCCAGACAGCTACCAAGTGACTAAAGGGTGGATAGTACGCACAACATGGAGACACTAGACAAAGGGATGATTTACATTTTGGGCAGGACAGAGCCAAATGGTGAGAGATTTCATCAGGCTACTCAGAATGGCACACAACTGAAAACTCTATGAACTATTTATTTTGGGAATTTTCCATTTATGTCCCACTAGCTACATTATTGACCTCACTTGATCTCATCATGTCAGCATTTCATGATTTCACATCATGAAAAAGAAGAAGAGTGAGTACAGTGCAATAAGATACTTTGAGAGACAGACCATATTCACATAACTTTCAGTATACTGTTATAATTATTCTATTATTGTTGTTAATCTCTTATTACACCTTATTCTTTATCATAGGTATGTATGTATGGGAAAAAAAACATAGTACAGGTTTGAGTAGCCCTAATCCAAAAATCCAAAATCCAAATCCTCCAAAATCTCAAATTTTGTGAGCACCAATATGACACTAAAAGAAAGTGCTCCTTGGGGCATTTTGGATTACAGATCAGGGATGCTGAACAGGTAAGTATAATGCAAATATTCCAAAATCCAAAAAAAAAGAAATCCAAAATCCAAAACACTTCTGGTTCCAAGCATTTCAGATAAGGGATACTCAACCTGTATATATAGGGTTTGGTACTATTCATGGTTTCAGGCATCCAGTGGGGGTCTTGGAATGGATCGTATCCCTCTTAGATAAGGAGGGACTACTATATTGAAAATCAGCCTTATTTGATTTTATTTTGATACCTTACAATTCCTTTTTTAAGATACATATACTAATCTGCTCTGCGTGTGTTCTAGGAACATTTCTATGTTATTTAAAACAAATGGAAATATCTCTACTTCTCTATTTCAGTTTAGTAAATATTAAATTATTTGCTAAGTAGAGTTTTTACCTTTTTGTTTGGGCCCAAAGTTCATATCCCAAAGGCTCCATGTTACATAGTTTTAAAAAGACTGTACTAAGTCTTTTTCTCCATTTTGGCACCTGGTGTGGATAAGGTACTATGATGGGCATAGGAAAAACTATAAAATGTATAAAGTAGCATAGGACTAGTATAACAAAACAAGTGCCACATGAGCTCATAGGAGGAGAGATGACTTCCAGGGCAAGAATCAGGAAAGACTTCATGGAAGTGATGGAAAAAGAACTAGGCCAAGAAGAGGGAGAAGAATTCTGTTAGATAGCTGAGCAGATATTCCACTCCTTTATTCAGTGTATATTTCTTGAGCTATAACCTGTGCTGAAAAATGTCACAAGAGAAGGTGCAGAGGCAGACACACTCAAGAATGTTGACATAACTACCAGCAGACTGACTAAATTCAATGCCACATAGTTACAGGGCTGGGGTGAGAAATACGGCTGTCAAGATACTTTGGGCTGACTCACAAAAGGCCATGAACATCAGCCTAAAGGGTTTGGACTTCACTTCTGGGCAAGATGAAGCTATTAGAAGTTTATAGCCAGTCAGGGCTCACTAGAGTGACAAGAGCATAAGATCAAAGAGAACACACCAGACAGTACAAAATTTAAGGAGTAGACAGTAGTCGGAAACATAGAACTGGGAGAAAATGGTGTCTCAGGCATGCAGAAAGTAGAGTTTCATGAAATGGGGAGTGAACAACAGCACCGTGTGCTACAGAGAGGTATGTAGGATGGAAACTGAAAATGAGCAATTGGGAACATGTGATAAACCAAATGTGAGTAATTCAGTAGTTTTGAGGAAGCAAAACCCAGAATGTTGTCAATTTCAAAGCAAAAGAGGCTAGGAGACTAAAGCCAGGGCAGGAGATTCTTTCAAGAACTAGAGCCATAATGGGCTATAGCAAGTGATGACCATATCTTGTCCAAGGAAAGAATTTTTTAAGATAGTGGGGATCTGGGAGTATTTATGCCTTAGGGAAGGAGCCAGAGGAAGAGGAAAACTTTAAGAAAAAGTGAAAAAATAAAAAATAATCAGCTGATGGAGTAATAATATATAATCTAGAAAGTTCTTTATAAGAAGCAGTGAGTAGAGAAGAAATGACTGGTTTTCTAGTACTCCTAAAACACAACACCACACATGGTGTGGCACAGCCACATGTTGAGAAGAAAAAAAACAAATAAAACAAAAATTGGAAACAGCAATCAAAGCCAGAAATATGGAAAATGAAACACACTTGTCCAGAATACAGTGGTGAGAAACCCACCTCACAGTGACCTGGAGCACAAGCCAGGGTGATGTGTCTGTCCACATTGATCACCTCTAAGATGAGTTCTGAGATGGATGTGAGACCCTTTTGTCAAAGACTGGCACTTGTAGCTGCCCCTTGAAAAGGGTAGGAGGGATTTCCCAGCTGTAGATTTGGTGGATTCGGCTGGATCAGTGGAGTAGGAAGACTAAGGAAGGGTGTGTATGTCCCAAAAAAGCAATAAAGGGTGAGCTGTCTCTGTTCACCTACCCTTAGCCAAACTGGTATAATTTTTGATGGCATTTTAATTAATAGAGGAGAATTAGTCAGAATGAACAAGCAAAATTTAGTACTTTATGCAAATGATTTCAAGTAAATTCCTCAAAAAGTGACCCCATATATTTCACTGAGACACAATTCTCTGAGATGATGTAAGTTTACTGTCAAATTTCTGGGGTGAGTGCTTTGAGAAGAGCGCTTGTCCCTAGGAAATCTCCAGTTCCTACCACTTCCCAAAAGGCATCTCCCCATAGACCACTGAGCAAGGTTATATTGTAAAAGACTCAGGCTGAGGAGAGGTCTACAGAGAGGGCTACAGGCTCTCCGAATTATCACAGGGCCTCTTGGCTTTGCCTATTAGAAGGTTAATCCTAATTCCTGTAAATGAACCAGATTTGAAAATAGGTGTTTAGGAGCAGAAGCAGCCCCAATGCCACAGCTCGCAAGGCAGCCAGGCGAGCAGCATGTTCAGCCCACCGTTCAATGATAATAGGTTTGCCAAGTGAAATCAACGCTAAGTTGGGGATATAGGAGAGTATTTTACCCTGTTTGACCTCTTAGGAAAGTCACCCAGTGGGTCCTGGGGGAGCAGAGATGTTAGGAGGGAAAAGCAGACATTCCCTCTTATCTAGGTTGATGGTTCCTTGTTGTAGAACTGAAATAGAAAAAATACTTTCCAATCATTTTTGCAACTGTTTTATTTATTTTTATCTTATCTATTGCAGTGTGTGTCCAGCTCTGCTGCTCACTCTCCACTATTAGTACACAGGGCTGTGCAGTTGAACCTGCAAGAGCTAGAGAGACAGCATCGACTCTTCCAAATTTCTCCCGGCTCAAATCCCTGAAGGCACCCTCTGTCCCCACAGAGCACAGCTACACACAGACACACCCAGAAATCCTGACAGCTCTTCTCAATGAGAGGCTGGGCAGGACGGACTTGGGTGGACTAAATCATGATTGAGGAGATCTAAAGTTTCACACTGCTTTACATTGTTTATTTTACCAACCCCAAAATTCTGCTTTTAAAAATGTTTAAGTCAATCTGTCTGTGGAAGGAGAAAATTATATGGGTTATTAATTCTGTTTATGCCTTTTTACATAAAGATCATTGGTTTTCAGACCACTGCTTCTGCACATTCATATACACATCACATTTTAGCAGGCTGCATGAGCTCCTTTGCAAATGTTAATGTCTCTTTGTTAATGGGAATTCTTGTAGTGGGTGTACATATGCACTATATACGGTGTGTAAGTGATGTTTGCTCTTCCGATGCCCATATCATTTTCTAAAATAGTATTTTCTCCTAATTGCAAATGGATATATATTCATTGTATAAAATTTAGAAAATAAAGGAAAGCACAAAGAAGAAAATTAAATCATTCACAACCCCCTACCCAGAGATAAACGTTCACTGTTTCGGTGCATACTTTTCCAATGGTTTTCTATGCATAAATACATTTTGATTTTTTTCTTCCAAAATAGTATTATACTCCGTATATACTGTTTTGTAAAAAGCTTTTTTCACTTAACATGTCACACACATTTTTCTATATAAATAAATATTCTTCCAAACATAATTTTCAAAAAAATATATAATATGCCATAGGAGAGATGTACCTAGTTACTTAACCATCCCCTTTTGTTGCATATTTAAATTGTTTCCAATATTCATTATCATTAGCCAAATCACGTTGAACATCTTTTTATCTTTGCTTAAATACAGAATTATTTCCTTAGGGTAAAATCTCGTAAGTCAAATTGCTGAGTCATTGGGATTAGGCAATTATTAAGACTATCTATATATTGTAAAATTGTCTTTCAGAAAGATTACACCAATTTAAATTCCCACCAGCGGTGTATCAAAGAGCCTATTTCTCCGCTTACCAACAGTAGGTTTTCTATTATTTTGACTCTCCGTCTTTTTGGAGTAGAACTTGTTCTGACCATGTTCCCTAAACTAGTAAATGAACAGCATGATTAGAGTTAAACATGTTTCCACGATGTCTTTCATAAACCTATCAGGCAAAACTAGGTGTCGACATATTAAACCTGATGACTGAACACTGTTTTAATGTGCCTCCCAGATCCTCACTTGCTATGGCTAATCTGTTCTTTCTCATCCACACAAAATGTTTTTGATCAGATATCTAAATACTCTTAAGTAAAAATAAAGGCAATTTCAAGTGGTTGGGGATAGAAATTCCAAACATGATTCTGTAAAATGTAATGAGGTTTTGAATTGTAGAACTCTCAGCTGAGGGGAGAGTTCGCTGCAATGACTATGATGCTAACAGGAAGATCTAAAGAGTAAACAGCTCAGATCCCTGAACGGACTTCTGAGGAATGAGAGCTGGGGACAAGCTAGCAGGAGTGAACAGAACAATATCAGAGTAAATAGACTGTACAGATTCCAAGAGATAAGATTGATGAAATCCAGCCTAGTGTTAATATATCCCACCCACATAGTTATATAAATAGAATTATCTTGTGGAAATGTGTATGCTAAAAACAAAAACAAAAACATGCTATGTCAGGCCATGGCAGCCAGCTTGTTTAATATAATGAACAAACTATCTCCCTAAAGAATCCTCCTAAAACTGGCTCTGAGCCTGGTAGTGTAATATAAAACAAGATGGACTGAAAATAATTCTTTAACTAGTAATGCTAGTGCATACAAAGTTAAAATCCACATCCAATTTTCTCATCTAAAACAGGTTGAAATTCAATAATTAGTATGAGAGGTAACACCTAGAAATGTTTGACAAGGAACCCATCGCTGTGTGTGCTGCCGCCTGGACCTCCTCGTCCACCAAATGAGTAAATGAGCCCCAGAATACTTAAGGAAAGCTGACACACTGAACTAATCTTTAATTTATTGATTTGCTAACTCACTGAAACAAAAAAAAAAGTAGTATATCAATAAATGGCTTGAGTTAAGAAGTTAAGGTCCAAGAAGAAACAGTGAAGATTTGCTGGAATACATTGAGCACATCAAGGTTTATAGAAAATAAAGTCAAGCGCTTACAGGAGAAAATTGATGCCTGGTAAGGACACGGGAACATAAAACAACATAAACTTTCAGATCAACAAACTTTAAGATCTATTTTATAACGTCCTTTTTTGTGCTTTCTTATTTGTACAAAATTAAAAACAAAACCAATAAACGGGCAATTTTCAGATAAACTAATCTAAAAACAGTAAGTGGAATGAATAATTTAAAACTCCAGGATCCAGCAAAATATGGCTTTGTAACTTACGACTTTATGCTTAATTATAATGATCAATTAAAGAAATCTCTGTATGAAAATTAAAAATAGGGAATCCTAAAATGATAAAACTAAAAAGGAAAGTAAAAGAGAACAGGCAATGATGTAAAATTAAAATAATCCTTAATTCTGAAGATGAAAATGGTCCCTGAATATGTTTAAATTACTTCTTGCTCTTGCAGTCTTATATTATTCTTTCATAAGAAGAAATTGTAAAATTTTCCTTTATACCAAGAGAAAATGATGCTGAAGCACATTTTCTTAGTGTCTAAAATATGACATATTACTAATTTAGAAATGTGCAAAATTA
>NW_012141635.1:5738560-5740911 GCF_000956105.1 Propithecus coquereli
AGCTTCCAATTAGGCTGATATTTTGCCATAGAGTGATTTAAAAAATTCTTTTTCACTCTTTTTTCCCCCCTGCAAGCTAAAGAATTATGTAGCTGCTCTTATTATAATGCTCAGAGACTGATTTTTTGTTCTTCTTTCAATTTGATCTTTTCATAAATACAAATAGGGAAATTGCTTAGGATGAGAGTTCTCAAAATATTTTTCGAATAGAGAAGTCATTCCAATTCAAAGACTCCGTCATCTGGCCATTAACAATTAGGATCTCCAGTGGTGTATTTATTCTAATAGTGACTCAATCCAATAAGCTTCTTCATAGAAAGACCAGGAGGTAATTTTCCAGGTTTAGAATAAATTTTCAGCATGGAAGTGAGAAGTGTTCCCAGGAGGATGCAGAAGATGCAGCTCCTATGATCCCCAAAAATTCACTCTCAGAAATAGACTACGACAGTGTAAAGACTCCTGTTACCACACAGTTAAGAATGGTGTTTGTGAATGGTGTCTCAAGTCTCCTACAAAAATTTGGAATGCCACAAGTCACAGACCCACTAATCCGTGACACTGGGTATGCACATCTGGGATTGGACTTTCCCAGAACTAACCAGGCAACAGAGATAGAGATGGCGGAAGATCCTCATGCATGGAACTTCTTACTAACACAAACTTCCCCGAGAGCTTGGCACATTCAGACAAAGACAATGCTGCTTAATGACATTTTGTGTCTTGGGTTTCTTTTCATACTGGCCACCTGGCACAACTTGACAATTGTGCTTTCCAGCTGGCAAAGGCTAAAACAGAGAGGTTCTCACTTGGTCACAAAGCCAGGCTCTCAGGACATAAAACAAGATAAAAGTGGAACCTTATTTTGTTTTTGTTTCAGGGACCCACAGCAAAGTTTATACGCTGGTCTGATGAGAACTGTGAACTCACCAGTCCGTGAGGCCGGCTCAAACAATAGACTTACGATGGCTTTTGGCCCATGTTTCACCCTATGGTTCTCCTTTTTATGACAAATGACATGAAAGACAAAGACAAAGGAAAATAAAGACCATTTCTGGGAGGAAAGGCATCATCCAATATTAGCACTAATACCAAAAACATACACCAGAGTACTATACCCAAGAACTAGTCCATACAAATGATTTTCTCTTACTAATCTGAACTTGGCAAGGAAAAAGAGATGGTGATTTTTACTGCCTGCTCAACTGGATTCCACAGGCGGAGATCCAGGAGGCTGACTCGTTAGAATTTCTTATCCTTTTATTGGCTTGTCAGGTCCTGGGTTCTTTCAGCTGGAGCTTCCAGAGGAGCAGCGGTTTTGAATATCCTTCCACTATGCCAAATCTGTGGAGGCATATGGAAAACTTTCCCTTTACCCTCTGGAATTTTGCTGAAATGAACTGTCAATAGACAGGTCAACAGGAGAAAAGTCATACAAATTTATTAATGTGCAAATGTGCACAGGAGCCATACAAAATATGAGACTCAAAGAAGGATCAGATGGCTGCAGCTTAAATAGCACCTTTTTCATAGGGGAGAGAGAGAATGGGGTGATCTAGGCAATTTTGACAGGTAGTAAATGACTTTTAGGAGAATCAAGTGGGCCCCAAAGAGCGGACAATAGTTTATAAATGATTCTCTTTGGAAACTGCATGGGACTGAACAACAAACAATAGTTTGTGACAAAGTATGTCTACATGTGGTGACATTCCCTCGTCTTCCTCCCTGTGTTATGAGATTAATTCGTTCCGTTTAATGAAATTTCAGGGAGGGAATTGAAGATAATTGTGTTTTTTCTGGAGAGGTTTCAGATAAAGAAACTCCAGGGAGAGAGGTCCACCCTGTGCTTGGGAGGTGAAACAGGAGAAGGTTAGAAAGTTCTTGGTTCTGAGGCTACCTACCTCTAAGGCCTTTTAATTTCCTTTAAAGTGTTGGCCAAAGTGCCATACTTTACGGTATCATTTTCTGAGCCCAAACAGTGGATTTGGAATTCTCCCCTTGACGTAGAAACTTGGAAGATTAGCTAAGCTTTCAATTGGTGACACAGAATTATCACAGAAGAATGTCACCCTCAAACCCCACATCCCATCTTCTACCTCTGCCCACACCCCAGCCATGACTTGTCAACTCCCAGTAACCAACTTCAGCTCATCCACTTCAAGATTGGGAAGAGCTAGAATGAGATATAAATATAATTAAAGAAATCAAACACATTGCATTAAAAATTCTGTGTTTAATTCAGGAAAAAGTTTTATATCATTAAAATAATCCATATGTATCTGGTATTAAAGTATTTGTAATTTCAAGAGAATTTGGCATATTAGTGATTCTCTCAGATTATTAAGCTTTGTGAT
>NW_012141635.1:5741711-5743516 GCF_000956105.1 Propithecus coquereli
GTCAGCAAGTCCTCTGTGGGAGTCCCTTCAACCACGGGGGACAGTGAAGCATTCTAGTTTAGCAGATTGTCTTAAATGGTACCTTCACATGGTCTTGGACTGGGAATAAAGTGAGTGGTGGGTCTCTTGGAGCCCTGAAACTTCTGTCTCATTGTTATTAAAAGAACCAAAATCTCTCTACCAGGAAGTGGACTCATCCCTAACTCTGGCAGTCCCTAAAGGCCTTCTGTGTGCTCACACTGTCAACCATGGTGAAATGCTGGCCCAGATTTGCCCTGTACTTTCCTTTCAGAGAGAAGCAAGAAATGAGGATAGCACATACTCAGGGAGATCCTAGAGATGAGAGACCAATTAGAAGGTAATTGCAAGAGGTACTCAGGATCTGAACTAGTGTGATGTCAGTTGTAGGGTGACTATCTAATGTATGGTCCTAACAGGGACACTTTTGTGAGTGGAAGGGGGTGCCAATGGAATGGGATGCTGGGTGTAAATCTTGACTGCCCTTAGCAAATCGTGATGTACAGATGCCCTAGCTAGTGGAAGGCCAAAGGGAAAAAAGGAGATGAGAGAGAAATGTGAAGGAAAAAAGGCAAAAAGACGTAGTGATTTACCAGATTCGGAAGGTCAAGAGGAAGGGAGGAGTCAAATGTAATTTTGAGCTCAGAGTAACTTGGAGAATACTGGTGCCATTAATGGAAACAGGACACACCTGGGTGCAGGGCTGAGGACAAGGCAGCCAAGTAGAGATGTTATGCAAACAGCAAGTGCTGGGCCAAATCCCAATCAGATCTGGCTATAAAGATATGAAACTCAACTTTATAAGGAAGGAGGGAAAAGAAAATGCAGACAGTCTCAGGAATACACTTATTGTAAAGGTGACAACCAAGGGGCAAGAAACATGCAAGGAGGAAAATTGGGCATTATCAACAAAACAAAGGCTTTCAAGTGAGTTTGCAGAAAACAAGAGAACAAGGGTACCAAACATTACAGAAAGTACCAGGTTGAGAAGAATAAAGCCAACACTACTGGCTTAACAATTAAGAAGAAGTTCCCAGTGAACATCAAGAAAGCAATTTCTTCAGAGGGATGGGAACTAGAGCTAGTTTGCAAGAGGGTAAGTGGTGAGTGGTGATGAGAAAAGAAAGACACAAAGGATAGACTCTTCCCTTTTAAGTGGTCATGAAACAAAGGAGAAAGATGGAAGGGTGCTTGGGGGATAGTCCAAACCTGTACAGAAAACATATTTCCAACAGCAAAATTCTAAAGCTAAATTCTGTTTCTCTACACAGGTAAGAACTATGGGAAAACCACCTGAATCTCTTGGGCTCTGTCTATTCATTTTGGAGCAAGGCCAACAAGCCCATATAATAACCCACAGCATGTTAACTTCTGTTCAAAGTCTCCCAATGAGTGTAAAATCCTCATCCATTCTTTTCGTTGAATTCGAGTCAAGTGGTTCTTTGTGTTATTGGAATTTTGTCAAAAATCTCATTTCTCATTCAAATTCCAATTTAGAAGAATCTGTCAGTTTAGGTATATTCCATCTCAGAAATACAATTTTCATTTGTAAATTACCCAAGAAAAGGAGAGGGAGGAAAAGGGAAAGGAGGGCGTGGGAGGAAAATAAAGAAAAATGACAACCTACTATAATTATATATACGCATACATATAAAGTAAAAATCTCTTTATATTTGCTCATTTGAAGATGTGGTTATTAAATAAAACAACACAAATTGTCCCCAACTTATCATGGTTTGAACTTAAGATTTTTTGACTTTATGATGGTACAAAAGCAATATGCATTC
>NW_012141635.1:5743566-5746895 GCF_000956105.1 Propithecus coquereli
GCCATCTTCCTCCAAGCCTGTGTCATAACTTTTATTGTTTTTGTTGGACATTTGAATTACATACATGTATTGCTACACTGGAAAAACCACTGTGACGAACATCTTGATGCACATATTTTATGGTAGGTTAACTGCAAAAATGTCCAGCAATTCTTCCTCTTCCTGTGTCCATTCCCTCTTCCTACATAACTGCCAGTGCAGTCCCACTCTGATTCTGAGCTCAGCCATGTGACTTACTTAGCAAATGAGATATTAGTAAATCTGATGCATACAAGTGCTCTTGTACATTGGGATTTGTTCCCTTGTTGCTCTTGGGAACTGTCACCATATGAACAAGTGTGGGCTCACATGCTGGATGGTAAGACACAAGGCCCAGTTGCTCCCATCCTTCTGCAGACCTGCCAGTCACCATACATGTGGGTGAAGCCATCTTAGATCAGCCAGCCATCAGCCACCAGACAGCTGAAAACAGAGATTTGAGCAAACCTCGCTGAAAACCTCCCTGTCAGCTAGCTCTGAAAAGGAGAAACTCCCAGTGAACACAGAATCAAGAGCCAAATAAATGATTATTGTTTCAAATTATTTTAAAGTGTTTTATTATACAGCAAAAGTCAACTGATACAGGTGTTGTCTATATTTCCTCATGCTACCTTCCCAGAAATGAATTTACTGGATCCAAGGGCAAGAATGTTGACTATTCTTTAGTTATCACATTCAGTGACAATAAATTATGGAAAACACCTACCTTCTCAACATTCAGTAGCACCAAAAATGGATTAGCCATTAACTAACTATCATCCGAGTGGTTCCCACAGTCTTCAAAGGTTTTTTTTTCCTTCCATGAGCCTGAATGTGACATTTGCAATGACAATGAGCTAGGGGAGAGCTGCTTGCCAGGATTTGCTTAAGACCCAGAAGGTGAACCTGCAACCCTAGTAAAGAGACATGTCGTGGCTGCCGCCTAATATGCTAGCAATGGGGCAAGTTTCCTGGCCTCTGGGCATCCTTCCTCTATGGCCTGATGGGGTCTACTTTGAAAGAGTGAAGACATTCTCTCTTACTTTCACTCCTTCATTCAAAACATATTCACTTGGAATTTATTAACTAATAAATGAGGTTTTTGGGAGGCAGTAAGACAATAGTTCTTACTTCAGAATGATTAGTCTTCCAGAGGAGAGGAAAACTGTCCAGCCACACAGATCCTGGCAGCAATCTCTGGAATTTCCATTAAAATAGATCCTGAAACACACTCTGTTTACAGTCATCCAGGCCCTACCTTGATCCTAATTTCATTTCTCCTGGCTTTAGTAGTAAAGCAAAGCAATTTAGAACATAATTTGTACATTAGTTTCATGTTGAAATATTTTAGGTATTTCAAGTTAAATAAAACATACTATTAAAATTAATTCCAGGCCAGGTGTGGTGGCTCATGTCTGTAATCCTAGCACTTTGGGAAGCCAGGCAGGAGGACTGCCTAAGGCCAGGAGTTCAAGGTTACAGTGAGATATGATCGTGCTGCTGTACTCCAGCCTTGGCAACATAACAAGACACCATCTCTATGAAAGATTAAAAAATTAGCAAGGTATGGTGACATGCACCTGTGGTGGTCACACCTGTAGTTCCAGCTACTCGGGAGGCTGAGGCAGGAGAATCACTTGAGCCCAGGAGTTTGAAGTTGCAGTGAGCTATGATCATGCCACTGCACTCTAGGCCAGTGACAGAGTGAGGCTTTATCTATAAAAATTAATTAATTAATTAATGTAAAAAATTCATTTCACCTGTTTCTTATTTTGTTAATGTTTTTAATCAGAAAAATTTAATTATGGCTCACATTTGTGGCTCATATTATATTTCTATTAGACAGTGTTGCCCTAGATGCTTTCAAGGTCTAGACAAAAAGGATGCTGATTTAAACTGAGTAATAAAGAAATCAATTGAAAGACATTAACTGCAATCTAAACAAAGGTGAAGACCCCACATCAGATAACAGTACTGTGTCAAAGCGTGGTGTAGAGGTGAAGGGAAAGTTTCCCCTCTGCCCTTTGAAGGTTTGCTGAAATAAACTGACAATAGACAGATCAACAGGAGAAAAGTCATACAAATTTATTAAATATGCAAGTGTCCAAGGGAACCATATAAAATATGAGACTCAAAGAATAGCCAGATGGCTGAAGCTTAAATATCACCCTTTTCATAGGGGAGAAAGAGAATGGAGTGATCTAGGCAATTTTGAGAGATAGTAAATGATTTTTAGGAGAACTGAGTGAGCCCCAAAGAGCAAACAATAGTCTGCAGGTGATTCTCTTTGGAAACTGAACGGGACTGGACAACAGACAATAGCTTGTGACAAAGTCTGTCTAGATGTAAAGACATTCTTCAGTCTTCCTTCCTGTGATATGAGTTTAATTCATTCTGGTTAATGAAATTTCAGGGAGGGAATTGAAGACAATTGTGTTCCTTCTAGAGGAGCTTCAGATAAGGAAGCTTCAGAGACAGAGTCCGCCTTGTGCTTGGGAGGACAAATGGGAGGTCAGAAAATTCTTGGTTGTGAGGCTGCTTCTTAGATCTTTTAATTTTCTTTAGTTCAGAGTGCTCAGCATGCCAAAGTGCCATATTTGGGAATATTGTTTTCTGAGCCCCCACATTCCCCTGTCTGAAACTTCCTTAGAAGTTTCACACATTAAAAGCTGAGTCGGTGGCTGTGGAAAGAAAAATCAAGTTAGTAGCTGAGTGGAAAATAATCCATTAAACCAGTCTCTCATTCTCGGGAATAGGTCAGTCCAACTAAACACTTGTGTCTCAGTTCAAGACGTAGTGTTTGTAGGGCTCCTACCAAAGTTAAACCCCTATATGGGACAAACAAGTCTTTAATAAGAGGCATTTCTAAGGAAACAGAAGAAAAACAAAGGATAATGTTTAGAGCAGTTCATAAATTAGTTTCTCTAGAGTCTAAAGGGTGGCAGTTGCGAACAGTCCTACATTTTGGTTTGAGGCATCTTCAGTAGGAGTGGAAGCAGGCAGTGTCAATCTGACAGATTTTTCTGGATTGTAGTTTGCATGTTACAAAAGGCTGTCTACACATAAGCTGTAGATAATCGATATTGTCATATCGATTTCTCTGAAGATTATATCATGTCAACCAGTGTCAGCTTATGGGGCTTCAGGAAAAAGGTAGATTTAATTTCAGTGATTCCAAGTGAGAAAAATGGGAGAAAATTGGAAACGTTAGTTTGGAGACTTGCAGCCAGGAAAGAATTCAGAAACCAGTCTAAATTGCAGATAAAGAAACATATCAAAAACAATGAACTAGAATCTATTAACAGGTACAT
>NW_012141635.1:5746945-5747633 GCF_000956105.1 Propithecus coquereli
CAAGATAAAGAGCAAGAATTAAGAGAAATATGTATATAGAGAAGGGAAAAGAAAAAAAAGGAAAAAAGGAAGAGGAAACGAAAAGAAAAAGAAAGAAAAAAGAGAAAAAGAAAAAGGAAGATAAAAAGAGAAGAAAAAGAAGAAGAAAGAAGAAAAAAAGAAAAAAGGAAAAGAAGAGGAAAAGAGAAAAAGAAGAAAAAACAACAACAACAACTAAAAAAAAAAAAAACCCACACAAAAAACAACCCCCTTTCCTCCGCCTGGCGGCAGAGGCAGGTCCTTTGGCACGATGTGTGGGTAGGGGTCGAGTCGCCTGGCGGAGGAGCTAGTTATGTCGTCTGGGATCACTACTATACAAAAAAAAAAGAAATGGCCCCTTTACTCCGCCTATTGGCAGAGGTCGGCCCTTTAGCGTGGTGTGTTGGGGCGGAGGTCGAATTGCTGGGCAGAGGGCGATTTATGTGTCCTGGATCACAGTTCTATAAGCAGTCTCTCTCAGTCCACTCTCAGTTCCCTGTCATTTTGCGGACAGTGCCAGCGACTGAGTGGAACAGGGCCGCCGGAGACCACCTGGAAACTCGGCAGCAATATCACTCTTTCTCTCTTTTCCGCCCTTTCGGAGGCGGGGCTTGAGTCTGCGGCTGCGACAGGCTCCGCAGATTCGGGAGAAAAAGTGGCTGCGCGCAGC
>NW_012141635.1:5755143-5757268 GCF_000956105.1 Propithecus coquereli
CTACTGCCTCAGCCTCTCTAGTAGCTGGGACTACAGGTGTGCGCCACCATGCCTGGCTAAGTTTTTCTATATAGATTTTTAGTTGTCCGGTTAATTTTTTTCTATTTTTAGTAGAGACGGGGTCTTGCTCTTGCTCAGGCTGGTCTCGAACTCCCGACCTCGAGTGATCCTCCCGCCTCGGCCTCCCAGAGTGCTAGGATTACAGGCGTGAGCCACCGCGCCTGGCCAGAAATCTCATACTAGATTTTTAAAAGCCTCTCAAGGCTAGGAAGACGGGCCCAGGACTTGCCCTCAGATTGTGCCTGTAATATCTGTAAATTTGGGTGAATACCTCTCTTCTTGAGGTACCCAAAATATCTTGAGGCTCCTGACACTGTCAAAAAGGGACATTCTTTCCTTACCTGCAAGGCAGCCATGTAAACTGTTTATTCACGGTACTGGGCCAGTTTTTCCAGGGGCTTTTTATTGACTTCATTAAGTCAACCTCAGTTCCTTAAAACTGGTCACATCTGAAAGTATGACATTTTAGTCAAAGCTTTGGTAACACAGCCAGTATTTGCAATTGTGTCCTATTACAAGAAGAACAGATTCTTACTGAAGTTATGAAAATAACTATATTGCCATACAATTATGAATATTCATGAATAGTTTCTGCATTCTGTTTTTCAAATAACAAAAGCCATAAAAAATCATAATACTTTATTAGTTCAATTCCACGTAATTAATTCTTATTCTGCTTGATGTTGGGTTAGCAGTCTTATAAGTCCAGTTTTTTATTAGAGTTCTAGAAATTCAGCTCGATAGTATGAACTCAAAATTACTAGAAACCTGTGCTTGTCAGAGCTGTTTTCATTTTTTCCGTATATCTCTGAAGACACAACATTTTAGGATTATAATTGCTTGCAAAGGGCTTCCAAATAAAGAATCAGAATAAAGCAATGATTGTGGACAAGACTTAGAATGACCATGGTTAAAGGTCTAATGGTAGTTTATTATAATAATAATGCAATTATCAAGGAAATTTGGTTATTTCTGTAGCCTATAACAATTTAACAAGGTAAACAAAATTATGACTGATAACATAACAGATTTTCAGGAATCTCATACAATTTTTCAACACTCATCAATAACATATCCATAAAAATCTAACTCAAAGAAAGTTAAATGTCATTTCTTGCTTGACAATGCTTTCTATATCATTTTAACCCATCGAATAAGCCTAATTAGTTTGATATGTCTCTTTTTGACTTCCAGAGCCCTCTGGAATGTTCAAAAGAGAGTTTGGAATCAAAAAGACTTAATTTTTATTTTTGACAAGTTTGTCAATCAAAATAGGATTGTGGGTTGCAATGAAGAAATAATAGTTGCTAGTTTAACCAGAGTGCTAATCAAGAGACTTCAAGAGCAAATACAGGAAGTTACACAGTTGTGAAACAAAACAAAACAAAAAAACCTTTACTCTTTGAAAGAGAGGAGCTCAGTTTTCCCCCGTACTCAAAAGACCTAATAAAGATAACAAGAGGCGGCTGGGCGCGGTGGCTCACGCCTATAATCCTAGCACTCTGGGAGGCCGAGGCGGGTGGATTGCTTGAGCTCCAGAGTTCAAGACCAGCCTGAGCAAGACTGAGACCCCATCTCTACTATAAATAGAAAGAAATTAGCCAAACAACTAAAAATAGAAAAAATTAGCTGGGCACAGTGGCACGTGTTTGTAGTCCCAGCTACCTGGGAGGCTGAGAGAGGAGGATGGCTTGAGCCCAGGAGTTTGAGGTTGCTATGAGCTAGGCTGATGTCGTGGCACTCTAGTCAGGGCAAGAGAGTGAGACTCTGTCTCAAAAAAATAAAAAATAAAAATAAAAAAAGATAACATGAGGCACACAGAATCTGTTCCCCTGCCCTCCTCTCTCTCACAGAGGACCCCAAATAGGGGGTCGGTGGTTCCTTTTCTGTGTTCTTCAAGGTGTCCCACAGTCACCAAAAATCCCTTTAGATCCCTTAATGTGATAGTCAGAAATCTGATGCTTCCTCTCAGTAATTTTTTTATTTACTGACCACCAAGTGAAAGAAGTAGGGGCTTGGAGAGGACCACATCAAAGAGTAAAGGGAACTGGATGCAAGATCAAAG
>NW_012141635.1:5769053-5775190 GCF_000956105.1 Propithecus coquereli
TTAAGCTACGATGTTTGGTAGGTCAGGTATAGTAAATGCACTTTCAACTTACAGTATTTTCAACTTATGATGGATTTATCAGGATGTAACCCCATCACAAGTCGAGGAGCATCTGTCTACAATAAAAATAAAATGTACTTACATGATTTATTTTCCTGTGTCCTTCCTGCCACCCCCAAGCCCTAGCCCCTTCCCCTTCACCTCGCTAGCTCGTAGTCACTCCGTTATAGCTAGACATCACTTCCTCATCACTGCCCTTCAAACTGTGTAAGGTAGCATGTCGTTTGTGACTTTCGTAACCCTCAACATATTTTATCGTAATTACTTGTTTACTATCTGTCTTCTCCACCAACCAATAGTCTAAGAGATTAGGATCCATGTCTGTCTTGTGTATAACTGTATCAGCATTTTGGATAGTGTCTAGCACAAAGTAGGTACTCAGTAATAATACTTAGTAAATCAATAAACAAATAAAGCTCTCAAAAATATGATTGTCTGTCTTAGTCTATTTGAGCTGCTATAACAAAAAATGTCATAAACTGGGTGGCTTATAAACAACAAATACTTATTTCTCACAGTTCTGGAGGCTGCAAAGTCCAAGACCAAGGTACCAGGAGATTCAGTGTCTGACAAGGGCCCATTCCGCACAGATGGCACCTTCTTGTTGGGTCCTCATATTCCTGGCTAGCTCTCTGGGGCACCTTTTATAAGGGTACTAATCCCATTAATTAGGGCAAAGCCCTCATGAGCTAAACACCTTCCAAAGGACCCATGTTCTAATACTATTACCTTGAGAATTAGGTTTTAATCTGTAAATTTTGGGAGCACACAAACATTCAGAACATAGTTTTATCTATCAATTCTGGATCTATCTCCTATTCCTGGGCAACTACAATGTTATTTTTTGGATTCAAAAAATGAAAGATCATAGTACTTCAAAGCAGTAGAGATACTTAAACATGATCTGCTTTAAATACTTACGTTTAGCAATAGATCCTTTCTTTAAAAAAAAAAAAAACTCAGACTTATAAATGCTCTCTAATCTCTCAGTGAGGTAAAGGAGGGCTACTCTGGCAGAAACATAGGCTGAAGGAACAAGAGCCCTGTCTGGTCTGCATCTCATTTACAAAGCAGTGCAACCACACACACCTCACATAGCTCCACAAAACTGCAATGCTCCATGGAACACAATTTCAACATCATGGAACTTGATTCATATCCACAATATATTCAAAGCACCTAGAAAACAACAACAAAAAAATTAACCAATAGAAAAAATATGCAAAGGTCATGAAAAGTTAATTCACTAAAGAAATGTTAATGGCCAATGAAGATATGTAAAGATAATGAACTTTTCTGCTAATCAAGAAAAGATTGAAACAAGAAGGAAAAAGATTTTACCCATAATACTGATAAAAATGCAAATGTTGATATTATTGAGAAAATGAGAAAGCACTGTTACTGAAGTAGAAATTGGGCAGCATTCCAATTTTAAATTGTAATTGCCCTTTGATCCAGAAATATTACTTCTAAGAAGCTATTCTACAGAAATTCCAAACATGTGCACAAAGATAAACAACCTTGAATGTATCTTTGTACATGATTTTTTTTTTTTTGAGACAGTCTTGCTCTGTTGCCTGGGCTAGAGTGCCATGGTGTCAGCCTGGCTCACAGCAACCTCAAACTCCTGGGCTCAAGCAATCCTTCTGCCTCAGCCTCCCAAGCAGCTGGGACTACACGTATGTGCCACCATGCCTGGCTAATTTTTATGTATTTTTTTTTAGTTGTCCAGATCATTTCTTTCTATTTTTTTTTTAATTATTTAAAACATTTATTAACAGGTGCTTGCAGTTTGTTGACTTTTTTGAAAAAATCAAGCTGTGAACTTTTACTACAAATTAAAAATGAAGTTCTTAAAAATCTCAACTTGACCAGATATGAAATAATTTAAAAATCTTTAAAGGCGTATTGAGAAAAATCAGGCTTTTTAAAAAAACACATTTGTCATTACCAAAAAAGATGTCTCTAGGTAAAAATAATAAAAACCCCATGCTTCACAGATAATGCAGATAGTTCTAGTTATCTGGTCAACGGGCAAAAAGCAAGCACTTAAGGTCTTCGGCTCCAATCTTTCGTTCGTTTCTTATTGCTGGAATTTCATATTTGTTTCTTTCTCTTGGATGACTAAATCGGACGATGGTAGAGATGGTAAGCCGGCATTTACTCAGCCCCGCCCTGCTCAGCCTCAGAGCAGACGAATTCTCAGCTGGTGGATCGGCTGCTTTTGTCTCTTTGCCATCTTGTGGTTTTGGGTTTTCTAGGCGTCTGTGACGGTAATTGAAGTTACGGTGGTACTGAAGTTGAGGCGGCTGCTGACCTCGGGTCTCATCTCCTTGATTCTCTTTATCCTCTTCATTGCCGTCCTCTCTGGGCTGTCTTTGGCCAGGAGGGCCCCTGCGGAATCGTGATCTATAACCCCATACATATTCTGTCTTACTGGTCTACCTTGTTCTCCTGCACCCTGGCTGTCAGCACCCTCCATCACTCTCCCTGCACAGGAGGGTTGGAATACTGTCGTCGACGCCCATAGGGTCTCTGCATGTAGTAAGGTGGGAGCCTTCGCCTGTGGTAGGGCCAGCGTTGCTGGGCCTTGCTTTCAGGAGCACTCTCCAATCCCGCATTCTCTTCCCCATGCTCATTGTTCTGTCTATAATGGTTGCAGTCTGCTGCATATTGACTGCCTTGAACTGGATTCCACCAGGGCCTGTAACATTTGCTGCCTCCGCACCCTTTTCTCCTTCAACACCATCAAACTCCACAGTTTCTCCATGTCCTACACTGCGAAGGTACTTCCTGGGGTTATTCTTCTTTATGGCGGTCTGGCGTACAAATACATCTTCCTTGTGTTAGAGCCGGTTCCCCTCAGCCCCAGGAACAGAGAGGCAGAGTCACCGAGGCTGCAAATGGCAAAGGAGTTTATTGGGTAGCCCGAGCTAGGGTCCAAGTCCCAGAGCACCAACGCAGTGGCCTCCCCATGAACCAGGACCCCGCCCTGGGGTAAAAGTGAAGCTTTTATACTTCCTTTTGCACACGACACACTGGTGGCACACGACACACAGGTTCCTCATGACATGCTGGGCACACCATCCCCCCTCCCCCCTTAGTCCATTGGTTCCTTTGAAAGTGGCGGATTGCTTTGACTCCTGATTGGTTGGCTCCAAGCCTCGGGATTTTCAATTTTCGCTCCGGGCCAGTTTTGGTCCACGTTTCGGTTTCGGGGAAACTGAAACTTAGGCCTACTCTAGGAAGTTCAGCCTGTCATGGAGTCACTCCTGCCCTGTTTTTCATTCTGATTAGCTATATTTGACTAACAACTAAAAGCAAGCGCGGTTACAGAAGCAAATGGCATTAGTTAGAATCAAAGAGAACACATTTTTCTAATCTAAAACAGTTTCTGTTCCACACAAAACAAAGTACATTCTCCTACTATCAATTCCTGCCTTTCACCTGGTGTCATTCCTGTTGATGAAACCATATCCGTTTCTTACATTGAACCATTTTATTGTCCCCAAAACCTTCGTTGCAATGACCTTCTTGCCCCTGCCTGCAGGCGCCCCCAATGTGAGGCCTCCCGGGCCACCGCTCCCTGCGCCACTGCCCGTGGTGCCGGGCTTGGAGTGGCAGCGCTGAGGGCGGGGGCGGCGGGCGGCTGCTCGGTCTTGGCCTCGCAGCTCATGGTTACGGTGATGGTGACTGGGGCCAGCGGCGGCAGCTGCAGCTCCTCCCGATGTGTGATGGTAACTAGGCCGGCGGCGGTGGTGTGGCTTCACAGGGCTCTCTGCGGTCCGTCTCCACTCCTGCTACCGATCGAAATCCATTTCTTTCTATTTTTTTAGTAGAGACGGAGTCTCGCTCTTGCTAAGGCTGGTCTCCAACTCCTGACCTTGAGCGATCCACTCGCCTTGGCCTCCCAGAGTGCTAGGATTACAGGCGTGAGCCACCACGCCCAGCCTGTACATGATTTTTAATGAAGAAAAATTAGAACAACCTTGTGACTATCAGTGGAGGAAGATTTAAATAAATTATAACATTTACGCTACAGAACACTATGAACTAATTTTTTAAATGGTAGATAATAACAAAAACAACAGTGATAAAAGTAATGGTCAATGTAGCAGGATGTTAAACTGGAAGTTTTAACCAATGCACCAAGAGGCAGTAAATGTAGCACACCAAAGTAAGACACCAATCTAATTTTTTTTTTTTTTTTTGGGACAGATTCTCACTGTGTTGCCCGGGCTAGAGTGCCGTGGCATCAGCCTAGCTCACAGCAACCTCAGACTCCTGGGCTCAAGCAATCCTAGTGCCTCAGCCTCCCGAGTAGCTGGGACTACAGGCATGTGCTACCATGCCCGGCTAATTTTTTCTATATATTTTTAGTTGTCCAATTAATTTCTTTCTATTTTTAGTAGAGACGGGGTCTCGCTCTTGCTCAGGCTGGTTACGAACTCCTAAGCTCAAACAATCTGCCCGCCTCGGCCTCCCAGAGAGCTAGGATTACAGGTGTGAGCCACCGCACCCGGCCCCAATCTAATTTTTAATGAAAATAATTCAAGAACCAGTTACCGAATTCTTAAACATCTTGCCCTATTTAAAGATACAATAAAAGGATCACTATGAGAAATTAAGAGGATTCAAGGAACACTTATTTGCCAAAAGCTATTGATGTATTATGGGTACCACCAAGGTGGAAGAATTTGGGATGCTCCCTGTATATCTCCAGTTAAGAAAGAGGGACTCCTGCAAGACTACTCAGAAAATGAAATAAGTATCCCTGAAGTTGGAGGAGCAGGGAGATACAGTGAACTGTGTGTGATCCCACCTGAGAAATCTTACAAGGGGAGGCAGGCTGGCTAGTTACTGATGGGTGAGTTGAAGAAGTGGCCGTGTTTGGTGCACTCCCAGAGTTTATGGAAGCAAGAAGACCTAAGCGATTCCATGGGCCAGATGTGGACCACGGGGAGAGACAACTAGCCTGATGTCTTCTTGGGGCCTAACCAACTGGGCAAACTGGGCAGGTGCATAGACCTCAGCAGAGAGAAGCAGAAGGTAGCAATATATTCCTAGGGACTGCGGAATGGGAAGGTAGCCAGCTAGAAGCGAGTTCGTCGTTCTTTTTGTTGTTGTTGTTGTTGAGATAGAGGTGGGGTGGGGTGTCTTAGTCTATTGCCCAGGCTGGGCTCAAACTCCTGGATTCAAGTGATCCTCCTGCCTCAGCCTCCCAAGTAGCTGGGACTACAGGCGTGCACCACCATGCCTGGCAAGTTCATCATTCTTGTCAAGGCAAATACAAGTGCAAAGTCCCTAGTGATTGGAGGATATCCCAAAAAACCTATGTAAGCATCTATAAGAGAAAGAGTCCTTGTTAAAACCGCCAGATTCAGAAAGCAAAGTCGTCTTATCAGGAAGTAATTTTCCCGCTCCCTTATTGCTACTCTTTCCCCCATTTCAACCCTGAAAGTGTCAGGGACCATAAAAGATGCCAGAAGAGGGGAAGAAGGATAAGATGGAGAAAGAATATGGAAAAAGAATAACTTGAACTCAGTCCATCTTCTCTAAGAGTAGGCTTCCTGTCTGCAGCAGGTCCTAGCTAAGCAGGAGAGAGGTTTAAGGTTTAATTGTAAATCAAGTTCAAAGTTTTGTTTCTCACACAGTCTTGTATGTTTTAATATTTGAATTGACTCTGTTTACAATTTAAAATGACTTTAGGACTTTAGTACCTAAGGATGATCAGAAGAGTTGGGGAACTCCTGGAACTTTCATCCAGGAGCAGGGGCAAAGCATCCCCCACTGCATACAGTTGAAAGGGTCAGGCAATAATAGACGGATGCTTTGGGATGAAAGCCCTGCATGCACCACATGCATTAACATTCATCAAGTGCTGACTTTGCCAAGCACAGTGCTGAACACTTTATTGCATTATAGATACTGTCATAGAAAGAAGACAGCAAGCGAATAAAGCAAATTGCAAAAGAATCCCATTTAAGTGTTTATGTTTGAGTGTGTATATTTGAAAATATTCAGGAAAAAGATGGGAAGGTGTGTTAGTCCAACGTTCTCCAAAGAAACAGAAATAG
>NW_012141635.1:5775834-5798423 GCF_000956105.1 Propithecus coquereli
CTTGAGCCCAGGAGTTTGAGGTTGCTGTGAGCTAGGCTGACGCCATGGCACTCTAGCCCGGGCAACACAGTGAGACTCTGTCTCAAAAAAAAAAAAAAATTAACCATCACAGAAGGATACACAACAAGCTATTGATAGTAAGTAGGGATCTTGGGGCAGCGTCTGAAAGTGAAAGGAAATCAGGTGAGACTTTCGCTTCTTACTCTGTATAACAGTGTACATTATTCACCCTTAGACCAAGGAAGTAGAGAAGTGTCCTACTGCTGCTCCTGCATTAAGGACAACCCCACTCTGACCCTTCTCCAGTTCCACTGTGACCCTTCTCTGGCCATGCCTCTCTGCACAGGACTAGAAGCTTTCAAGACCCAGGGTATATACTTACCCTGAGTCCTTGCCCATGATGTTGAACTGCGTTTCAGGCACCTAAGACTCTGAAATGCCCTGTCTAGGGGCTCAGATCCTGCGCACAGCTCCTTCCCGAGCCAGCCCTCTCAAGGGCAGCTGCACCACCACCTGTGTGCGTACCCCTATCCCTACAAGGTGGCAAAGGGGACGGAGTCGAGGACAGAGTCAGAAGTGCAGCCTGGGTTTCCACACAGGTGTGCACAAGGCCCCTTGCATTGGAAAGAGAAGACGGTATGAGGGGTAGGGCCCAGACCAGCTCTGCCCACCATGCCATGTTTTGAAAGAGAACTCTGAAAACTCTGAGAATTCTTCCTTCAAATCCCATCTTCCCATTTGTTAGGACAGTTAGTTTATTTGTCAAGGTAAAAGATATGTTGGGGAAATATAATTTAAAACAAAATCTTCTCCCAACCCAGAACCCTCTCCGCAAAGGGAGCAGAGAAAGAAAACAATTTTATTACCAAATAAACTATTAAACCAGAATGTGATGCACATCACAGGCAACTCGCTGAGAAATTACAAAGACAGAAGGAATTTGCCAGAGATACACAAAAAGTCGTCTTCAAACAAGAGGATTTGACGGCACCATTCATTACACATAGTTCATCCTAAATTTCCTGAATTTCACCTGGTAATTGGAGTAACCGTCAGTATTGATTAATTGGTTTTATATGGAAGAAAAATAAACTTCTCCTGTCTTTATGACAGAAGGTAATTTTTGCAATGGGGGGCAAGGCACCCACCAAAGTTAGGCTCCTACCCTCCCACAGAAACTGGGAGATGGGGGTGCTGTCTTCCTTGATGTCCCCATTTTATCAGATGGCTGCCATGTCTTTGAGAAAGACATTCCTGGGTCACAAAGACAGCAAGAGACTTATTTAGCTTCTTGACAGATTTGCATCCATTTCAAAGGGACAGAGAAAGAGCTTAGAAGTTTTCTAAAGTAAATGCTCTAAGAAAAAGGAAGGGAGGGAAATCTCTTCCTTTACTTCTAAGAGGAAGAATTAAGCTCTTATTTGTAATTTGTGTTTGTCCTTACAGATAGAACATATTTTACTTCATAGTTTGTTACCTTAACTTATAATCTGTAGATATTTGAACATATTGTGTGTAGACCTCTAATTGCTTCCTTGCCGGGGCATGAAAATGTTAGAGGCAAATCTCCCAGTACGTAGATAGCTTTTTGCCCCCCCTGAAAACAATGATGTATTATTTTGGTAGTTTAAAAATGATTTTATTTAACTTTTTAAAAAGGGAACGATGTAGGTTAGCGATTTATTTCATAGGTGAGGAAACTGAGGAATCATTCAGCAACTTGCTCAGGGTCCCGCAGGGAGGCGGCGAGAGAACTGCAGCCGGAACCCGGCCTCCCTCCTGACGAAGCCCGGCTCTTCCCACGGAATCGCGCCACCGCTGTTCGCAGGTCGGTCACTGCAGTTCCCGCCGTCTTGGCGATGTCCCGATATGGCCAAAGACTTAAACAGCAGCAAGGATCTGAAGAAAACTGCATGCGCAGTCTGAATACTTGAAACTTGGAAGAAACATGTTTGTACATAATTACTATCTAAGAAGCTCGTCTTCAATATGGCAGAAGAAGTCATTTTGCACTTTCAGAGTTAAAGATTTTTTTTGTAACTGCCATGCCCGCTCCCCACTTGGAATGCCAGCTTCCGGCGATGTAAATCCCTAGGGGTTCGATTCCCCGCAGCCACTTCCGGCTCCGACTTCCTCTCCCACTAACTCTCCTCTTCGCTCCCCCTGCACCTCCTCTGCGTCCCCCTGCTCCAGGCCAAACGGAGCATGAGACTCATCCTCACCCTCAGAGAAGGCTCTGTGCGTACCAGACTTCACTGAAGGTCGCCTTGTTCCCTGGGATCCAGCTTCCCTTCCTGTTTCGCATTCCTCACACACACACACCCCCGACACACACATATTATACACATTCTGGCCCAAGACTCTCCTCCTGCCTCCCTGAGCCTCTGTTCTCTGGCCCCCTTCCCTCAAAACTCAATTTTTTGATTTCATCATGCAAAGCGATTTAGGTTTCGCCCACCACTCAGCTGCTACCTTCGCATCTCCCAGGCTCTGCAAGGCCAATGTCCACTCTGGGGTCCACACTTCAATAGCGCAAAAGAAAGGGGAGAAACTTTGTAATTTCAATGTTTTCTTTCTCCCATCAGTGGAAGGGAGCACTACAGAGATCCATGACCCCACTGTACCAATTAAGATGATTTCAGCTGTAATAAAAAACGGAATTCAAACAGATTTAAATACAAAAAGTTCATGATAACATACGACAAGAAGTCTAGAGTTTGGTACGTTTGAATTTACTTTAGGACACAAGCTCTCTCTATAGTTTTTGCTCTGTCATCCTCAGCTTACTGGCTTTGTCCTTAAAGCTGTCCCCTTACACTCACAACAGAGCTGCCGTAGTTCCAGAAATCAATGTAGACACAACAATGTCAGGCTGAAAAACAGACATTTCCTCCCTTGAGTCTCTTTTTATCTGGAAGGAAAAGCCATTCAGTATCTCATTGACTGGGACTGGGTCACATGTATTCCCAGAAAATAGTTTGGCAAAAGAATTGAATTACCAAGATGGGTTCAGACCAATCATGATTCACCTCCAGGACTGAGAAGGGGGTATTTCCTAAGCACATTTGTGCTTGTTGTCTATTATCACACAACAAAGCACCTAAAATGTAGTGCCTTAAAACAATTTACTCTAATGTCTCACAGTGTTGTGGGTTGACTGGGCTCAGCTGGGCATTTCTGGGGTCTCTGGTGAGGCTGCCATCAGGTGACTGGGGCTGACGTCTTCTCCAGGCTCTGCAGGTCTGGAATGTTCCTGGAGGTGACCTCCATGCTCATCCAATCCTTTAGTGCCCATCCACACAGCCTCTCCCTGGAGTGAAGGAGCCTAAACTTCTTACACGGCAGCTTGCGGTTTCAAAAGACAGGCAGCAGAAACTGCTATTCCTGTTTAATGCTAAGCCTGGAACTGCTTATATTCTATTATGCCATATTCTTCTGCCATGTTCCATCAGTCAAACCCATCCAACCCATACTCCCGGGACTCCACTTCTCTATGGGGGAGTGGCACGCATGTGCAGGGAGGGAAGGAATTCATGGCAGCCCTCTTTGGAGTCAGGTTATTGCAGGGTTGCTGACCGAAATTCAAGTAAAATCTGGATCCTGTCGACCAGGAAAAAGTGGAAAAATAGCTGTTGAGTAGGCAACCACTTTAGCCTTCATTTTTGCAAATTGTATCTGAGGAGAAGAGGTGGGTTTGTTATCCAGCCAATCACGGGGTCTTCTAGTAAATATCAAACTGGAATCGCCATCCGTGAGAGACCCACACAGACTCCTTTGACTTGCTCAGCTGCTCACTTGATTTCAGCTACCATATATATATTTCTTAATCGTAAAATATTTTAGCCCATACAAATTCAGAGGTCATTTTATCCAACAAACCATTTTACAGATTTACAAGTAGGGATTCAGAGAAATTACATGTTATGTCCAAGATAACCATAAATGGCAGAGCAAGACATCACAAGCTGGCGTCCACCCTTGCTCTTCCTCCGTACTGATGTCTGACTCCACTGTCAGAGCCAGAGCTCCAGCAGCCTTAATGACGACACGCACAAGGAAGGAACATGGGCCTGACCCCTCTACAAACTGTCCACAGTGATTTTCTCCTCCCCCACCAAAATGTCCCTCTCTCAGCTCCCATAATCTCCAGGTGCAGCACCACGACCTTTCATGACACAAAACTACTCTTGACTTTGGTATCATCTTCAGCTCCCTTATTTCTCCCATTGAACCTCAAATTCTTCACCAGCTCTTTCTGGTTCTTTCATTGCCGCATCCTTTGGCTCTTGCTTCCTAGCCTGGCTCTGCCTGAGCAGCCATCTGATGGGTAGTGATAGTGACAGCAGCAACTAAAGCCACTTGCCAACCTATAAGGAGACGCTTTGCTCACTGCCTTGGCTGTATCCTTCGTTTTTGTCAGTCACCGTTCACCGAGTTCTCTGTGGGCAGTGCATCTTACAAGGCAGGAAAGACACAGCAAGAGTAGGACCTTCCGCCAATGATCCGCAGTCCTACCAAAGAGACAGTATGTCATTCATTCATTCACCTAGCCAACTTTGGTTATGTGCTTGTTGGATGCCAGGACCTAAGCTGGTGCCAAAGATAGAAAGATGACAGAGACAGGGCCCCCACCCTCAGGTACCACTCCTTCCAGAGGAGATGATATACGTGTATAAAGGGAAACCAGAAACAAATAACTAGATGAAAATTTATTTTTAAGAAGAAAGTCCCAAAGCCAAGTTTCTGTATGTCATTCAAGGAAAAAAAAATGCAAACACCACCCAGAGTATCTTCAGCCCAGCCTACACATTCTGAGGAGAGTCCCACAGAGCCCATGCAATAACCTACAGCATGCTAACTTCTCTCATAATCTCTTAGTGGTTTCCAAATGCCCATCAACCGTTTTAGCTAAATGGGATTTGGGTGATTACATTCCTTCCAGCCCTAAGTTTCTGTGTTCTATGAAATACATAACTAATGACAGTTATGGTTACCCAGACACATATACATGAAAGCTTAGAGGTGCTTAGAGTGATCGGAATGTCTGGAGATGAGCTAGTTAATCTAGAAGGGTTTAACAGAGGAACGACCCACATAGGCATTCCAGTAGGAATGAGCATGCTTTCCTGTCAATAATGCTTCCAAGTGAGTGACAGCCACGATGAGAACCCTAACTTAGGCTAAATGCAAAAGAGTTTGCATGTATGTGTTTTATTAGAAAATAAGACAATAATATTTAATAAAATGTTATGGTTTCATTGCACGCTTTTATTTTCTATGCCCCCACCTATTTCTAAAAAAGAATTCAAAATCTCTTACAATAAAAGACATCCATATAATAGGAGGATTTTGTAAAGGATAAGAAAATAAGAGGCAACACCAGAAAAATAAATTAGAATGACAGAATTGATCTGAACATTTACCTGTGAGCTTCCTGGTAGCTAAGGCAAAACGCAAACATTCTGGGTTACATAGTTCTCATTGATAAAAAGAAGCACATCAATTTATCAGGATCTCTTTTGGAATTTTGAGGAGAATTCATTGCATAGATCTTTATGCATGGGTCATTGATCAATTCGAGCAGAATATACTTAAGAGCAAATTTATTAATATACTATACCTTAACTCGATGGTTAATAAAACACCAAAGCATAGAATCAAACCATAGTTTGTGTAGAACTACCTAATATAATGCTACTACGAACTACGGAAACCTACTTTTAGAAGGAATGAAGGTCCTGTCCTAAGACTCTTTTGGAAAATTGAATGTCCTAAGCTCAGCTGCTGGCCTGTCCACACTGTCACTTTGCACAGATACACTTGTGTGTGACCTAGAACCCTGCAAGAGGACCACGAGGGGTTCTCAGGGAATTCTCACTCAGCACTTACTGACCACCTGACCACGGCAAGACAAACGGGGCCTCACCCAGAATTCTCTGACAGAAACAGCCTGCATTCTCTGCTGGCTCATCCCGAACTGGCTCAGCCAAGTGTCCTGACTGAACTCTGAAAGCTGCTGGCAGCACCTTCCCAAATGGACCAGGCGCATTTCCACAGCACCAGATGGCAGACCAGGGCTGCTGATGCTTCTCTGTTCTCTCCCCGAAGGTCCAAGAGCATGGATTTCTCTAGTCCCCTGGACATCTCAGGTTCAGCCCAACCAACCCTGATCCCCAGGCATCTACCCAGGGGCTACCTGGCTTCTCACCCCTAAAGAAGCAACAGTGGTCAGCACTCGCCATTCGAAGAGCCAGGGACGTTGGAGCCGAAAAGTTGCCCTTCCAGAGCAAGACAGGACTCTAACAACCACCTTCCAAACTTGGCTTCCCAAGAGTCTTCTGGAGAATCTACCACCCACTTCTCACCCTGAAATCTCCAGACTCCCCTAGATCCCCAAAGCAGATGCAGAGAGCGCCAGAGGGCTTTAAACTTCTTTTTCCCAAGTCCCTCGGAGCCTCAAAAATCCAAACAGTAGCCAGCAGCAGATACAGACTGAAAGGTGGAGGCACATCTCTATTCCTTCATGTGGGCCTCTTCCACTTGCATGGACCTGCCTCTCTCTTGTTCATCTGTCAAACTTCTATCCATCCTTTAAAACCCAGGTCAGGCATTATCGGTTTCCTTGACAATCCCCTCTCTCCTTGAAAATAAATCATCCTCAGCTCTGTACTATTTCTTTACTTTGTACAGACTTTATTATTGTCAATGTCATTTCATGTATTAAATATTTATTTCTTGAGCTCTGCTCTAAAATGCCTAAGGCAGAGGTTTTTACCACCCTTCATAATGCTGTACCCTAGCAGAGGGCACATCATTTTCTAGGGGCTTAAACAAGGTTTGTTGAACTATCTAAACAAGAGTGTCAAGTATGATTAAAAATTCTAAATGTTACACCTGGAATCTGCTTGGTTTCCAAATAGCCTTGGAAGGTCTACATACTTCAAATGCTGTCTATCATACCTTAAATTAGATTAAGAATTGTTAGAGTTAATCTTTCAGAAGACCTGCACTGGTGATAAGTCGGGATGGAAGGGATTGTGTTATGGAACACGTGGAAGGAAAATATTTTGAAATATTTCTCTCTATTGCTCCCTGCATCTCCCCATTCCTACCCCAGGCCCACTGAATTCTTATATTTATACAACAACCTCTTTTCTCTTCAACTCATGGAAATAGTCAAAAGTCTCTCAGATCTGGCATGGTGGCTCACACCTATAATCCCAGTGCTTTGGGAGGCTGGGGCAGGAGGATCATGTGAGGCCAGGAGTTTGAGACCAGCCTGGGCAACATAGCAAGACCCCATATCTACAATTTAAAAAAGAAAAAGTCTATCACTAGGAATGAGAACAAAAAGCTTTAGTCACTTAACTTTTGGGGGTGAGGAGGAACTTATTCAACTAAACCCAAGTGGAAAGACTCAAATGCACACTTGCAAAGTGGGATAGTCTGTTCTTATAAATTAAAAAATGTTTCTTTCCCAGCTGGGAAAGAGAGAGAAGAAGGGGAAGGGACTATGCTGGGAGAGTTTGAGAAGAAAACTCTGGAGCCAGCGGCCTGAGCCCCTTTCCTCACCCTTGTGTGTGAGGACCCCAAGTTGATAGCAGCCGGCCTGTCACCAGGGCATTCTCTGGGTTGGGGTAGCTCTCCTAAGGGCACCAGAATTTTGCCCACCCTCCTGTCCCTACCCATCCTCTTACACAGCCCTTATCCTGTGATGACTCAGGACACTAGTCAGCTCCTTTCCAAACGGAGACTGGATGAGATCATCCTTGGCGGGGGGGGGGGGGGCAGGAAGGGAAAGCCCCCTGATAGGCAGGAACCACATGGAATCCTTTTTAAACCAGCCACTCATCAACACAACGGTGGGACATAGGTATCATCCCCATTACAACAGCCCCAGAATTAGACAATGTTCTGAAATGTGGAACTTTCGTGGTAGACACCAGGCAACTCGGGGCCTGGAGCTCCATTGGTCCCTACCGGACCGCAGTTCAGTGATCAACGGCTGGAGGAGGGAGCATTGTCTCTGCCTCCATGCAACATAGCTCTGCATGTTTCCCTGACTGTGAGGAATCTTCCAGATCACACCATCCAGCTGCAGCTAATACTCCAAGTACCGGCATTTTTAATAGTGGGCTCCCTTTAAAAATGTGCTTAAAGTTAAAAATCTAACTTAAAATATACATTTTCTTACTTGGTGACTGAGGCGTGAAATAGAATCATGTGGGATAAGGAAGTGGCAGAGTAGAACAAAGAAACAATACCAACAACACAGAAATTAGTGTTTCCTGAGCTCTGGGAAACACATGTTTGAGAAAGTTAATTCCCTGGGAAGGATTTGTTTCTATGTTGTAGTTTTTTCTGTTCTACTCTACCACTTCCTTATCCCATGTGATTCTGTTTCATGGCTCAGTCACTGGAAAGAAAATGTATATTTTAATTTTGAAGTGCGAATTCTGAAACGTCTTTGAAGTGTGCGTTGGTGCAACAAAGCTGAATCCCTAGGCCTGACAGATCAGCAACCGAGGTGAGAGGATTGAAAAGAAAGTTGAGAGCTCAAAAAGTTGATTCAGCAACAAAATTCTGGATGACACTCAGTGGTGAGAAGTGAATAAGTGACAGACTAACCTGTTGCTCAAAATCAGGTAAAAATGAAGGCCACCAAAAAAATAATTCAGATGCCTCTAGAAGGCAGGTGGTAGCAGTTAACTAGAGAACAAAGGTTTGTTTTTTCTTTACATTGATTTTTCTGAAAGAGAAGCAGTGCGATGTTTGAGCCCAATTAAAAGAATTCTAATATTAATTGCTGCACTTACGAAGAAGAGTAAATCCAAAAGAAAGGTGTATACAATAAGTGATTGCTGTTTTTTAATCACAAGTACAGTATTTTAAGTGACCAGTCACATTTTTTTAATGGCAAAGAAGGCTACCATTGTTTTTCCAAGACAGTTATTCAATAATTCTTACACTAACTGTTTGCTGTTATAGAGAAAATCTTTGGAGACAGGAAATTGATGGTCATAGAGACATAAGACCTGCGAAAGTTCCAGCACAAAAATGCTCCTTCGTCTAGTTGACAGTTCTACCAAAGTCAACAGCCATCTGGGGCTTGAGTATCACTCGCTATTTATGTTTTTAAAATTTATTTATCATCAGTTCTATTTTGCTTTTCTAGAAAAAAATCAACTTACTCTATCCTAGGAGGCAAATTTTTATCTTAGCAGGAAAGAGCTTTATACTTATGTGTTAGCCTAACAATAACAACATTTGTGTTACCCAACCAGCCCCCTCCTCAGCTGTACAACAAAAATCTATTCTTCCATGATTCCTGAGACAGTCTCCTGCTTCAGCTTATTTACTGTAGCAGAGGAGAAAGAATGTCGAACTCTCAAGCCCTCACTGCACTTCTTAGGGACCTCGAGATTCCAAAAGTTGATCAGATGATTAAATAAGAAATCCTACAATGTTGCATGTGGAAAGTCATGTTTACCTGACAGGCCTGAGTATTATAGACTCACCAAAACAAAGAGATGACTAAGGAAGAGAAGTTTTGGAATGAAAAGACATGGAATCCCTGGATAGAAATGTCCCTCAAAAAAGTCCTTCCATCGAGAGCACATCTGTGTGGACTTTTTCAGGAAACTAGTTCAAATATCTGCTAAACCTCTCCTGAACCTTTCAGTAGCAACTTTTCACTTCTTTCTGTTGCTCAAGACAAAGTGAGACAAATAGCCTAAACAGGAAAAAGAATTTCTATCAGCAACGCTTACTAATAAAATCAGGAACATAGAACTTTTCCCTTAAAAATTAACTATAAATTTTTCAGATCCTGACTTTGGCCATTTATTATTTTTATTTAAGAACAAAGTGTATAGAATCTGAAGAATGCACACATATGTACAAATGGCTGAGGAACCACATATATAAATTCAGAGATTAAATCCCTTTAGTGTTTCATGTAATTGTGCTCACATAAGTCAATAAATTTTGAAGTTGTAAGTTGCTAGAGCAACAAGACTTTGCCAGCTCCTTCACAGTGAATATTTTATATTCTGAAAAATATATAAGCAAACCCAAATTGAGAGACCTTCTACAAAATAACTGATTTATACTCTTCAAAAATGTCAAGGTCATGACAAAGACAGACTGGGGACTGTTCCAGATTGAAGGAGGCCAAAGAGACTTGACAGTTGAATTCAACGCATCATCTGGGATTTTCTCTTGCTAGAAAAAGACATTATTGGGAAAATTAGCAAAATTCGAATAAGGTAGATTAGATAATAGTATTATGTCGGCACTAATGTTCTGATTTTGATGATTATCTTGTGGTTGTGTCAGAGAATGTCCTTGCTTTGGAAATATACATTAAGATATTTAAGGAGAAAGCAGCATTGTGCCTGCAACTTACTCAGAAAAGAGTTCAGAAAAAAATAATTAAATGCATATGTATATGTACACATTGTACACATACACAGAGAATGCAGGGGGGTCATAAAGCAAATGTGGTTTAATATAAAAATCTGGAGAGTCTAAGTGAAGGGTATATGGGGATCCTTTGTAGATGCTTGCAAAGTCTCTGTAAATCTGAAATTATGTCAAAATAAAGAACAAAGAAAACATTTTAAAATAAAAACATATAAGATTAAATTTTTATTCCATGCAATCCTACATGGCCTTTAGCAGTACGGTTGACCCTTGAACAATGCAGGAGTTAGGAGCATTGACTCCTACACAATTGAGAATCTGTGTGTAATTTTCAGCCCCCCCGAAACTTAACTGCTAATAACCTACTGTTAACCAGAAGCCTTACTGATAACAAAAGGTCGATCAACACATATTTTGTATGTTATATGTATTATATACTGTATTCTTACAATAAAGTAAGCTAGAGAAAAGTAAATGTTATTAAGAAAATCACAAAGAAGAGAAAATATATTTACTATTCATTAAGTGGAAGTGGATCATCATAAAGGTCTTCATCCTCATTGTCCTCACATTGAGCAGGCTGAGGAAGAGGAGGAAGAGGAGGGGTTCACCTTGCTGTCTCAGGGGTGGTAGAGGTAGAAGAAAATCCACATATAAGTGGATCCGTGCAGTTCAAACCCGTCTTATTCAAGGGTCAACTGTGTTGAATTAAGAGGAACACATTAAAGGGTTAAGACTCTACCAGGGTTTTTTATCCTAAAAATATGTGCAAGGGAGCACATTTTGAGGAGGAAATATCTCACAATAAGTTAAAAAAAAAAAACATAGATCGCTATGTTCACAGCCTGATATTGGAAAGAGACTTACAATATGGACAGGTTTCTTGTGTGTTAGCAATAATCACATTTTAAAAGCTGACGCTTACTTATTTCAGAAAAGGGAAAAAGTACCGAAGAAAAGAATTATCCCTCCAAAATATCAGTACCTCTTAAAAGAGCAAGATCTCTCCCTAGTATGCTAAACACAGAGGCAGTTCCATGAGGAACTAATAGCAATGGCAGCGACAAGACCCACAGTTAATAGAAGTCCCAGCACAAAAATGCCCCAAAACTGGGTCCTAGGCTTAGGTTCACTGATTCTTTTGCTTTAAAAAATAATTCCTTAGGTCCAGTGCAGTGGCTTACGCCTATAATCCTAGCATGCTGGGAGGCCGAGGCAGGAGGATTGCTTGAGCTCAGGAGTTCAAGACCAGCCTGAGCAAGAATGAGACCTTGTCTCTACTAAAAATAGGAAAATTAGCTGGGTGTCACGGCACAAGCCTGTAGTCCCAGATACTCAGGAGGCTGAGGCAGGAGGATTGCTTGAGCCCAGGAGTTGGAGGTTGCTGTGAGCTAGGCTGATGCCAGGGCACCCTAGCCCAAGTGACAGAATGAGAAAAAAGAAAAAAAATAGTTCTCCAGAAGTGTGAACACAGAAGTCAAGTAATGGCCCTAGACTTTCTGAAAAAAATCCACCAGCACAACCAAGAAGAGCCTAACCCTCTGTGTTATGTGTTTTTATGTATTTAACATCAGTAATTTGGTCAGAAGCTTTTAATAACATGACTTTTTAAATGTCCCTAGTTTTTACATAAACGTGCAGAAGAATGGGTTGGTCTCCTCACCTCTTTGGATAAAGTTCCCCAGAGTTAAATAAGGGGAACTCGTAATAAAATATGAGTAATGTGGCCACATTACCAATTCTAGGTGTTTTTTTTTTTCAATTTCAATAAAATTTCAAACTCAAGTGCTTCATTTTCCAACCTAAACATTTTATTAGCACATATATTTGCATTTAATTTTTGAATTAGAAAACTCCCCAGTAGAAAACAAAGTTCAAAGTCAACATGAATGGTGCTTTATTTCAGCCTTACCTGAGTAGCTCTAAAAGCTGCATGAATTGTCTAAATGTCTGGACACAGGCTTACATTTTTAATATTCCCATCTAAAAAATATGAAACCATTTTTCTTCTAATTTGACTTCATTGTCCTTTCTCAATGAGAACTCTACTCCCATTCAGTTTGAAGTTTATGGCTTCAGCTCTTTGAGTTATATAAGCCCAAAAAGGTCAAAGCATTTTTTCAGAGAAGAAAGTGTGTTTTTTCACCCTCACATGACTCAAATATGGCAAAAGTGGCCCAGCTGATGCTTTAAAAACACTCACCCACCAGTTGTTTTGGAAAGTTTTAACCTAAGAGAATTTCATCCATAATCTGAGACATTTTAGTAGCATATTCTCAAATTACCTTGATTACATGTTTTATAGTAACATATGTGACCATTTGTTTGTCTTATGAAGTTCAAGAATTTGACAGAATTATTGTTTATTTGATTTTGCAATACCCTTTGTAGACTTAAAAAGGGAATCTATTAATGGACTAATAATTTTTTAAGTAAAATTGTTCATTTGAACAAACAAGGCAGGTAGTTATAAACTGTAACTGCAAGTGTATTTGTTTTCCACTGTTCTTTAACCCAGTTTCCCCACCTCCTTGGATGAAATTGGGCAGGTTCCATGGCTTTCTGGATATTCTTAGGCAACAAAAGTTCCTCTGGTGACTCTAATCCCCCTAACAGTCTTAGTTTATTAACAAAATGTGCAGTCTCTGACACTTGTCAAATTCGCTATGTTTAAAGTTGAGTTTTCTTTCCTGGTACAGCTAGGCCTGATTCAGGCTGAACATCTGCAGCAGCAAAGATGCACATGACTGGCTTCTTGACTTCCTCGACCAGCTTTGTCCCTTCCCTTCCCAACACCCCCAAGTCAGCTCCAGCCGAGACTCCAGACTTCACAGGGATGGTGGGGGTGGGAAAGGAGAGGGGTAAGAGCAGCAATATGGTACAAAACTGTCTTCTGAAAGACCTTTATAGCTGACTCATTCACTCATGGGCTCTTCAGTGGGTTCTTGGGCAATAAAAAATCTCTTACTTATAATTTCCATGTCCTGGAAAAAGTATCCTCTTAGACTGGGAGCTTACAACCTCCTCCTCAATCTGGGCAATCTGGCTGCACTTCTTCAGATCTTCCTGCCAAGGCCTCCTCATCCTTCCAGGTAAAACTTTATGTGCAGAGATGTGGTCAGACTCACACCACTTCTCCCTCTCTTGTGGCCCATGCTAGTTCCAGAAAAATCTTCAGGTATTTGTTACAGGATAAACCCCAAGTATACAGGCTGTTCCCCTACCCAGTAGCCAACACCTGTCAAAGCAAGCAACAAGTCCCAGGCCTGTTGAAGTATCTTTTCCTAGCACAGGATGAGAGTAAATATCCCTTTCTCCTCCCACTTCAAAATTGTAGTATATTTCCCAAATGCTATGGTCTGAAAGTTTGCGTCCTCCAAAATTTCTGTTGAAATTCTAACCCCCAAGGTGACAGGATTACGAGGTGAAACCTTTGGGGGCTGATTAGATCCTGGGGGCAGAGCCCTCATGAATAGGATTAATGCCTTTATAAAAGAGGCCAGAGAGAGACCCCTCCCTTTCCACCATATAAGGACATGGCGAGAAGGTGCCATCTATTAACCAGAGAACAGGCCCTCAGCAGACACCAAATCTGTGGGCACCTTGATCTTGGACTTCCCAGCCTCCAGAACTGTGAACATAAATTTCTGTTGTATACAAGTCACCCAGTTTCTGGTATTTCATTAGAGCAGCCCAAATAGACCAAGACACTAAGCTTGCTCCAAAATTACTTTTTCTTATTTCCAATTCTCTTCTTAAGTCTCCCCAACAGCTCCAATAGGCTAGAGATGGGAGATCAGCTAAGGGTTATAAAACCCCTTTACAATCCCTTCCTTGGTGGTCTGGAACTTGGGAGTAGGTAGCACCTATTGTCTTATGAGCTGTGCCAGAACTAATCAAATTGTTTTAACATCCTGTTTTTAATATTTTTGCAATACCTGTTGATAATTAAAAACACATTGGAATGTAACAAAGCCAGTGTTGGAAAATGTGGTAGTAAGAATTCACTTTATACTGTTTTAATACAATATTTTTAAATGTAATATTACATGTACAAGTAAATCTAAAAGGAGGTAAAAATATATATTACATTTACACATCAATATTAATGCATCTGAGAGTTTCCATCACAATGCAAAATTTTAGTCATGCCATTAAAAATGGTATATCCAGGTGTATGACTTCCCTCTTCAATTACCTCAGTGACCAAATGCATTCACATCCCTCCATGGAACTCGATGGGATCATTTCAGAAGAATTCATAGGCCCCAAATGGTACCAAATAAAGAATTTCCTTGCCACCAGAGATTTGGGGAATGAGCATAGACCTCTGAAAACTACTCTACTCTATGTTTTTTCTCACCTGTCTCCAATTTGTCTAGAAGTAGCTAAATGTGCCCTACAAGTAACTGCAATAAAGTTGGCCCTAAGATTAATTATAACACAGCATGATTTGGTTCTCTATAAAATAAGTTAATATAAAGCTATTTGCTTCCTTCCATAGATATATATGTACTTATTTAATTTCTTTCACTTCTACTTTAAAAGAAATAAAAAACATATATGATGGGGATAGGATCTATTCTACCCAAGCTATTGCATGGAAATATTTATCCCTTAACTTTTCTCCATCTTGCAAAGGAAATTATATGATTCTAATACTTTTAGGACAAAATGATCCTTAAGAATAACTTGTTCCAAACTGCCTATATATGTTTCCTGTGGCTGGTATAACAAATTACCACAAATGAGGAGGCTTAAAATGAAGTTTAGTATCTTCATTGTTCTGGAGGCTGTAAATTCAAAGTTAGTATCACCAACCAAAATCGAGGTGTTGGCAGGTCCTTGCTTCTTCCAGAGGCTCTAGAGGAGAATCTGTTCCTTACCTCTCCCAGCTTCTGGGGGCTGCTGGCATTCCTTGGTTTGTGGCTGCATCATTCTAATCTCTACCCCTGTGGTCATATTGTCTTCTTCTCTTCTGCGTGAAATTCCTTTCTGTCTCCCTCTTACAAGGACATTTATGATTACATTTATGATTATCATTTTAAAAACAAGAAACTGAGACCAAAAGAAGAAATGTTGCCCAAAAGTCATGCAACTAGTTAGAAATAAAGTCAACACAAGAATATAAATGTCCTGATTCCCAATTAAGTGCAGTCCCCTTCATTGCAATGACTCCTGATGTTTTTTTTATTTATGTAATATTACAAAATACATTTTCAAATACATATCTATTTTTAAAAACTGGCACCATACGTATGTATTGTTTTTGCATGTCAGTTACTATTCTTTCACTTTATTTTTAATCACTATGTAGTATTCTGTTACACCAGTTTAGCAAAATATATATCACTGTTGTCAAAACCACAAGGGGGTTTTGGTCTACATCCAGTTGCTCACTGCACAAAGATCCAATTATTGAGACAACGGGGATTGCCAAGGAAGACAGAAATTTTTAATATGACGACGTCTCGTCAGGAGGAATGTAGAAGCCTCAAATCCGTCTCTAAGTGTAAGAGATGGATTTTAAAGGAGGGGCTATGTACCTTGAGGCATGTCATGGTATAACTAACAAGGGGCTACATACATTGGGGGCAGGTTGTGAGGGATGGTGAATCTTGGCATCAGGAAGTCTGTCCAGGGGTCTTCAGAATCTCAGCTCCTTTGACTTGCAGAAAATCCACCATTTTGGAGAAACAACTGAAAAGGTCAAGTAGTTAAGGGAGATTCTTCAATTCCATGCCCACTGGGTTATGACTTGGGAATGCAAATGGTCTCTCCTTCCAAGACCCAGCTGGGAACTCAATTTGGCCAGAGGGCACCCATAGCCAGGGCAGGGCAATTTCCATTACAGCAATATCTGATAGAGGGCTTGAATGCACAAGGACAGCCAGCAAGGTATTATTGGACTTACCCTCCATTTGCCACCTCTGACTTATTAAACTGGAAAAACTCAAACTCAACCTATAGAGAGGACCCTCAGAAAATGACAGAATTGTTCACAACCATCTTTGTGACTTACCACCTCACTTGGGTGAACGTGCAGACCCTACTGAATATATTACTTACTGCAGATGAACATAGACTGGTGGTAGTCAAGGCCAAGGAAGAGGCACAGCATCTTCATAGTGAGGATCCTAATCAGACCCCAGACCCCAGTGCTGACACTCCAATGGCAGAACCAAATTGGGATCCTAATGCAGATGCAGACAGAGCGAGAATAAATCATTACTGAAAGTGTATTCTGACAGGCTTCTGGTGGGGAATACCTAGACAGAAGAGTTTAAATAAGGTCCAAGAATTACAACAAAAAGGTAATAAAGATCCCTCTGAATTTTTGGACCATATTTATCAGGCATATCGGAAATATACAGATACAGAACCAGAGGCCCCTGAAAGCATGTGCATGGTTAATATGACTTTTATAGGGCAGAGTGTTCCAGATATAACGAGGAGACTATAGCATGTAGAAGGGGCAATTGGCATGAATCCCTTACAGCTTGTTGATATTGCCTTTAGAGCATATAACACTAGAGTAGAACAGAAACTGAAACCTATGCATGTTCTAGTAACTGTGCCAACCAAGAGTCCTTTGATATGGCCAAAAGGAAAGGGTGGAAAAAGCCACCCTAGGTTGAAGTACAATCAGTGTGCCTTTTGTAAAGAAGAAAGACATTGGAAAGAACACTCCCTGAAATTGCAAAGTGCTTCAGGTAACAAGAAATCTCCAGGAGAGCAAATGGTTTCTTGCGTCCAGGACACAGATGATGAATGAGTGGGCCCAGGGCTCCATGCCACACTAGTGGCTTCAATCCAAATATCCCCACAGGAGCCTCAGGTACAACCAACAGTGGGGACTTAATTAGTGGACTTTTTAATTACCACAGGGACTAACTTTTCTGTTCTAAACTCTAAATTAGCTTCCTTTAGCAAGAACATGGTGGCGGTGGTCAGGATAACTGGTCAGACCCAACGAAAACACATGCTTCAACCTCTTGAGTGCCAACTAGGAGAACAAAAGCTGAGACACAGTTTCTCATATATGCCAGACTGCCCAATACCTCTCCCAGGCTGTGATTTGTTATGCAAAGTGAATGCCCAAATAACTTTCTCCAGAGAAGCAACAACTCCACCTGCAGTTTCCACCTGAAAATGCTCTCCAGTTTCAATGTCTACTTGCTGACAAAGAAGAAAAAACAAATTCTATTCTCCCTGACCTCTACCAAAAAGTAAGGCCGTATGGGCCAATGGACCTCTGGGATGTGCCGTAACAGCCATGCCAATTACTGCTCTGTTAAAATAAAGGGTCTCATGCCTTAAGAAACAATACCCCCTTAAAAAGGAAGTGTTGGAAGGAATTCAACCCATATTGAACAGGTTCCTAGAGCATGGACTAATTTGTCCCTGTTGGTCCCCTTATAATATGCCAATTTTACCTATCAAGAAGGTCCCTCCCAAAGAGTATAGATTCATACAGGATCTATGTGCCATTAAGGATACAAGACAAATATCCTATTGTGCCAAATCCATATACTCTTTTGACAGCAGTACCAGGTGACTATGACTGGTAATCAGTACTGCATTTAAAAGATGTTTTCTTCTGCATTCTTTTGGAAAAAGAGACCCAATTCCTTTTCACATTTGAATGGCAGGATCCTGAGACTAGGATGACCTCACGGTACTGCTGGACTGTGTTGCCCCAGGGATTTAAAAACTCTCCTACCCTGTTTAGTGAGAGCTTAACAAGAGACTCGGGGAGCCTTGCAATTGGACCAGGGGATTCTGTTACGGTATGTAGATGATTTACTTACAGCCAGCTCTGATTATGACCATTGTCTCACAAATACAGTGGCTGGTCTGGCTTCATGTGGCTATAAAGTATCACCCAAAAAGGCACAGATTTGCACACAGCAGGTTACTTATTTGGAATTCCAAATTAGCAAAGGAACCCTCAGCCTAATGTCAGACTGAACGCAAGTCATCTTGCCTTAAGGTGCCCAAAAATAAAAGACAACTGTGCAGGTTCCTAGGAATGGCAGAGTTCTGTCACATCTGGATCCCAAACTTTGGACTAATAGCAAAGCCCTTGGAGAAGGCCCTTAAAGGAACAGATGTGGATCCCCTGATCCGGACCACTGATTTTCAAAATGCCTTTGAAAAACTAAAGCAGCGTCTTATGACTGTCCCCACTTTGGGGTTGCCTGTATTGCAGAAAGAATTTAAATTATATATTCATAGAAAACAAGGAATGAGCCTCAGTGTCTTATTACAGATGCTGGGAGACATCCCACGGCCAGTGGCATACTTGTCAAAGCACCTGGACAATACTGTGAGAGGATGGCCTCCTTGCCTCCAGGCAGTATCAGCTACTTGTGACTTGTTACAAAAGGCAAAAAAAATTCACCTTAAGACAACCTGTTGTAGTATATGCCCCCACCAGGTCCTGACTGTATTAGAACAGAAGGGGGTTATTGGCTGACTTCGGGAAGGCTAGGAAAATACCAAGCCATGCTTTTGGATAATCCAAAGGTTAAATGAAAGACTGTGTCTGCTGTCAATCCTGCCACCCTGTTACCAGCTGATGAGAATGAGCCTTTACAGCATGATTGCTTAGAGATTCTGGAGGCTGTCTATTCTAGCCAGATGGATTTGTCAGATCAGCCAATGCCAGAGCCAGATTGGAATCTTTTTACCAATGGGAGCAGCTTTGTGGACAATGGACATTGAGGGGCTGGATATGCAGTGGTTGCGGGTACTGGAAGCAATGGCACTGCTGCCTGGGACTTCAGCCCAGAAGGCGGAGCTAATAGCTTTAACCAGGGCTCTTCAGTTATCCAGATAGTAAAAGGTAAACATTTATACAGACTCTAAATATACTTTTATGGTCATGCATGCTCATGGTGCCATCTGGAAAGGGGGCTCCTGACTGAAGGAAATAAGGATATTAAGTAAGTGACTGAAATAAATAATGGCCCTGATACAGGACATGGTTGAGCCCAAGCAGGTGGCCATCATGCACTGTCCTTGTCACCAAAAAGGAGACACTTACGTTGCAAAAAGAAATCAGCTGCTGAAAAGGCTACCAAGAAGGCTGCTAAAGGTGATCTGTTCCTTGGCTCAGCTAGATTTAGATCAATATAAACTCCACTACACTGATGAAGATGAAAAGAGAGCTGAAGACTGGGGCTTTGACCCTTGAGATGACACAGCTAAGTGGAGAGACAATTCTCATGGACTCATTCTTCTACCTGAAGCATTGGTTTGGCCCCTTATGAGGCACCTACATGAATCCACACATTATGGGCGTAATGCCTTAATGCATTTGGTGGGACCTCATTTAAGAGGAGCCTATTTGCAACAAACTATCCAACAAATAACTCAGAGCTGCCCTTTATGTGCTCGTAACAATCCACAAACAGAAAAGCGACCTGCTGCACAGGGAATCCAACATGGGGGAGCCCATCCTTTCAATGATTGGCAAATTGATTGCACTCATATGCCTAAAACAACTGGAACCTTCAAATACTTTCTTGTATTAGTAGATACCTTTCCAGGCTGGGTAGAGGGTTATTCTACCCAAATGGAGAAAGCATCTAAAGTTACCCAAATCCTTCTGAAGCAAATCATTCTAAGGTATGGACTCCCTTCCTCCATACAGAGTGATAATGGACCCTCCTTTATATTGGAGGTAACTCAACAAGTAAGTAAAGCTCTGCATCTAGAATGGAAATTGCATCCTGGAGACCTCAATCTACGGGAAAACCAGAAAAAATGAGTCATACCTTAAAGAAAACTATAGCAAAATTGATGCAGGAAACCCATCTAAAGTGGGATAAGGTGTTGCCACTTGCCCTCCTCCTCCTCCAGATAAAGGTAGCTCCTAGAAGCAGGCTTAAGTTAAGCCCCTATGAAGTAGTTTATGGGAGACTCCTCTTAGCACCCCGAGGTAAGTATGGTAATAGAACCATAAGTGAACAAAAGAGAATAAAGCAATATGTCAAACAAATACATCATATACTAACCACTATACATGAGTTTGCCTCTTTCAGGTCCCCACCCCAGTTGGAAGCACCCCTCCACCCCTTTAAACCAGGAGACTGGATGTTGCTTAAAGCCTGGAAAGAACAAGGACCCAAACAACAACTGGTAGAGAAATGGAAGGGACCCTGTGTAGTGCTTCTAACAACTCACACCTCGTTGAAATTGTCAGGAGTAAAACCTTGGGTCCATCATACCAGAGTAAATAGGTGTTCCATGGAAGAAGAGGACACAAGCCCCCAGAGGATGGGCCAGCCTTTAGTTGATCTAAAGTATCCATTTAATAAGAAGGGAAAATGAAAACATTGACACTTCTGCTAGTCTTGCTTTGGTTATTTGTTCTGTCTATAGTATGGAGAGACAACTCCTCAGTGAATATTTCCCAAACTATTGCCTCTTCTGCTGATCTGTCTTGCTGCTGGGTTTGTTATTGTGACTAATAGCTCCATACTTAGAGGTCCCATGTTTCTTTCCTACCCAGCCCCGTATCAGGCATTATGTATTATACAAGGTGACAGGAAGGACCCACAGTCCTACCAGCGTCTTAGATACCAAGCAGGGTAAACTCTCTCTTATTAGGTATCCTCAATTTCACCTTGTCAATCCTCACACTTGTAGTTGTTGCTTATGCCCTTTTACACCTGGTAATCTGTTGCATTCTTTATTTTTTTGTAAATCCACTGCCAAAGCTTTGATCAACCAGAAAGAACAATGGCATAAAGTACAAACCTTCCATCTAAAACAGTGCCCCAATTCAGCAGGAAGCAGCTCCATGACTACATCACCCCTTCTCCCACAGATATGGAAGGATAAAATTGACAGTGGGGAATATGAAATGGAGGTAAAGGTCTGAAAAAGGGCAAAATGTTTTACATTTGTCTCTTTAAACTACCCCCTCTCCCTGCCACCCTTTTTGGGAATTAAAACCTGCATTCCTGCCCAAAGCCAGTAATCAAAGGGGCAGAAAACTGTTCTTTGTTCTTTGTTTTCTAGTATCTTAAACCACAGGAGATGGCTCAGCAGAATTGTCCAGAGCTCACGAGATCATCTTCACCAGAGATAAGGTCGACCAAAACCATCAACTACAGTTAAACAACAATAGCCCAAGGCCACAACATGTGACACTGGTCACACAGACCTGAGCCCAACCTCTGAAAATGCCCCTTTAAAAAGCCCTATATTTCTGCTTAAAAGAAGGACAATGGTTTTTCAAGATGCTAGTCTGCCACCCTCCTCATTTACTGACAAATTAATAAACTTCTCTTTCCCTTTCCTTAAACCACTTGTCCTTGTTCTTTGTTCTCACTGATTCACCCTCAGGGACAAATACTGAACGTTCAGTAACACAAAAATTAGCCGTTAGCCCAACACCCTTACAACAGGAATTGGCATTCTTCTTCAGCTTTACTTATCTGAAAAATTTAAAATGGCACTTTGCTGTTGTTTTAATTTGAGGTTAACTAATCTTTCGCCATTTGTATGTATTAGTTGATGTATTGCTTACTTATTTTTTGCCTGTTTCTATTGGGATTTATCTTTTTGATGTTGATTTACAAAGGTTCTTAAATAAGTACATTAACCCCTAAGTATAGAAATTACAAATGGGTTTTTTCCAGTTTACTCACTTATTAATTTTTTTTAAATATCCAATTTTTCTGGATAATATTTATTTGTTTTTTAATGTTATTTATTGCATTATACTTTCTTCTGACATCAGGAGTAATGAATAGTTTCTTGGTCAAATGTATCATTCTTTCCCTCAAGGTGCCCACAGTTCTAATTGGTGCCTGTAATTCTTAAAAGAGGGTGGCATGATATGTCCTGAGAAACAAAAGGGCAGAGCTGGCTCCCACACAACCACAGTAATTCCATCACAGCAGAACATATAGGCCAATCCATTCAGTCATTAAAACCCCCAAAATGAATTGCAACAGTGTTTTACAAAACTGGCTGTGTGTAGCCTTTACCTGGGCTCTCGGTACAAAGTAGCTTCTGCTTGAGCAGTTCTGGGGCGGTGCCTGAGTGTGTGCGGATGACACAGCTAAGTGGAGAGACAATTCTCATGGACTCATTCTTCTACCTGAAGCATTGGTTTGGCCCCTTATGAGGCACCTACATGAATCCAC